>NC_136626.1:11440604-11800604 GCF_933228915.1 Telmatherina bonti
TCCCTTGCAATACTTTTGCATTCTCTTCCAATAAGTTCTGCTTTATCTTGTAGTAAGAGATCATCTGACAGACACTAATTGCATATCTATGTGAGTCTACAGCTTGTTAAAGCTGTTTGCTCAGTTTCTTTAGATGTTTCTGATCTGCATCTCTCCCTCTCAGCAACAAGTCAATATAAACTGCACATACACCTGACAGCATGTCCAGGTTAGCAGAGGAAGCATGTTGTAGTGCAGGGGTAGAGAAACCTGGTCCTCAAGGGCCAGAATCCTGCAGGTTTTCTGGTCCAGCACACCTGATTCAAATCAAATGGATTCAACAGCTTATAAAAATCTGCACAGTGATTCATTCATTCATTTGAATGTAGTGTGTTGGAACAGGGAAACCCATCCCTGCTGTAGTGCTTTAACAGATTAATTACAAGTACAGACCAAGAAGTGTGCTGTAATCATGAGGTACCAATGTTGCTGCTTTAATTGTGCTTGTATTTAGTGTAACTAAGTTCTACCTCTACTGATGGTGTAAAGATATGAAAAAGCACGCCAACCTAAATCACCCTCAGTCCAAACCTAGGACAAACTACATAAGCAGGTAGGTGTGTCAACTGAAGGAACAGAGTCAAAAAATAGCTAGTAAAAATATGTTTTATTAGACAAACTACTTGTAAAAAAAAAAAAAGGCTCTTTTTTAATAACTCTTTTAAAATGGACTATAGCTCAATTTCTAGAAACATAAAGCACCAGACAGGCTTAGATCAGGTTAACTGTGAACCCCCCCCCCCCAAAAAAAAGAAATAACAAAATAACACAACAAACCAAAATTAGTAAGAAAACATTAGTAAAGAAATTAAATAGTCCACTTAACCTAACCAAAGTCATCGGGCACCAATATTACAAAAACTACAGTTAAGATTTACTGAGCGCAGCACAGACCGATTGTATGTTAAGAGTGAGAGCATAAATTAAACAGCAGAGACCCACTGCAAATAGAAAACACACAGATTAAACTCATCCCATCCTTAACAGTCACATACTGCGATGAGAGTTCAGCTACTCACTTGAGCAGCTTGATTCCCTTATTCACCTCATTCATTCCAGCAGCCAGAAAACCTTTGGCGTGCGCACCTTTTATCAATCACTAATCACGGGAGCCGGACGTAACGAGGAAGGGGAAGACGCACCGCTGAAGATGCGTTCACGTGCATCAACCACAGTGGGAAACCCGACCACCTACCCCAGCTAGAGTCCATAACCCGGTTACATTAGAAAAGTTGTGTTAACATGAATTATCGGTGATGTATTAAATACATTTTAATTTCAGTTCATTTTATTACTCAGTTACGTAACTGTTCAGTAGGCTACTGTTAACTATTAAAATTAAGATGTTACTTGTATAACAAATATTACTACATATAGGTAAATGCATCATAGATTTCTTAGACGATATTGTCTGTACTCTTCCTCAGAAGCGTTATCTGACCGCTGTGATGCGTCGTTTATCAGCTGTTGTTCATTGCACATCCGCCAGGTGAGGCAAACCAGTCTAATGTCATTGGAGAAGAGACAGAGGAACGCAAAAGATGAATTAATGAGGAAAACTGAACAGAAATCAGAAAGCGAAACACGAACGCCATCAACAGGGATGAGGAAGCTATTCTTCTCTCACACAGAGACCATCAGGCGGAGAAGCAAACCTGGTGGATCTGTTAGGCCCATCAAGTATACTGTGTGAAAAAACAGCTCCGTACAGGTTGACGTAGATGAAGGAGTCAAGGTTCAGATGGAGAAGAGTCAGACCCAGATAAATCCTCGCCAGCATTGAGTGCAAAGCATGTGGCTACACCCACCATCCTTCTGCAACACAAAACACAACATGTGCACAAGTAAAGACAAGTGGGCGTGAAGAAAGACAGAAATGTGAACTGTTTTATTGATGCAATGGAATACCTCTATTGGGCAGAAGCAGTGAGGACAGGGCTTGGTATTATCAGCCTTCCACTTGTCATTCAGAGTACTATTTATTAGAGACCAAAATGTCTGGCGTCCATATAGCTTCTCCAGAAGGCACCGCCGCTGCTTACTGCCAGAGTTGTAGTCGTCTAGAAGAGCTGCAAGGCCCTCTGAGACACACAGCAGAACAGAGCACTGCATTAGACCCTTGTAATGGCACCAACATAAACAGAGCATTTCATTTCAATATATACTTTTGCTCTTTATAGTTTTTTTCTTTGTGATTAGTTCTTTTTTCTATGGCTGTGTGATTAAATCCTGACTTAAAATGATGCCTTACCAAGGCATTAAGAGCTGCTAGTCAGGCACTTTTTCTGCAGCAGCATGTTGCTTCATAGTTTTATCAACTCTGAAAGGTTCAGACTGATAAAATACAGGGTTTTTTTTTAGCTTTTCTTAGTTAGACAACATAATTTTTTGTCCTTGTAATTTGATACACATTAAATTAGGGGTTAAAGTTCAGTCCTGGATGGCCTCTGTCCTGCAAGTTTATGATGTATCGCTGTTCCAACACACCTTGCTTCTATTAAATGATCCAACAGCCTATGACGTTCTGCACAATGAGTGATTAGTTTGAGTCAGGTGTGTTAAAACAGGGATACATAGAAAACCTGCAGAAATGTGGCCCTCGAGGACTGGAGCTGGGCACCCCTGTATTGGTGTAATATTACTAATTTAATTTCATTTAAGTTTTTTTAAATTGGGAGGAAAGGGATATGTGTTCAACAATGACTTTTTCAGATGATAGGTGTCAGCACCCTTCTTCAAGTCAACCTCTGAATACACTGGATTTTGTTGTGTACCTTCTGATTGTGGCAGGTCTCGCAGGTCTTGTTGCTTATCCGCACGATTCGGTTTTATAGTTTTCTCTTCCAAACATTTGCTTTCTCCATGATACGTCTTCTTACAGGCGACACAGAAGGCAAAGCTGCACACAGGGCAGAGTGCTGCGGTACCCGACTTTTCCAGAATGACCACAGACGCACATGAATTCCGGGGACAGTAGGTCACATCTGAGACGACAAGAGAATAATCCAACACAAGCAGATTCTTCTTTCAATAGAATGTAGAAGTAAACATGTATTTCATTATTAAATAGAATAAAAGATGCTGAATTCAAAGAAAAAGAAAAACAAACCAGACATGGAGTCAAGTGTAGACTGTAGAAGAAGACGATCATATCTGCTGAACAGCTCTTCCCCTATGAGACTCTTCACCTGCAGAACAGGAGATCAGGTAAACAAAGAGGCAAGACAAAGAAGATCTAAGTTTAAAATGCCTAAGAAATGTTGTTACTTGTAAAACCAATTTATAACCTAATTCAAATATTTTGTGTGTATACTGTGAAAAGAAAATGAAAGAGGTGAAATAGTTTGTTTTTGCTACAGCAACAAAAAAAAGTTTAATGTACGTTTGTGGGAGCAGCTATGTCAGTGTCTTAAAGTACTATTTTACTATTTTACACTTTTATGCACAAATGTTACTTTACCTGTGCAGGTGTTGGTGTTGCAGCGCAGCCTGCCCAAGGACAGGTGACTCCCCGGACGTTCCCCTCTGTTATCTGAACCTTACAGAACTCCCTGAGACAGGCCTGGCAGAAGATGTGACCACACTCATAAAGCTGGACACACTCTGACCCCAGCCAGCCCACATAACAAACACCACAGTCAAACACTGTGGTGGAAAACACTTTCTGTCTCTGTTCTCCATCGTGGATCAAAATCTGGGACAGCAGCTTTTGGGATGGAGTTAAAGAGAGACCAGGGAAACTTTCTTCTTTGTTTGCAGAGAGTTCTGGTGGGTGGAGTGGCAAAGAAGCTGCTTCTTGTTCACTTGGATCTAGTGAGTCGGTGGAGCTCAATGGAGGCAACACTGAGGCTGAAACTTCCTCATCATTTAAGACATTTTTCTCACTGTTTCTTTCTGAGATCTGCACATTTTCCTGAATTTCTCCAGATGAAACATTACTGCATTGGTCAGATTTGGACTCTGACTCTGAAGAGTGTTCGCCATCCTTTGCTTCTGAGTGTTCAGCACCTTGTTTCTCTTGCAGAGTGCTGTGCTCTTCAGAGGGAAGCTCAAGTAGAGTATGGATGTTCAGGAAATTCAGGGCATCTTCTCTCAGAAACTGTATCCAGGAGAAAAGCACCACAGTGCCTCCGGTGGTCTGGTAGAGATCACCGAGCTGAGCACTCAGTGAAGCCAGCTGAGGAAGAGAGGTGGAGCAGACTGCTATAATCTTTCCTGAGATTCTGTAATCTGTGTGGCTTTGACAGATTACTTGTATTTATTACCTGTGTTTGAGTCAACCAGCTGCAAGTTAGGGTGAAGGAGGGAGGGGAAGAGGAAGGGTAGTCCTCAGGAAATTCAAAGGTCAGAAGCAGTGGTGGGAGGAATGAGATGTCATATTGTCTCAGCCTTTCACCTTATATAAGGAAAAACAGGGTAATCCGACCAAAGTTCAACATAAGCAATTATTTACAAGTTAACATAGCAAATTTTAATTTATATTGCTTTATTATTATTATTATTATTATTATTATTATTATTATTGCTCTTTTTGCTGTCTTGTCTTTACAACACCTGTAATGCTTTGATTTTGTTTTTTTAACGTAAAGCACTTTGTATTGTTTTTTCCATAAAATATGCCTTACATGTAAACTTACCCATCAAAGAAATATAACATAATTTTATATGATTACAAATTATACATTAGATAGTAAAGTATATATTTAGTTGAGTTTCAGTGTACTTATTTGTTTACCTTCTCTCATAACCACATTGTAGTCAGCAGGAAGCTCCACGGACACTCGGATTTCTCCGGCATACTTCGACTCTTCCCGGAAGAACTCCTCCGAGCCAAATATACTTTGCAGGGCGAGTAGCTCGTCTTCCTGCTCCTCAAAGTCCGTGTCCATCCCTCCACTCCCAGATACTACAGCATACCTTTCGTTTTCTTTGCACAGACTATCTGGATTAGTTCATCTATAAAATAATTTTCTGTTCAAAGTTCCAGCGTCAAAAACAAATGCTTGTCTGAATCGTCGCTCTTCACAGTGACTTTAGGCAGTTTCCTTGTCCGTGGAAGCCCATCCCTCTGATGACTCATTTACCTATGATGTACGGACTATAAACTGATGCAAGAACAAGAAACTCAATTTACAGTGCTACTCTTAACTGTTAAATTAGGTCAGACTTGTTAGTGTTTGCTAGAATTTAAAGTATTTACATCTATTTCAACATGTTCTGAACAACTAAACTATCTCATGAAAACACGGACATATTTACTTATAACACTGTACATATATTGTAGATGTATTCACAATCAAATCATAATCAGTGTAAAGGAAAGCAAAGCAAAAGCATACTGAGAGATTGGCACCTTAATCAATGAACAAATTAAACTTTATTATTGTGCTCCAGACATAAGAAGTCCCATATATAACAACGCATGTAACAACAGTCAGGTGTTAACTGTGTGTTTTGTAACAAATGGTCTTATGGTGGTGCTAAAGGGTTGTCATTACAGCTGACTCATTACAGGGAAAAGGAGGTTTCACGTTTCTTCCAATTGGTAGTGTAAGAAAATGATGATGCAACTTTATGACTTAGGCTGTAAGTCTCTGTAGCTCCACAGATAGCCTGATTTCTCCAGCAGACTTGAACTCATTCCAGACAAACTCTTCTGAACCATAAATACTCTGCAGAGGAAGCAGCTCGTCTTCTTGCTCCTCCAAGTCCACATTAATTTCTTCACTTCCAGATATGACACTTTAACCTGCAAGTTTTCGCTCATATAACACCCAAATGCCTCTTTAAATTCTCTTTCTATATTACTTCAGCCAGCTTCCTGGTTCATGTGAGCCCATCCTTCTGTTGACACATTATTTCATGATGTCAGGGAGTTATTACAGCAGCAAGCTCCATTAACAGGACTGCTTTCATATAACAGGCCAGAGAGGTTAATGACAACCAGTTCCTATTAAAAACAGGCTGCAAACATTATTTGCTCAAATCCAATATACATTTTCATAAAGAAACATTGGCTGATGTGTTCAAACACAGTTTGTTTATTTTACACTGAAAAAAGATGGGTTTAGTCTAAAAATGATGACTAAGCTGATTTCAGTTTTCTTATGTGTGTGCAGCCAGTGTTTGTCGGCAGCAACTAATACAAAAATATATGTCCGCTCAGGAGTACAACAGTCCAGTTTTTATGTATTTTACAGACTCTAAAGAGCATGAAAGGGATTTTCTGGGATTCTGTGGAAAATGCTTCCTGAATATCTGACGACAGGTTTTGGTTTGTGTTTAGATCTCTGTAGAGATGACAACCATGTTTCCCTGCTTGGCACTAAAAGGTACACTGTGTAAGAATTACTGACATACAGTGTTAAAAATGGGCATAAAAATGACTTTAAAAGCCAAACAATCTTGAATAATTTGAAGAATACTAGTAGAGATTATTAGTTATATGTATACATTGGCTCCAGTTGCAGCTCATTCTGATTTGTAATGATACTTATCTTATTCATTAACATGCTGCATGTGTGTAATTGAAAGTCATTTTAATCTCAGATGTTACACGGCACTTCCAAAATAAGGTAAATTAGGTTAATTTTAAAAGTCTAGTCTAATATTTTCTTATTCAATACAACAAAATGCATTTAAAAGTTATTGCAATTTAGCATTGTTTTTGTCATTTAAAAAAAAAAAAAAAAAAAAGATTTAAAGCTAATGATAATATCTTTGTTGGCGGTTGAGGTGGCTCAGGCATCTGGTCAGGATGCCTCCTGGATGCCTCGCTGGTGAGGTAGTCAGGCACGAAGACTTGGCAAATGTGGCTGGGGAGAGGGAAGTCGGGGCTTCCCTGCTTCAGCTGCTGCCCCCGCGACCTGACCCCAGAGAAGTAGCAGAAGATATCTTTGGTAAACATATATACATTCTATATGTGGATGTCCCATTTGGACATATTTCTTATTTATTAATTATGAGTCCCCATTAGCTCTCACAAAGTAGTCACTAGTCTTCCTGGGATCCTCAGAATAATGAATCGACAACAAAAAGATACAAAGGTTAAAATTAGAATATATAAAATGTGAAGTAATACAAGAATAAACAGAAATTATTGAACTATAATTTATATGTTTATTTGAATTGGAAACATAAAAGTGACAGAAATAATTGTTCATGGCATAACTACATCTAAGTGTAAAGAAAAGTGCTCGTGTTAAACAAGCTCATAGTTATGATAAAGCCAGTTTTTCAAAGCCTGTAGATTTTAGGAGCCATCAGTTACAGCTGTAGTTTTCCCTCAGGCTGACTTGGCTCTCCAAGTGCGTCTCTGACATGCTCGAGGACTTGAATGGCCTTTTGGATTTAAATGGAACACTCAGTAGCGGAGGGAGGTTTTTAGAATTCATGGTAGTCAGCGGCCTGGGGGCTCTTTGAGATTTAAACACCACACTCTTCTGGATGCCATCAGCAGGTGCTGCAATGACAGAAACCAACAAAGCACCCATGTAAGGTACTAACACAAAACATAAAATTATCTAAATATTTTCCAGATTCTGTACATGAATCTCTGTTTTCTAAAGAATAACTGTATCCAAGAAATATTTTTTCATAAGAGTCTAAACAAAATAAAATAGTGAAACTTTTATTTAAATCATGTTTAGTGGTCTAACCTTCAGGGACAGGTTTCAGAGGCTCGTGTTGTCTGGATTTGCTGGTGTTTAGTTGTTGGAGGGAAAGGCCCTGTTTCCCCAATACTTGCACACACTCCTCAGTGTGTCTTTGCCTTGCTTTGTTTTTGCATGTCCAGGAACAGAAAAAGACCTTCTTGCAGCAGCTACAAGCAGTCAGTTTGACAAATGCAGAACGTCCGCAGGTATAGCAGAACTTAAACACTGATTTCCTTTGGAAAAATGAACACAGAGCATCAGAGACAAGCTCCTGAAAGTTGGAATTAGACAAAGCCCAAATACAAGAAATATTAAGAAGCAGAAAACATGAAGACATCACGATTAATGTATTTGTCTACCTGTCTTTTTCTGCCATCTCCTGTATTTTGTCATAACTTGAAAGGGTTCCGTTGGAGGAAATGGCCCCGGTACCTGTGTATGCGAGCATCTAAGAGTCATTGCTTTGTTGTTGTTGTGGTTTTCGTATTACAAAAAAACATTTGCACCGACCATTCAGTGTGCCTTGACTCCGTCTCTCCCTTTGGCCAGCAGTCTGCCTCAGCAGATCCCCCATCATGCTCAGCAGTTGCCACTGTTCTTGTCTGTCTTGCTTGTTCAGAAACTCAGAGGAAGCCCTGCCCTGAATTGTGATATGAAGCATAGATCCATATTTAGATGGACGTAATCAAAAAGCTTTATCTCTGATGAGGAACAGAGTCAACTACACCAGCACTGGCATTCAAACAGAGCAAAATAATAAAGGAACTTTATTTATTATATGTTCATTATTTATTATTCATTATACAGTATGTTGTCAAGAAATAATTCAGATGGAATGAATACAGTGTATTTGCATCTACTGTGTTACCTGACTGAAAGAATAGTGTGCATAGTCAACTGCAGTTCCCACAACATTGCCCACTGCAACTGGCATCAGGATGTCTGCACCAGCCTTAGTTAACATTTCCAACTACATCAAAGACACAAAGAAAGCAATTTCATTAGAATAAATAACATAACACCTGCTTTTTCACTCAGAATCCAGCATGAAAATATTTGTTTTAATCTAAAAACCGTAAAATTGAACCAAACAACCATGTGATCAGCAAACTTTGATTTCAATTAGATACATATATTTAACTATTTTATACTTTGCTTACAGGAAAATGCACTTGAAGTTTAGAAATTTCTAACAAATGTATCAAATATCTGCAACTAAATCATTTCACTTTGAGCTTACAGGTGTAGTAGTTTGAAGATGTTCAGCAGTAATGCGGTAAAATATTCAATACAAGTATTAAATTATGACGGTGTACCATTTTAGTTCTGTTGCCGCCTAAGTGGTAACTGATGTTGGCAAGAGCACACAGGGCACTGCCCACCCTGTGGCCCAGGGGTATGTTGGGATCTGCACCTCCATTTAACAACTCTTCCACTGCCTTATCACAGAAAAGAATCAGGTTAGGGAAAAGGTGGAGTTTAGTACACATGTGTACACTTGACTGTGTGTGTGTGTGTGAATGAGAAGGTACTGTACCAGGTCATTGCCACTTGCTATGGCCAGGGAGAGTGGTGAGTGTCCACTCCAGAGGAGGTCTGTGCTTGCTCTGTGGGAGAGCAAGAGGGCCACCACTTTACTGGCATTCTGGAAAGAATAATAACAAAACACAAAGGTCTGGCTTTTGAATGAGTCCTTGCATGCACAATAAAATGGAAGTAATAGCAGCATAACATTTAAAATAAGTGAAACTTGCCCTTTATGTGTGTTGATTCATAAACTATTTACTTAAAGTTGACTTTACATGCATGAACATCAAGAATCACTCAGATGTGAAGCCTAACTTTCACTTTTATGCAACATGACATTACAATATTCTGTAATTATGGATTACTCAGTAGTAGAAGGCATAATAAATTAATTTTATTAATCTCCACAAACAATATGGTTGTATAGTCAAATCGGCTGAGATTGTCATATGTGGCACACATATAAATCAGAAGTTCCCAAGTTTGGTCCTTGACATCTAACATTGTGAAATTTTAGATGCATCCCCTCTCCAACACACCTGAAACCTGTCAGGTTTCCATTTCACTCTGCAGCTCCACTTTATGGCTCAAACATTTACCACTTTTGGCAACAAAACACCAAAAGGGCAATATGTGAATACTGGACTTGAAGCTCAAAGTTAACAAACCAATAATTCAATTGCGTCAAGTGGGGTCATTTAATAAAGCGAACAAATATATTACCTAATAAACTGAGTGATACAGATTCACTGTCTTTTAGCGTTAATATTTTACATGAGTGATAGTGTGTATATCAGTGACTCTGGGCAAACACTCTGACCTGGTGGTCACTGTCTCTCTGGCAGGCTATGTGCAAGGCTGTGCGCCCCCCTTCTTGGGGATGTGGCGTCTCATCGGGGCTCATATTGTCCTTATTCGTCATGGAAATCTGTTTAAAACAATAATATTATTTCTTTTACATGTTCCAATACATTCAGCACAAGGAGTCTAATGCACTGTGTAAATATAAACACACCTTATCTGGCTCAAAGACTTCATTCTGATCACATGCCTGTGTATCAGGGTCAATAGCAGTGTGCAGCAGCAGTTCTGTGATTCTGAGACCTTCTGGACCTGGCAGTGCTGCAGCCACATGCAAGGGGTACAAACCTTTCTTCTACAAAAATAAAACCCATAACATAACAAAACAAGAGATTTTAAAAGGAATTTTATAGGTTATGTAAGTGATAAAAAAAAATGGACAGTGCAGTCAAAGTATAGAAAAGAATAAAACATAAATCTCATTTTCTTTTTTTCCTGTTTGAGTGAGTTTTCACATCCCACTTCTGGGTGGCTTAAAATACTTTTAAAACAACTTTGTTAAGGTAAAACTTCAACTTCTACCTCTGTTGAAAGAGGAATGTCAGCGCGAGCTCCACACAACAACAGTCTCCTTACGGCCTCAGTGTCAGCTGCCGTAATGGCTAGAAAGACGACGGGCATGGGGATCCAGGCCATGTTGGGGTTGGCTCCCCTTTCCATTAAAAGTGTCAGCGTGTTCAAACGCACATTGCGCCTGGTCAGAAAGGCAACACAGATACACAGTTACCGAACAAAACAAAACATAAATACCAAAAGATGGTAAATTAAAAAGGACAACTGACTCAATTTCCATGGCAGCCACTTTCTGCACAGTTTCTTGTGTGTTAGAAGGAATCACTGTGCAGCACTCTGCTTCTTCTGCCTGCTTCATCACTTCCTTTGTGACATAGACGTTATTCGTGTAGCTTGGGGTCAGTTCTTTGTTTTTGTCCTGAGACAGAAAGTTAGGTAAACCAGATTAATTTCAAACAAGCATCAACTTTTAGGATCTTTGTGGTCTTCCTGTTACCTTAACTTCAGTTTCTTTCCATGGAACACTGCTCAATGTAATATAGCCATTTAGCTCCTGAAGCGAGTGCTCCATTTCCTTTCTGTCCTTTGACTCCTTCACATCTTCCTCAAAGTTCTCCTTCTCCACTATATTTTCTATTCTAGATTCAGTTTCTCTGCTCTCAAACTTAACATCTTCCTCCTTGTTTTCCACGTTTTTTAATTCTCTGCTGTCTGTTTGCCTTTCATCACACTGATTCTCATTGTCATCCTCATTAATGCTCTGTTCTTCTTCCATATTTGCTGTGTCCTTACAATCTTCATTTCCACCTTTTTTGTCTCCCTCTTGAGGTTTTACAGTGTCTGCAGGGGTCTCAGGTTCACTGCTGCAAAGCCAGTGCTCTGTGATGAGTTCACTGTAATTGGACGCTTTATGCCTGTAATGTGAGAAATTGTCAATAAATTTTATTCTCTAGATACCTGATAAACACAAGGAGCAAAAGAAGGCATCATTTTGTTTTGGTGACCTACTTCACAGCCAAAGTGTGGTAGCTCTTGTGCAGGAAGTGCAACATTTATAAATAAATATTGAGTAGTGGATAGTATCAGCTGTTTATGACAAGATAAACAATATATGCAGTTCATACTAATTAAAGTGTGACAGAGAAAAAGTTCACTTCTGTTCAGGAGCAGAGCCACACCTCCACTTCATGCTTAATTGTCTGCTAAGTTTTCTCTTAGATGGCGAACCATTTAAGCACTGTGGTCTCCCCATCTTAACCCTAATCGTTTTCCTCTCCCACATCCATGCATTCTTCCCCTCTCTCTCTCATTCATCTTTGCATGAATATTTTAATTTTCATTAAACAGTGCTCTTACGTTGTTGAGACACAGACCTTACCAGTGAAATTATATTTGCTACATTCTTACTGCTCAGGCAGGTGGCTGAAGTTTGCTTGTTGCCTTGCAACTACATCAGTGATCTGAGGTGAGTTGTTTAGGTCTGTTGTAGTGGTGAAATCTGTTTCCCTGGTTTGAGAAGTGTTCCCACATGGAGATGGACACATCAAAACCTGGCAATCAATAATGTGAGGAAGATGTTCAGAAAACTGGAAATAAGGTGGTTTATGACAGATCAAAGCAAGGCACTGGGATAAATTATCAGGGCAACCACGAATGATAATATAAAATGAGATGATAGACCACCACTATGAGTTACTTTTAACAGACAGCTGTATACTGTATCAAACACTTTCTTACTTGAGTTTTGGTGGGTGGGTCAGCCAAAGCTTTGAAAAGAGACTGAAAAGGGTAGTAGAGGATGTGACACATAGCCAGGGCAGACATGCCTTCACTGTTCAACTTGTCAATATCAGCCCCCCTGTCCAACAGCATGTGGATCACATCATTATGACAGTTTACCTGACAAGGGATAAATGCAGCATAAGACAGAGGATCTAAATACATTTAGAGGCTAAATCAACACTAAAGACTAAAACTTTTATTTAGCCCATAAATAGTATTTTTCAATGTTTAACAACAACAATACAGGCTTCAGAAAGATTTCAGAATCAAAAGAGCAATAAAACTAAGAGTGTGAAAAGCTACCGTAGCAGCAAACAGCGCAGTGTGTCCTTTTGAATCTGCTACATCAGGATGGACCAAACCAGTTTGGATGATCTGTGATACACCCTGGAGGTCCCCTTGTGAGCTGTGCTGGATCAGACGCTCTGAAGCAATCTCCCAAGGCCCTTTAGGACCAAAGCCTTCCCTCTTCAGCGAGAGAACTGCTGCCACATCCCAGCTCACCGTGTTAGCCTGATGTCTGAGACATAAACAAAAGTAGAGTAGGCATTTCTTGTTTCTCTCAGTACTTATAATTGGCACAAATACTCCTCATCCTCTGTGTTCTCACACATATCTGACCTGTGTTTGTATATATGAGCCTCCATTCTGGCCTCTAAGGGAAGACTGGAGAGTGGGTCTCTCTTATACTGTTGTTGTGGCTGAGTTTCTGGCTCCCACAGCTCGCCAAAAAAGTGTTGGTCCAATTCTTTTCTTCGGCCCAGAGGAAGCGGCAAGTGGTCACCATCTGTGGAGTAACGCTCAACGCCAGGAGGAAGGATAAAACTTTCATCTGACAGTGGAGCTCCCTCTATAACCACCTGAGGGGGACGAAGAGCAAACTGATCAGTGGTGAGTTATGTAAAAACTAACAGTACAAATGATTATTATAAATGTAATATACCTTAAAATCTCTCCTAGTTTTTGAATGAAGCCTCACATGGAGGGATTTAAGCTGTTTTGGAAAAAGGATAAGATATTTGATAAAATTGGCCATTTGGGTATATCTGGTGAGCTCTATTTAACCTAAGTAGCTTTTATAAACACTACATACTTTAGAGAAGTTAAATTTTTTCCACAATTTTTGTTCTGCTTTGTGGCCAAACAAATAGTGGGTACAGAAAAAAAACAAGTACCAATATAGAAGATATGATAATGATCACCATTATTTATATGAGTAATCCTAAAATTCTGCAAAAGAAAATTTAATCAAGTTCACGTTGATTTATATAGCACATTTCTACAGCAGCAGCTGCCTAAAGTGCTGAACAATAAAGCAACAAACAACAACACTGCACATTTAAAAAAATCTGGACACAAAACAAAAATCTAAAAATAAAAGTAAATTAATAAGAGTAAATAATTCATGTTAAAATTAAATAAAAATTTATTTAATTAATAAAAATAACATATTTATTAAATAAGTTGTGTTCTTGTAATGTGTTCTTTTTTTTTATTAACTGAGGTGAAGGTTATTTAGTTCAAATGAACAGGTTTATAGCAGCATGCGTATTTTGAAAATTAAAATAATTTGACTGTAAAATGAGTAACAGTCTATACATGAAATAAAAAAAGAAGAAAATAAAACATTTGAGAGCATTAGAAAGCTTTTCAATGTCATATTTTTTGTTGCATCTTTATCCTTCCCACTTTAGGTGAAGTGTAGAAATACTTCTTCTTTTTCAACTTCCACCCAACCTTCCTCATGTCATCTTTTCCTCATTTATAAGGCAGCTTCAGTTTGGTTCTGTAAACTTGTCATAAATATTAAATGTCTGTATCTCAAACCTTGGACGAGCTGGCTTGAACCTTGAATTTCCCCTCTGAGATGAAAAAAGTATCTTTGATTTGATTTGATATCTTTTCAACATTTGTAACTTTGGTTTATGTGCTGGTTGACTTTTTTAACACATACCTTTGAGAAATTATTTGAGCCTTCAAAAGGCTCCACATACGCAGCATAATCAGGAAAGTTGCTCAGACTAAAGCCTTCCTCTACAGAAGTACAGAGCCTGAGCAGCCGCTCCCTGAGCCACAGACCCACATCCTGCCGCCCATCTGGATGAGTAAGCACCCCTGGACCAAACCTCTGGTTGAAGTGATACAAACCCTGAGTGAATGGGAAAGACTCATTGTTATAAACTGTCATTTATATACAAATATAATCCAAATCCCTTCTCCATCCAGCTTACTTGAAAAGTGGTTCCATCTGGGAAGATTTGTTGGCAGTATCCTTCCTTTCGGTTCAGGTAAAACTGACCAATGAACTTGTGCCCTGTGGGCCAGCTGTACACTGCATCTCCATGTTTGTAGTCTTTGTAAAAAGAACCTTCATAGTACTATAAGAAAGAGTTCAGTGATTTACTTTAGTTCATTTCAATCAACCTTGCAATATTGCATTTAAGTAACATTCTTAAAAGGTGTTAGTAGTTAGAAGTTTTATCCTGTTAATTTCATAATACCTCCCCATTTTCCCAGATGTACTTTCCATTGCCGTGTTTTAAGCCGTTCACAAATTCCCCTTCATATCTAGATCCATCGGGCCACTCCTGAACACCGAAGCATTGTCGTCTCTCCTCACCGTCTGAAGCGTGACCTTTGCTGCAGTTTCTTTGCCTTGTCATCGGCTCCGAGCCTCCTCCTCGCTCCCCAACTGCCGCAACATCGCTGCAGCTTGTCGACGACATTGGGGGTATCTTATTCATCTAGGTCTATTTTAGTACAATTAACTGTTAGAGTTACGATAGTTGATAACTAAACAATGAAGTTAGAGGAGAAACATTTTAGTCAGTCAAAGGTCAGATTTGGAGTTTAACTCAGCTTACAACGCTGGTTGTCAAGACAACAGGGAAACAGCTGGACGCTTGACGTCTCACGCATGCGCAAAACGAAAAATAAACCTTTTTAAAATATATATATATATTTTATTTAAATTTTCAATATACAAACAATAAGGCACATTTTAGATTTCAGAATCATTCTACTTTGTTGAGTAGAACAGCTCACAATAAACAATATCAAGTGAAGGAACAATAAATAGAAAATAAGCAAGAAACATAAATACAAAATATAAATTCCAACAGTTTCTTCTCATTGTTTTCATTACTTTATTCCATCATATGCACATTGATTTGAAACTAATGTCAGTAATGTTGAAAGTTATATATTTAGATAAATTAACAATTTGGTTATTTATTTTGTTTCAGTGTCAGCAAACTTGCTAATGCAAAAGGATACATTTTCTCATTTGCATTTTCCATTATTAGCAGAGAAACAGCATCTTTTAGTCTCAATGCCGCACGGAATATGAAACATAAATAGTGTGAAAAAGGAAAGCAGGTCATTGTTATGGGGCATGGTCTTTACTTTAAACTAAAAGTGTTCTTGTAAACAATCACTGAAGGAGGACCACCCTATGAGTGTTTGTGTTCATGTCACCTGACCCCTTTTCCTGTAACTGAAACTCATCTGCTTTGTTTTGGTCTGGGTTACGGAAACTATAAGTGGTACACAACTTAGTTACCAGCATCCTTAAGAGTGTGCTATATCTTTGACATATTTTACTTTTTGCAGTTTGTAACTGATTCAATATTTATGACTACTTTATTACATTCATGCTGGCAGGAACTGCAGGAAAACACAGCAAAGACATTTTTCATCTGCAAACAAAAACAAAAGAAAAAAACATTTGGTGATTTGTGACTTAATCTTACCATATCAGAGTCATATTGTTTTTTCAGCCAAGTTATAGTCAATGATGGAAAAAAAAAAAAGTCTGATTTTTCTCTTTATTAATCCTTTTTAAAGCTGGAAAGGAGAAAAGTCTTTCCTCCCAGGGAGTCTTTATGTAGTCAATAAAGTGATACAAAAGGATAAATTAATTAGAATTTTTTCCTATGGCTTCAGAGCAAATCTAAGATTACTGTCAACAAATTCTTAATTTGTTTAACTATGTTCACATACAATTAAAAACAGTTTCAAACACCCCAGACATTAAAATAACTGGTTTGATCCCAACCTACTGACTATAAAGTGTGTTAAGAATTTAATTATTTATTCTAAGCAAATTAACAATGTGCTTTCCATTACCAAGTGATTCTTCATCTTCAACACCTCTATTAATTTCGTAATTCATACACAAGGCTTCACACCCTTAAACCATAAACTTCCATGACCTATTAAAGATTCAACACTTAAGGCATTTTGTCTTATGAATACACGGGAACTGCATATTCTTTTCAGTATTGTACAGTCTTGAATATGTTTTCCATCTAAATGGCATGTAACTTAAGCATAAGAAAGTAGGCCAAATATGATCTGTAACACAGGTGTGTCATTATTTCCTGCCTTAAAGTTCACCTATTGTCTGTTTAGCAGAGCTACATGGGAAATGTGTTCACCTGATTCAGGCTGCGACTATCTAAGAAGCACATGGTTTTCTGAGTCCTTTAAATTTTTTCTTAAAGTCAAAATAAGTATAGTACTAATTTGTTGGATTGACATTTTTTCCCTCACATCTTTGACAATTGCCTCTAAACAAATATGCTTACCTGTTCAGTTTTCAGTTTACCTTGCTCATCCAAGTATTTCAATGATTTCCTTGTATTTGTACAGATGTATAAATCACTATTTGCATTGATGTTAGCTATATAGTAGTCCACAAATGACAGGACAGATGACATGAATATTTGAACCACTTCATTCATTTATTAGTCAGTTGTTCAGTTCAAAAGTGTAAATACATTGTTAAAAACACTTCCAATTACATAATGTGTGTATAAACAGTATTGAATAGCAAAGTCAAAAAGGTACAAAAGGGACTCAGTGCATGCATACATACAATGTATTTGTAAATAAGCACCTCTGTGCTTTTTTCTATTAACTCTGTCTGAATTTTTCTCAGAGGACATAGAACTTGCAATAACACCGGCATTATACATGTTAGGCATATTCCTTTGCATGTTATGCGCTTATTAAGAAAATTAACTTTGATTATAATCTGTTTGATTAAGCTGGACACTTTCTTAGTGCTTCAAGAGGAAAACCCACAAAAAGAAATGATCGAGTTAAGAGAGAAAGTTTTTTTGCATACCTGATACTATAAATATGCAAAAGGTAATAAAGGGCATAAAGATGATCTTAAGCTACATTCCCTTCAGTATTCCAATGAGGAAGTTTAGTTGAGTGCACTGTGCTGAGTTATATGAGACACAAAGAAATGTGAGAGTTTGGGGAAATGTTTTTGAGGAGGGTGGTGGTGGTGGTGATGGGGGGCACTTTTTTCAAGCATTGTTCCTTTCCTCTATTGTAAAGGTTTCCATTGGGCCTTTGCTCAAAGCTTTGATGTCATTCAGAAGACTGGTGGGGGTCAGAACGTGGGACGACCCTGGATATAAACAATAAAGAGCCACTAGGTTAAAACCTTACAAGGTCAAACATCACTTTTCTATATTCTAACTGGCTCCAGCAGGTGGTGGAAATAAGCCAGAAATAAAACCATGCAATACAATGCCATGTAAACAGCCCAAAAAGTAAATTAAATTTGTTCACCAACAAATGTAAGCAATATGTAGGTTTACTGCATGATAAAAACTCATTGCACTTGGAGAAATAAAGTGTATTTCTGCATTAATGCTCACCTATGATGACTTCGCAGGACTTCACTGCCTGTGTGACTTCATAAGCACATCGCATCTCTGAGTAACTCATCCCTCCAATGACAAAGATGATTAGACGTGAGCCAGAACGGCGCTCATCCGGAGCGCTGGGTTTGTGCTTGTGCCGAGCACTGTGAGGAACGGAAGGCACCAGAAAATTTTAAAAATAAATTAAACAAAAATTTGGCAAAACAAGTGATCACATCAGCTAACAGCTGGAACTGACAACTTATAACCAGCCTTACAAACCATAACTTTTGATCTTGTGTGAATGGGATGAATAAAAAAAAAAAAAGCCAATAAAACCTGTAATAATTATTTCTTACTAAAATATCAGTTTGTTCCCAGAGTCTGCTGACTCATGACTCATGTGATCATTAAGAAAAACCCACCTGACAGCTCCAGAGCCATTCCAGGCAGCAGGACACTCAGACAGGTGTGGCCATTCTCTGGTGTCCAGTTTGTTCTCCACAGCATCCTGAAGGCAAGAGGATTTCATTTAGCAGCACATAAAGCGCCATAAAGAGAATCTAATTAGTAAGCCCTTAATATATATTTATACTGGCATTTATTAATCTACAAGCTTCAAGAAAGCAATATATTAAAATGTTAGTTATCACTTATCTTATGAGCAACAGCACCAACACTTTTCTGAAACTAGTCTTCACAACACAGAACACTTCAGCTTTCTAACAAGTTTTGATACATTTTGAAAAAAAAAACCCCTGAGCTTTCACTTGATAGAAACACAAAAAATATAGCTTTATATGCAAATAAATAATATCCATCCATCTTAACTCAAGCTAAAGTAATTGCTGCAAATAGATCTAAGAAGCAGCAAAATAAAAAGGATTTGATGTCATTCTTTTCAGGTGGGACCAAGAGCTGGACTCCAGGATCAAATGTGATTATTAAGCCATGTTACAACAGTAATTCAGTCCAAATCACTGCACGAGTATTATCTGCTGCTAATTACAATGTGCATTAAAACTTAGGATGGAATAAACAGACACTTTATCGGCTCATAGACAAACAATTTGGACTGGATCATCTTCTCATTGTCACATACAGAGACAGAAAGCGGTTTGGTTTTAACTTATTTCAGCTACCAAACATCAAAAACTCATCTTTAGTTCTGTTGTGACAGGAAACAGATGAACCACATTTTACAGCATGTCAGGTGCAAAGATGAGGAGGTGTAAATGAGGACAACACACATGCAGTTGTGTTGCTGATAAATTATCCTTTTCTATTTAAACAGGAGAGAATTCTGATTATGCGTCTTATAACAACTTCAGTTTGATGTCCAAGATGTCCTCTGTTAGATAATGAACATATGGAATTATAATATAGATTAAAGGGAAGGTGTTAAAAAAATGAAACTGAAATAACACTTCATTGACTCAGTTCCCCATCTTGTTATGAGAATTGAAATTCAATGTCTCAATAGCTGCTTTTTTCATATATGATGCTTTCTTATCACTTACCAGAATTAACAGAAGACAGTCATCAGACATAAATTTCACATGATAGAGTGAAAAAGCAAAAGAGAAAACTGTATCTTAATATGCGTCGTTTTTAACCGTATAAAGACTGCAGATAAAAGTAGAAATGGAAACGAAAGGGTCACTGACAGAGGTCTACACAAAGTGGTGCCTTATTGTGCTCTATAGACCCAAAGATCTATAGCGCACAATGCACAAACAGCGCAGAACAACACAAACATTTATATCAGTGTATATCAGATGACACAAACATGATAACCTCCTTTTATTCTGCTGTCACAGTTCTGTCAAAGAATTTCCTTACAAACACTATACAGCGAGAGGTCGTAGCACACTGACCTACATCTTCAAGTAGGTTAAACTTTTAAAAAAAACTGTATGTAAAGTGAATAAAGCAAAGATTTTAGTGTGATTTTACTGCACAATGCGCTCACACTGACCTCCATTACATCCTTTATGACTGGAGTCCATCTTGAAAGGTTGTACGTCTCATCCTGGGAACGATCCCGCCGGGTTGGTTTGCGAGAGAAGAAACTAGGCTGGAAACAAACGAACAACAATATGTGGTGAAAATTACAGTTAAAATAGGTTTCAATAAAACTTGGTGAATTCGACAATATTCTTCACAAACCGATGTGATGATGGGGACGCCCAGCTCTTTCCAGTTCAGGATAAACTCCTGATCATTCTCAATCTTGACATGTTGGATAAATTTATTCAGGTTCTCATCTGTTGTTCCTGAGTTTACACACACCGGAAATACAAACCAAAGCAACAAGTCGCAGTTTATCGCAGCTGCAACCTTTCAGTCAAACCATAAATACATAAATTATTAAAAGAAAAAAAGATATTTTTTCTTTAAATTAATTTTATGGTCTATTAGGATGAAATGTGCAAATATGCAATAGTGTAATTGTTTCTAAATACAGGCGGTCGTTGGATTACGCGTTTCTCGACTTATGTTGTTTGGACTTTACGACTCTTATCAAATAAATGTAAATTAAAAAATAGATCAGGTTTGGAAGTTACGAAGTTCCATATAAGCTCTTACGATGCGTGATGCGGAGGCTGAGACGACACCTCAGTGCGTGTATATTTATTTTATGTTAATTGAAATGTCTATTTTAATTGCCTGTACTGTTTTTCCATTCGTATGAAATAAAATGAAAAATACCTTATTAATCCCCAAAAGGAAATTCAGCTGCAGATAATTAACTAGAGAGGTCTTGTTACAGAGGCTGATGGCAGGAATGATCTTCTGTATCTTTCAGTCTTACAGCAGACCTGAAGAAGCCTCTCATTGAACACATGTATAATACGTGTGTTTAGTTAGTTATTTAGTGATTAAAAGGTATTTAGTGGGTATTTAAGGGTAGAAATCCAAGTTACACGGAATTTCAGGTTACGCCGCAGCGTAGGAACGGAACTTGTTTGTAAACCAAGGACCGCCTGTACCAGATTTAACAACCAAACAACAACTTAGAAAGGTCAGTATATAAAATATATGACTCTTTTTAAAAGATTGTGAAGAGAAGTCATCTTTTTTTTCTTTTTTTTTTTTTTTTTTACCGTTGAGGCTGAAGATGTAGAGCAGCACAGCTCTGATTTTATCATGGGTGTCGTGTGGGTGGAGCAGCACAGGAAGCAGAGTCCTCATTGGATCTTTCACCTTCACCCCTTCTACATCTAAGCCTACTGCAAGGTCCTATGCAGAGAATATACAGCATATCTTGGATCAAGGAAATTACAATTATAGCTAACAGTGACTCTTTGAGAGGAAAAGGTTAGATTCTGCTGCAGAAAGTATTTGTCATGATAAGAAACTTCTACGAGATCTGTCTTTTCAACATGTTGACTTAGAAAGTAGTAATACCGTTAATACCAGTGGTGCAATGTTGCATTTTGACAGACAGGTCAAAATAGTTCCTCATAGTAAGTATTAAATTGAGGAATAGGTTACTTTGTTCAAATAAATCACATGTAGCACAATAAACCACATGTGAAAACCTAAAAAATACAAAACTAACTAGTATGACTCTAAGACCGACTCCAGGTTCGACTTTGGACACCTTTGATCTAAGAAGATCCAAAGCATAGATTACTTCATGCTTCAAATATTTGGAATCCCCTGTCATAGAAATATTTTTCTACTATAAAAAAAAAAAGTTTACAAGGTGGCTGTGATGTACGTCCAGTCAGACGATTGTCTAGTCTACAACCGAGTGTTAAACCAGCCTCCCTGTGGATATGTAAATTAAGTGCCGTGATCGAGTATGGGGTGCTACAAACTAAATAAACTACTATGCTGCTTAACAAGCTGAGCCAGGCCTGTTGAATCAAATAAACCAGTTGGTATCTTCCACTTAATTGTTGAGGATAAATCCTTCATTTGCAGTGCTTTTCTATGTGAAGTGTTGTACATGTGGACAGGTGTTGAATGAGAAACACAGGTTAATGTACTTTGGAAAACACAGACAAGTTCAATAGGCACTGCATTGGTGTGGGCCATTCAGCCAACACCCACCCGTGGATTTGTTTAAGTGGGAGTTACAAAAAAAACATAAGAAAGAGACAGACCTGTTCAGCTTTGCAGAGTCTTTCCACATACTTTGAGAAATGATCCATGCACTCTTCAGCCAACTGCAGATGAGTAGTTTTCTAAAAATACAGCAGAGAGAGAAAATCAACTAAAACTAATGAATTTATTATGTTTCAATATGATTTCCTTTAACAATATAAATTCTCTCTCTTTTTTTTTTTAAATCAAATATACCTGTTAGATGATATCCCTTATCATCCTGTTTTCCTGCTAAAATCATGACACTGATCTCCACACTGGCAAGTTGTGGAGGCACCACACCCAACCACAAAATAACGATCACTTACATCTAAAATCATCTCTTAGTCTCTGCTTGAGAAAAACACTTTCATTTCTCCTAAAACCAATGCCAACACCTATTACTGGAAGAATCTCACCTAAAACAGCTCGCTAAGAACAAATCAGGTGTTCATTTTATTGGCGCTTCATACCTGAGACAGCTGCTTACGGAACGCAGGCATCTTCTTCATCATCTGTGCCAAATTGCTTATTGAGATCTGAAGGAAAGCACAATGTTTAATGTAAAATATGTGTTTTAAGTACACAGTAGACATCTAAAGTGATCATGAAACCTGATCAGCAAAAACAAGAGCACCACACCTTCCCATCTGGCTGTTTCTTTTGAGCCGATATTTCTTTTAACATCTTGGGGATTTGTCTATTTTAAGAAGACACAAACATCAGGCTCTGAGTGACAAGACAACAGAAAACTGCTATAATCCAAATGTTGCACACGTACGCTGAAACCTCAGCAATGTGTTTATGTCTTAGCTTCACCCAGAGCATGTCATCCTCGTTCAGTAGGGCCTGCTTCTCTGAACCGTCTTTGGACTTGTACCTGGCCACAAGATTACCCAGATAAGCGGTTTTAACCATCAGTATTAAAATGTAAGACGGCACAGAACGTGTGTGTTACTCTAAGTACAGGAAATGTAATGTAAGGTTTACTTGTAGGTGTCATCCTGGATGTCAATCAGGTCATAGGCCATGGCCTGATAGGTGAGCTCATGCAGGATTGGGCTGACAGGGTCAAAACCTCTTTCCACAATCAGCAGCTGGGCCTGAGTCTTTCCCTGCAGAAAAGGTGAAATTCAAAATAAAGGTGTGTATTTTATATAAACAAACTTCTCTAATTTGCCTCATTTCCTCTGATTAGTCAGTTTAACCTTTAAAAGAAAAATTC
The DNA here is from genome assembly GCF_933228915.1 of Telmatherina bonti. NCBI lineage: Eukaryota > Metazoa > Chordata > Actinopteri > Atheriniformes > Telmatherinidae > Telmatherina > Telmatherina bonti. The sequence goes on from NC_136626.1 coordinate 11,463,965, forward strand.
AATGTGCTTCAGGTAAAAGTTGTACTTTTTAAGGTCCTTCTGTAAGTGAGACATGGAAAATAACTCAACACTTTGAGGTTTGTATTTACTCCCAGGGCTAAGACTTTGTTTATTCTTTCAACAGTCTGTCCAGCTGGTGTCTTACCTTCTTTTTTCCACTCTCATCCAGCTCATAGTGTCTGGCCAGCTTGCTGTCAACCAACTCGGCAAAAGTTTTGGCGTTCTCCATGTTGCCGTCTCTATTTGCAATATAATTGTTAGCAAGAGTTTTTAATGAGAAAAAATACTTGAGACAAATTCAGTCAATGCTATTTAACACATTTAATGTGTAAAATTAAATCTTTCATGCATTGACAATTTTAGTTTTAAGCTACATGGCTTTATATTCGCTTGTAACAAGAGCAAAGTGAGGCGCTTTGAGGAAGTATTGTGCTGTACCAAAATGTGTTGTTTGGACAGCCAGTTAATAGTACTTATTAACCCCCAAAACTACCATCCTACCATCCTTTTTGACATCAGACTGTGAAGACCGAGCCTGACAATGTCTCATTTTTTTAAAACAAATACTTTGATATCCACTTCCACTGATGAATGCTTGGCCAGCAGTGCAGACAAATAAAATTAGACAACATTTTGTCTCCTAACTGAAGTCTTCAACTCACCCTGAGCCTACTTCCTGGTACGATTAGGTAACATATTCTATGTTCTTTTCATAAAGGGTACTCTCATGGTTTGAGGGCTGGTATTTACTGTTAGGAAAGAAACTAAATCTTCTTACTTCTTGTATCTCACGCCCGGGTATTCATCCAATGTGGCACACAGTGTGACAAGCTGGTCTGCAAGCGTCTCCAGTGTCTTCTTTTTGTCCTGACTGTGAGGGCTGTAGATGCTACGGAAAGCCCCCAGATTATCACATGTGAAGACCTTAAAAGCATAAAATAAATACATTTAAGTAAATATTACGTAAATATATTTACTTAACTATATGATAAAGAACCAAATCAATATTTGTCTAATCCTTATTGATAACCCAAACTTCAAGAGTTTATGCCTGAATGTTGACAGGACTATAAAAAAAACATTAGAAACAAGTTTGATGTATGGATTTTCAAAGTAGAGAAAGAAACAAGCTACTGATCTCAAGCTAAGAAACAGTTGCATCATTACTTAAAAAAAGCCAACACCCATCAACTATTAGCCCAGAGCATTAAAAAGTTCTTTCTTTCAACATTAACATAACCTAGAAAACACCAAACCAAGTGGACTTTCCCTCACTTAACATGAGCCTGGAAACAAAGAGGAAATGGAACATTACAGAAAAAATAGCACTATGCAAGCTGCAACCACTCACTTGTGCCTCTTGTGGCATGAAGGAGATGTTAATTTCTTTGCATACGCGTATGTACTTTGCACAGTAAAGCTTCATGTTGTTGAACAGGTCATCGGGGCAGTCTGTCGAACCAGAAAGGCTTTTAGTGTCTGTTAGTCATGTTGAGTTAAGGAATGATTGTAAGTTACTTACAGTCAGTGAAATAAACATATGCTGATTTGTATTTGGGTTTGTGCTTGAAGTCAGCGATAAAGGCATCCACACACTGTGGGGAAAAAAAAGGATGAAACATAAAGGGAGTGTTTGGCAAAAAAACAAAAATACAACCTTCTATGCAATGTGATCACTGCAGGCAGGCATATGGTGGCAAACCTTGGTCGTTGGTGTCATGAAATAGATTGCCTTCATTTCAGGAACAGGCTCTCTGATTTTGTACAAGTCCTCCACAACTAAAAAAGCAAAATATTTATTTTAACAGTAGCTGCTGCACAAGAATCCACATAAGGACAATAATTATCCCCAACTGATGCCATATGTTATAAATACTGGTTTTACAGTGAAGGAAAACCCTGAGCTTACTTGTTATTTTCTCTCCCATCAGATCGGACATTTTGCAGCATGATGAGAGGAGCTTGGTGGTGAAGGGATCCAGAATCAATATCTGTAATTATAAATGTAAAGTGTTTTGCAGTTGTGTTGCCCAGTCTTACAATTAGTATATTTTTAGTAACAGTCTACAAGTAAAAACAATTACATAATATTTAATCTTTGATATGGGAGTAATCTTTCCATGCAGTTATAAGCTTGTAGTTTTTTCCTACCTTCCATACTTCAGATTTTCTGCAGTCTGCAATTATTGTGTCTTTTATTCCTGTAGGAAACACAGAATATATCAACATTAAGAAAATGACTAAGGGGACCCTGCAGAACCCAAACTGACTCCAAGGGAAGGTTAGTTTAGGTCAGGGATCAATAACTCAGTTTCCCTACTGCAACCCTGACACAAATACAACAGAAGTCCAACTAGCTTAAAGTTCTGCAAAAGTCTCTTAATGACCCATTCATCTGGATCACGTATATTGCTGCAGGGACACATCCAATAGAATAAAAATGCTCTTGAACGAAAAAAAAAAAAAAAAGGGTGGAAGAATTTTGCAGCACAGTAAATGACAATTCAGCCTTTATGGATTCATTTTTCACTGATGGTTTTACTATTTAACAATTTTATAGAGACAGATGTCATCCCTCAAATCACAATTTCATGCGTCACACTTCTGGATATTTAAAAAAATGGGGGGGGGGGGGGGGGGGGGGGGGGGGGGGAAGGAACTAATACTTCAAAAGTAATGAAAACGTAATATTCAGTCATTCCTGTAAAAATCTTTGCAAACTAGGTTTTATTCAATGTTTAAATTTCTGTTGTCAAAGAAAATCAGCACAAACTCCTAATTTGCATATTTATGTATTCGAGAAACCTTACACTTTTAAATACTTTTAAATAAGAACATTTCCACAAGCTTAGTGTGTGTGCTTGTGGTGTACAGATACAGACAATATATAGATAGATAGATTGATCGATAGATACAGTTGTGCTAATATTTATTCATACCCTTTCATTAAAGGAGGAAAAAAAACACCTGCATGCAAAATAAGATGAAATTGAATAAAGAAATAATAAATAAAGATTTTATGAAAATCATTACATTATTTTCTAATTCTGGTTCAATAGAAATATTTTTTAAAAAAAAGCAACAAATAAGATAATTTATTACATTTTAAATCACTCAAACTAATATTTTGTTGAAAAATCCTTTAATGTTTCCACTACAGTCAGGTGTTTTCTGTTCCTCTCAGTCAGACTTCTGCACCTGTTGACAGGTATTTTGTCCCACTGTTCAACAGAAAAGTGCTGTAATTTGTCCAGGACCAATTTGTTTGTTTGTTTTCTTTCTTCAATTCAATTAAATAAAAAACAGTGTCTTATATTACTGGATTATATTTTTGCAAAGTTTAGTTATTGTTCCTTTTTTTTTTTTTTAAGTCTCCAGTTATTTGAGTGACTGTTGTAAATTCAACCTTTTCTTTAATAAAAGGGTATGAATACATATGAGCACAATCAACTTTTTGTCATTCTTACACCAGAAAAATGAGTTAGTAAATTCTCAATTATCAGCATAAATACTGTAACACATTTAGGAGCCCTTCTATTTGGCCTTTAAAAAACAAATTGGACATTAATTTTTGGTCAGTACAAGGACACGTCGCGTTTATTTCAACATCTTCCAAAGCCACTAAAGTAAAAAAAATAAAAAAAAAATAAAAAAGAGCCAACTCCAAACAATAGTATTCAGTTGTAGTTTGGAGGAATCTTGTGAAGCTGAGGACAGGTTTGTGTTCATTTTTCCGACAGTATTTGTTTTGTAGAAATGAGGTGGGGCTCCGGGCGACAGTGACCTCATGCCAACAACTAACACAAAATGCAAGCTACGTAAGTCAGAACAAGCCTGGCATACAAGTTGTACGTTTATTTTGAGGTTGTTTAAGCTATTGATTATACTCTTGTTTTAAGTTTTGGAACTTCCCCTGCAATAAGCAGTAAAATGAAACCTTCACAGTAATTCCCTAGATGCAAAGTCACTCAATACGCATTCATTAATAGAAACACGAACTTCCCAGCCCTGTCAGACAAGAACAAAGTCCGACACGGCCTTATAGAGCCATGAAATGTTACACAGGGGTAATGAACTTACTTTTCCATACTATTCCTTTCAGCCCGTGCTCAGAGCCCGCTGCCATCTTGTTTCTATTTTTTTCTACTGCGCCTCTTCTTCCTGTTGGTCACGTGTCCACGGAGTCTGACGTCTTATGCGTCACCAAACGTGCGACGAGGCGCGACTGTAGTTTTTACAGAAATACACTGTAGTTTTTACAGAAACACGCATTTAACAAGAATTGGAAGGAGAAAGATGAAAGTACAAACAAAAAAAAAAAAAAAAAAAGAAAAAGAAAAAGTTTAAATAATGGATTAAAGCTAGTTAGAGATTCACTTTAAACGGGTTTACCTTTAAATCTACAAACAAAAAAAAAAAAACATATTAAGCATGCTACTGAAAGAAAGTGTAAAAAAAACTGTCTTGTCTTTGTTTAATAAAAATGGATACATCTTTTCAGTATTAATGAGAAATATGGCTCATGCAGTTCATACTGGTTTCAATCTGTTAGTCCAAACTTTTTTCCTTTGTTAAACCAGTTTTTTTGTTTGTTTTTTATGTTTTGTTTAGGGTTTTTTTTCAGCTATTTTCACATCTTTGAGTTTCAGCAGCATGAATTTGAATATCTCTGCAAAATGGATGTAAACCCCCAGTAAGGAAAAGTCAAGCTCTTTTCCCAGACCTATGTGTATGCCACATCTGGTTGCTACAGAATATCATACCTATAGCTACAAAGGTGTTTGCATCTATTCAATTCACTTTTTCCAAGTTTCATCCTCCTGCATCAGTTTCATTGGATGTTTGCCACTCTATGGGAGGAGCTAGATGCTGGTATTTCACCTTGCACAGACACATGCATATTTAGAAATAGTTGAAACCATCAAAGAGAAGTATTATAGAGTGAAGAGTGAAACAACGTTAGGAGAGCTCTCAGAAACATTTGTGAATCATGGGTGGCATAAAGTGGTTGGTCATTTTTGTCTTTCTCAGCATATGCTCACAGGTACAGTAATGATTTTAAACTACACATCTTCTTTTTTTAAATTATATTTTATATACTACCTTACAGTAGTTTATATAGTGTCATCACCTTTGAGTAAATATATAAGAAACTTTGACTTTAAATAATTACACGGAAATACAGTAATAACACTCTGTTCTCCAAATTTGCAGGCTGCAACCCAGTCAGGTACTGTATGTCCTCAATATATCACCTTTTGGTTTTTTTTTAATTATATAAAAATTGAGAAAAACTTAAATTACAATGCACATCTATTTGTAAAAAGAATGTGTGTCTTAGTATTATAAACAACTGACATAATAATCTGCATATCTTGCATCACTCTTATCAGCCATCGAAGTATCCCTCTTTTCTGCAACATCCAAGACTGTGATTCTCAGATGGACCAGGTACCCAGGAGCTGCTTCTTACAAGATCACCACAGCTCTCAAGAGCTCACCAGAGAACCCCATTGCTTTTACCACGTTTGGCCCAAACACAGTGATGGGCTCCATCAGCTTCCTCTCCCAGGGTGTTTCTTATAACTTTACAGTTGAAGCTCTGGATATGTCCCAGAATACATTGAGCTCTGCATCTATTGAAACTTCAACAGGTAAGGTACATTTCTGTCCAAATTAGATCTATGTAGGTACTTTATAACTTTTTTTAAATTTTTTTATTTCTGTGTTTTAATTCTTGTTTAATATCCTAATTTTTGTAGGACTGACCTCAACCTATTATACTTTACAAAGTTTGTACAACATAGTTTAGTTTGTTTCACAAAGGGATAGCAAAATCAGACATAAATATGAAATTTTAAAATGTAAAAAAACTGTAATAAAAAATTAAATGATTGTAAGTAAGGTTGAAGTAGCTAATTACACTTGGAGGACTGAGTAGAGGAGGATAAAAGAGTCCGAGCTACTATTTAGCATTTTACACCACAGTTTTAATGAAAAATAGTTTCATTTCATACTTTTAATGCGCTGTGAGTTATTTTCTAAGCTGTTCCATGAAGATTCAGAGGAAATATGCTCATCAAAAAACTTAAAAACTTTCGGATATGTAGATTTCAAGGGACATTAAAACACTCCACACAAAAACTCCTAAATTTTTAATTTTCTTTTAAATTAAACTTAATTTAAAAAAAATATTTTTTTACCTCAAGGGAAATTTTAATATTGTGGTAATTTTATTTATTTATTAATTTATTTATTTATTTACTTAATTAATTAAATTTATTGTGCATGTCCCTTTGTTTTGGACGTCACCTCTGATTCAAACTGTTGTTCACTTTAGCCCCTGATATGATGGATCCCATTACAACTGTTAAGCCAAAGGACAGCAGGACCTTGATTGTAGAGTTTAACATGAAACCTGGAACAACTCATTACATCATAAGAATTATGAACACCAATGGCTTCTTCAGAGAAGACACAGTGTCCTCCTCTCCAGCTGAGATTGAGTTTCTCAGCCCGTACACCGAGTACTCACTCAGCATCATGGCTGGTAACAACGCGGGCCGCAGCCAGCCATCATCTCCTGTGGTTGCAAAGACAGGTACTGTTGTTTTTCATCTTACAGCATTTATTTAGTTTCACGTGTTACCTCTTCCATTGCTGGGAAACAATGAAAAAATAAGAAGAAAACTCCCAAGGGCTGTTCTGTATGAAGAAAAAAAAAGTAATTTCTATTAACAAACACTTAATACTCTTCTCATCAGCCTCCAATGCCCTGCAGAAGTTATTTGATCTGCCATATTGTGCCATAGCAGAGCACCTATATACAGTATTGTATACACAAAGCATCAGTTAATATCTCAGTTTGTCTTACCCAAGAAATGCATCAGCACCCCTGAGGGGCCCTTCCTGAATCGGTGGTAACTATACCTGACCCCCTGTACAGCAAACACAAAGAGCTGATCTCATCTTTAGCACGCAGCTCATTTCCACTCTCACCCCAGGGGACCATCTGGTCCTAAAGAGTATAAAAAGAAAACCACACATAGATCTATTTCACATTTTTATTCTTCCTGCTTATTTTATGGATTTAGATTCTGAATAGAAGTATCAAATTTCCAGTGCTTATGTGTGTTATTTGTGTCCCCAGTGCTTTGACTAAAGTCCAAGGGTCACTTAAGAATAATATCCTCTGAAAACCTAGCTTCAAATCTTAAAAATGTATTGTTATCATAATAATGAGTAGATAGCCAGCTGTCTAAGTCACATAGGTTCAAATGATAATCAAACTGTGGATGAAAACCCTGTGAAGAGTCACAACTATTCAGATGATGAAGAACTATGTTCCTGACCTTAGATTACTGAACTATTGCTGTCATCATCCTCAACATGTTCTCACACATTAAAACTTATCAAAATTTCTCCTTTACAGTTCTGCCTCCTCCTGAGCTCTCCACCTCCTCTCCCAGTAACGACAGCATCATTGTGTCCTGGGCCTCTGTTGCACATGCTGTCCAGTACACTGTGTCCATATTCAAGTTTGGTTTCAACTCTCAAATGAAGCACAACATAACCAACATCAATCTGACCATCCCCGGCCTGGTTGCTGGGTCGATCTACGTCTTTAAGGCTTTTGCTTGGGACCCAGAGGGCAGAGAAGGAGAGAACAGTGTGTATGTCAACCAGACAACCAGTAAGTAAACAGTGAAACACTTCTGTTTCTGTGGTTTTAATCAGTGTGTTTGAATAACATGTCACGTTAAGCATAAGAACCCTTAAAACCACGTTTTTAGAAAAGATTATTAAAGTTATGTGTCCACAAAGTTTTAAAATGATAGCTTAAAACTGATAAAGTTATATATTCACTGATGTCAGAATTTCAGCTTCACTTTTCTATTCATACATTTTTTTCATAATCAAGTCAGATCAGATAAAAAGAAATCAAATGTTATTTATAAAACATGTTTCATATATTAAAAAACATGGCACAGAGTGCTCTACACATTTAAAAACAACCCCACATCATCCTTCACCACATACACACATACAGGTGCATGTACACACCCACAGGCTTTGTGTACACAACCTATAAACCTTGTTTTATACCTATTTAATCCAATTCAGGGTCACAGAGAACTGAAACCTATCCATCTGCTAGCAGGCGAGTGGCAGGGTTCACCCTGAACAGACTGACAGTCATTATCACAGCATCAATAACAAATAATAATGATAATGCCATCAGTTAGCTAACTTTTTAGCTTTCTGAATCGTGCATTTTCATTGTTGGGGAAAATTCATTTGACAGTATCAGTCCAGTCAGGATGAGACGAACTCTAACAAACATAAACACAGTGAACTAAGTGAAGAGACGTCCAGAGCAATCTGTCAACAAAAGATGCATCACGTGTTTTCCAGATATATGATATGAGCTGATAAATAAACCCATACTGTGTAATCACATATTAATTCTATTGTGCAATATGAACTAGTGCATATGTTTTTATTGAGCACTGTTTAGGTTGTAATGCAGTAATACAGTAATGGAAAAATACTGAATAGTTTGAGTTTAACTTAAATATACTGTATGAGGGTTTTGGTATTTCTACATCAGCAAAAACATTTCCAATCGCATCCAATTTTTCATCTAGACAGCTATAAAAAAAATTTTTTAAAAAAGCCTCTAATAACCAATGCATCTCAGAAGTAACTCAACGCAACTCAACCCAACCCAACCCAACTCAACTCAACTCAACTCAACTCAACTCAACTCAACTCAACTCAACTCAACTCAACTCAACTCAACCCAACCCAACCCAACCCAACCCAACCCAACTCAACTCAACTCAACTCAACTCAACCCAACCCAACCCAACCCAACCCAACCCAACTCAACTCAACTCAACTCAACTCAACTCAACTCAACTCAACTTCATTTATAAAGCCCTTTAAAATAAACAGAATTGAAACAAAGTGCTGTACACAATCGGACAAAATAAAAACAGAATAAAACAGTTTAAATGCAAAGAAATTTAAAAAAAAAAAACAACAGGTCATACAATGAGTACGGAATTAAAACAATAAAACAAACTGAATAAATAGTAAGTAAAAACCAATAATAAAAATAAACTAAAGCACACTGACCGGAAACTATCTTACGTTGGGTTAAAGGCCAAGGAATAAAAATTGGTTTTAAGATGAGTTTAAAAAATGGACAGTTCCCGCACCCTGGATTTCCTCTAAGTCAGTAATTGGAAAGAAAAGTAATATGCTCCAATATGTTCCAATATGCGCACCATGAAAAATTAAATAAAAACATCAGTAGTATGTCCAAACTGAAAATGGTACCAAAGTGTATTTCTGTGCTCTGTTGGGTTTGTCTTCACAGTATGTTTTGTCTTTGACCAGGACCGCCAACGCCATCTTCTGTCAACGTGTCTGTGGAGGTGAATGACAATGTGCCCGGGCTCTCTGTTTCCTGGCAACTGGACCAGGATGTTTATGGACCTGTTGAGTATTATGTGAGGAGTGACCGGGGCATTACCTGTAACACCACTTCTGACTCCTGCGTCCTGTCTGCTGTTGGCTGTGGAGAAGTACACACCATCCAGGTCACCGCCTCAAATGATGCGGGGCCCAGCCTCCCCTCCACCGCGGTGGTCTTCATCACCTGTGAGTAGCAGAGATATGAATGTGTTGAGCTATAGGTTTTGATAGATTCTTTTTATATGAACACAGCGTCCTGGCTGTAGCAAGCCAAACGATGAGCACAGCTTTGAATGAACTCAGTGACACATTTATAAAAGTTTTCCTTCTGTTTTTAATTTAATCAAACTACTGCCATCTTTGCAAGTTACATTTGAGATATATGTTAAGATAAATACAGAAGAAAGCACAAATTTGTGTTGTGTTGTGATTGTGCCTTCAGTCCCCTGCCCACCAGAGTCTCTGGCCCTTGTGGAGTCATCTGAAGGAAACTGCACGCTGACGTGGAACACAGTGGCCTACGCCGACAGCTACGTGGCCTTCATTAAGAATGGTGATGGCAACGAGGAGGCCTGCAACACCACCAATAACAACTGCACCTTCCACTGCAGTTGTGGATACACATATCTAATGTCTGTGTTGGCATTCAACTTGGCTGGTGGGAGTCCTCCAGGAGAAGTTCTCAACTACACCACTGGTAAGTAACAGGTGATGTGGTGTCTAAATCAGACCTTTATAGCCATAAAAATGTATGTCTTTTATTTTATTTTATTTTATTTTATTTTATTTTATTTTATTTTATTTTTTTTTTTGTGTTGTCCAGCATTTAAGCAAGAACACTGATGTTCTAGATGCTGTGTCCAGCTGAGCAAATTTATTTTGCCAAGGGGAGCGTTTATAGATATAATGATCCCCTTGTATTTCTGGATTTTTATTTAATTTTTCTATTTGTTTTGGATAATAGTTCATATTATAGAGTTTATGCTGCTGGACTGGACCAGAAAGGATAGAAAAGGGACAGAAAGAGAACAGAGAAAACAAGAGAAAGAGATTAATGCATACATGTATGTGCATAAACATACCCACCTACATACATATGTTTACACACACACACATATATATATATATATATATATATATATATATATATATATATATATATATATATATATATATATATATATATATATATATATATATATTTATGTCTGTAAAGCGTCTTGAGATGGCATTGCCGTGATTTGACGCTATATAAATAAAGTTGAATTGAATATATATATATATATATATATATATATATATATACATACATACATACATATACACATATATACACATACATACATACATACATATACACATATATACACATACATACATACATACATACATACACACACATACATATATATATACACCCACACAAGCCAACTCTAGATTCATGGTCCCTGCGGAGAACAAAACTATTGACTGTCAGGAGGACCAGACACTAGCAAGTTAAATCAAAAAGACAGAAAGAAAGCTACCTGCTGCGAATGAATAAACTTGCTGGATAACTCAGTGACTGTGACACATGCAGAACTTTCAGAATGGAGCGTGTTCAGATGTGTGTCTTTTAACCTGTGTTTCAGTGCCCTGCTGTCCAGAGGAGGTGTTGGTGTCGGCCGTAAGCACTGACACTCTGGAGATCATGTGGACGGCTTCACGGGGGGCAGAGCTTTATGAGACTCGGGCTGCAGAGAGGTCAGAGGTCATTCTCTGTAATGACACAGCACCAGTGTGCGCTCTCTCTGATCTCAACTGCGACAGCTCTTACACTGTGGTGGTGACACCCTGCAATGAAATTCGCGGATGCAACCGTGCTTGCAAAGCTCACACCAAAGACACAGGTAGAAATCTTTCACTTCTATTCAGCAATGCTTCCAGTGCATATCCTGATGTGTTGTTTACTTAACTCTTTATGGAGTTGATATTCAGCTAACAGACCATTTCCCAGACAGATTATTAAGCACAATATAAATCATCTCTCTGTATAATATTTTCAAACAAGCAGTTTTGCACAAAAACATTTGTTCTTTTTTTCAATAGCTAAAACATTTATGCTTTATAACATGGCCTTTGTTAATTAATTGCAAGTTTCTCTACTTTAGATTAGATAGAAGATAATCAAAATATAAAATTGTAAAACAAAGCTATGATATCCAAAAAATAACAAGGTAGGGCTACAACTGTAAAACATAGTAACCCCTAAGTGTCTTTTCTCTTTGCTTTATTCACATCAGCTCCCTGCATGCCAACAAATCTGCAGCTGAATCCAAAAAACTCCTCTTCCATCAGTGTGAGCTGGACCGTGAACAACAGGGCTGCTAATTACACTGTGAGTGCAGATGGAGACGGCAGCAAACACACCTGTTCCAGCAGTGGAAACAGCTGTGATATCACTGAACTACCTTGTGGCTCAACCTATGAATTCAGTGTCATAGCAACAAGCGCTGCTGGTCAGAGTTTACCTAGCTACTCTGCCTCGCTGGAAACAGGTAAGAAGTTTGATTAAATCAAATAATTTGCAAAGTGTGTCACATGGGTGACAAATAGAACGATAAAGGCTTTAGTGGTCTTTTCATTTCTTTTTTTCCCCCCAGATTTTGTGTTTAAGACAATTCTCTCAGAAACAATTTTTTTTTTTTTTGTTCCCATATTTCTCAACAAAAGTATCCAAATTTATATAATAGAGGCTAAATGCTGAGAATTTCCAAATTTGATTTCACTCTTTATAAAGAAATGTTTTTACCACTATAAACAAGGATACACATGTTTTATCATTTCTTACAGAGCCTTGTTGCCCAGGGAATCTAGCAGTTGATCAGGTCACTCAGGCGATGACCAACGTCTCGTGGTCTCACTCGAAAGGGGCACACTCCTTCATCACCTCTCTAACATCATCGCGTGGTCATGCTAGCTGCCACACTCAGGATTCCCACTGCCTAATGGGATGCATCACCTGTGGCACAAACTATACCGTCACTATGCAGGCCTTCAGCCACAGCGGACGCATGTCTAACTGCACATACCAGGGTTTCTCATCCAGTGAGTCATGTTTTTTCTGAAGATCAGGCCTTAACAAGATCTGAAAAACAGAAGCCTAAGTAATATATGCATTGAATTAAAAGACAAATTCCTTGTTTTATTAAATAATACCCCATTTGGCACACAAACTGAGAAAACATTAATAAAATCACTAATAAAATAAACAATTATTGAGTTCAATTCAAACTTTATTTTACCAATTATATGCTTATTAAATCTAATAGGTAAACTACAGTTTAGTTTCTGTAAGATCAATAATAATACTGAACATGTTAATAATAAAACAAAAAAGAATCATTTTTATCAGTGTATTTTAAAATATTTTAAAATCTCTCAAAGCTTAGCAATTTAAAAGAAAATTTCTGAGGGTTGACAGTGTCAAGTCTCCAAATGGATTAACGGAGTGGGGCTTGTGAACAGATATCTGTCATTATCAATCAAATCAAATCAAATCAAATCAAATCAAATCAAATCAAATCAAATCAAATCAAATCAAATCAAAGATACTTTATTCATCCCTGAAGGGAAATTCAAGTATACAAAATTGTATCCATGCAGTATTTTTTTAAAAATCCTCCTACTTCACAAACCCACATTCTCCTGCTCAAGGCCAGAAGTTTCCCATCTCTCATAATTTAGCAGGTAGAATAAACTGTACATTTACCAATCCATAGCTGGTGTCTAACTTTCCTTTTTTAATTGGATTTTTTTCTTTCTTAAACCATTTCCCTTCCCTCGATACTTTATAAATAGTTTAAATTAATTTCCATTTTGGGATAAACAAAGTCATATTTATTTAATTTGATAAAACTTGTGTGTGAATTAATTTGTCATTATCCAATATTAAATGATACTAGTAGTAATGCATAAACACTGAAAAGCCACAACACACATGTTGCTTCATCAGATTGTGTCTGTCTTATAGGTGCCTGCTGCCCATCAGGTATCAGACTGTACCGGCTGGCCAGTAACTCTCTGCAGGTTTACTGGCGCAGCACCAGCAGCAGCCACAGCTCCATTGCAAAAATATTGGGAAGCACCAGCAACTACACTTGCACTGCTTCTCCCGGAGAGAACAGCTGTGAAATTGGCAACATCGAGTGTGGAGACGTCTATCATGTGACGGTGGCCCCGCTCACACCAGATGGCAGCAAAGTGCTGTTCTGCCCTCAAAGACTCTTCTCAGGTATCACTGTGCAACCCTGAAGTTATAATGTCTAAACCTTCGTATTAATCTACTCACCATAAAATTTATTCTTACTAAAAAAAGAACAAACAAACAAAGTAGTGGGTCTTGTAAACATCTGACACACGGATTTTTTTTGTATTTTTGCTCTTTCAGTCACTTGTTCAGGAAGCAACGTTGGAACAGGTGAGTGTGTGATCTCACTTTGAACAAGTTTTCTGAGAAAATTTAATGCTCCTAAACCTTTAATTAACAATCATTTGTGGGATATGTGATTAATCCATCTCTTGTCTTCCAGTTATTTACAGAGGGAAAAGAAGTGTCTAACAAACAGTAAGTTTAACCTTTTCTTTTGTTTAGAAAAGGGGACCAAGGGGGAGTTAATCGGAAATTAATTGAAACCGACATTCAGAACCAATAATCAATGTCATCTAGCTCATGTCCATCCATCCATTTTCTAAACCACTTGTTCCAATTAAGGGTTGCAGGGAAGTTGGATCCGAAGCCAGCAATCATCAGGTGAGAGGCAGGTACACCCTGGACTGGTTGCCAGTCCATCACAGGGCGCAGAGAGACAAAAAACCATTCACACTCACTCCTAGAGACAATTTAGAGTAACCAGTTAACCTAACATGGATGTCTTTGGACGGTGGGAGGACACTGGAGTCCCCGGAGAAAACCCACACATACATGGGGAGAACATTCAAACTTCACACAGAAAGACCTCTATTCAAAAACTCCCCCCAGCTGAGGCATGAACCAGTAGCCTTCTTGCTCCGAGGCCACAGTGCTAACCACTACACCACCATGCATATCTTGCCCGTGTCAATTATTGATTTCTTTTTTAATTTAAATTTCTCTTAAAAAAAATTGGAAAAAGATTAATTAACCAGTAAAACTGTAGGTATTATTTTCAATTGTTTCTTACAATATTTTCTCTTCTGTTATAATAATTTGCAACAGAAATGTCAGTCGGCCATGAGGGCTAAAAAATAAAATTATGCTGAAATTATGACCAAGTATTTGTAATTGAGGTAACCAGTTCAATTAATCATGATAGTGATATGAGGTCATATTGCCCAGTCCCAGTCCCAGTGTATGGTGGTATGGATAATTACACCATCGCCTCACACTGATTCATATGTTGGATTGGACCTTACACATGGGTTCTCTCCAACATCCTCCCACATCCAAAGGGAAGGGATGGCACTTCCTATGACTGTAAATAGGAAAAGGAAGTTACAGACAATGGATCGATGAATTTTGGGTGCATGAAGACGTCACTTTATTTGTAGAAGCTAAACGTTGTTGTTGCAGCTTATTCTGATTCTTGATACATGGTGTTCCTTTGCTCTTTGTCATCCCCCATTTATTATTCTGGCTGTCCAGGTTCTCTTGATTTTTAATAAAGGCCATAATAGCCAATACAAATGTTTAAAAATTACATACAATTTGCTCACTTGGCTTCTCACTTATTTAAACACCAAACAGATGGCACACACTACGTTGCTCTATCGATCAATTTCTGACATCCATAACAAAGATCATATAATTACCTTAATGTAACTTGCTCTGAGGATCATTTGTTTAAGTTTATCTGCATTGCAAAGTAACCTATAGTTACATGCATCTTTTAAATAAGTCTCAAAAGGCTGAAAGACAATGAACAACATCCAATTCATGCAATCCAAGTCAGAAAACAAAGTTTTTGTCAAATTCCTATATTTTCTTTTAATCATGAAAAAGATATATATAGTAACAGCTGGTTAAATAAATTCATAAGAAAGCATTAATCAAGACCTGCCATCTTGTAAAGGAAGAATTTAGACACACAAAATGTTTCTTTTTCATTTTTTTATTTTTCATTTTAGTTGTGTGGCAACTGTGTCAGCTGGACATTGAACTGAATGTAAAAATCTTTTGCAGATTAAAGCAGTTTTTCTTTTTTGTTTAGATTCTCAATCCCACAGATTCAACTTTCAACACATCTTCATGATCTTCATCCTGCATCATCCTCCTCCACTGGAATGAATATTTCCTTGTAGTTTCATTGCTGAATGAAGCATACCATTCAGCAAAGATAAAGAGAATAATAAAGAGTAATACATTTTAAGCTAATTATTTGTTGTTAAATCAATGTTTACATTTTGTGGCTATTCAAAAACATTGCTGTACTTTCAAAATGATTGATTATTGAGAAATGATCAATGTATTGTAAAACAATGTCATCACTGATCTACAAAAGAGCTAAATGTTTTGTTTTATTAGGACAACTAAATTTGTGGTGCATAACAAAGATATTGAATTATTAACAAATTATTAAATGGATAATAAAAGGCAAAATAGTTACTATGTCCCACAAACATTTTTTATATTTATATATGAGACTGTATGTATTCATTACTAAGTTTTAATAAGAAGATTAAAATTAAAAATTAATTTTGTAGCATCAGCCCCAAGTAGGCGACCTCCTGGTGATGAGACAGCAAACAGGGATCTTAAAATATAGCATCATCGCTGTTTCTTAATGTCAGGATGTATGAAAGTGTCTGAAATATGTGTTATTGGATCAAACTGGTTAATATTTCAGTCATTAAAGAATTTCCCAGCATCAGTTTTGTGTAGTGTGTTTTTGTTTTGAATCTAAACAGGAAACAGCTGATCTTTACTTGTTCAGAGCTCAGTTTCTGTCAGCTAGACATTCATGTTTAATTTGGGGTCTGCAAGTGGCTGCAACAACTCGACGAGCCTGCAGCATCAACTTCATATACGATGAAAACCTCAGAGCTTCATTCATGACCAGATTTTACTCAGGGTGGGGCCACTTCTCCCCGTCTAGTTGACTTAGTGTCCCTGACTGAGGATGATTTCATCTTACAGCTTAACCACATCTGTGAATGCATGATCCAGCTGCTGGCAAACACTCCACAATATGTCAGATATGAGATTTTCCTGATTTTCTTTCCTCGTATGAGTAATATTTTCTTTTCTTCCGAAAAAGAAACTATTACTCTTAAAAATGTGCTTGTATTTGTTTGAAATGAGAATTTATCCAAATAAGAAATTTTATGGGTACAAAAAGTAATGTTTTTGATATGAGATCATTTTTCATCAGTTTTGAAATCAAGTGAAAACTCAAAACACATAAGTAGGAAATATATTGCAGATCTTATAGTTTAATTTTGGACACAAAAAAGGTCATTTTAGATATCTGAAATTTTCATTTTTCTATGAAAGCTCATTTTAGTGATAATTTTATGAATAAATACAACAATTGAAATAAATATTTTAATTAATAACAAACAAATATACAACATGACCTTGAAATTGTAAAATGAGGAAACACTATTGGGAAATATAATTCATTATTCCTAAATGTCTATTCATTATTATTTATTATTAAATATTTCATTAAGATTATTTTCATGATTTCTTCTTCATCTGCCGCTTATCCGGGGTCGGGTCGTGGGGGCAGCAGCCTAAGCAGGGAAGCCCAGACTTCCCTCCCCCCAGCCACATTTGCCAACTCTGTGGGGGGGATCCCGAGGCGTTCTCTGGCCAGCTGAGAGATACTATCCCTCCAGTGTGTCCTGGGTCTTCCCCAGGGTCTCCTCCCAGAGGGACGTGCCTGGAACACTTCGCCATGGAGGGGTCCAGGAGGCATCCTGACCAGATGCCCGAGCCACCTCAACTGGTTCCTCTCGATGTGGAGGAGCAGTGGCTCTACTCTGATCCCCTCCCGGATGACCGAGCTCCTCACCCTATCTCTAAGGGAGAGCCCGGCCACCCTGCGGAGGAAACTCATTTCAGCCGCCTGTATACGCGATCTCGTTCTTTCGGTCATGACCCACAGCTCATGACCATAGGTGAGGGTAGGAGCGTAGATCGACTGGTAAATTGAGAGCTTCGCCTTCTGGCTCAGCTCCTTCTTCACCACGACAGACCGGCTCAGAGTCCGCATTACTGCAGATGCCGCACCGATCCGTCTGTCAATCTCACGCTCCATCCTTCCCTCACTTGTGAACAAGACCCCAAGATATTTAAACTCCTCCACTTGAGGGAGGACCTCACTCCCAACCCGGAGAGGGCAAACCACCCTATCCCGGCCGCTTCACACTCGGCTGCGAATCACTCAAGCGAGAGCTGGAGATCACAACCAGATGAAGCCAACAGGACCACATCATCTGCAAAAAGCAGGGACCCAATCCTGAGGCCACCGAGCTGGATCCCCTCAAAACCTCGGCTGCGCCTAGAAATTCTGTCCATATAAGTTATGAACAGAATCGGTGATAAAGGGCAGCCTTGGTGGAGTCCAACCCTCACTGGAAACGAATCCGACTTACTACCGGCAATGCGGACCAAGCTCTGACACCTGTCGTACAGGGACCAGACAGCTCGCACAAGGGGGTCCGGTACCCCATACTCCCAGAGTACCCCCCACAGGAGCCCCCGGGGGACACGGTCGACCGCCTTCTCCAGGTCCACAAAGCACATGTAGACTGGTTGGGCAAACTCCCATGCCCCCTCCAGGACCCCAAAGAGGGTATAGAGCTGATCCACTGTTCCGCGGCCAGGATGAAAACCACACTGCTCCTCCTCAATCCGGGATTCGACTATCCGGCGGACCCTCCTCTCCAGGACCCCTGAATCGACCTTACCAGGGAGGCTGAGGAGTGTGATTCCCCTGTAATTGGAACACACCCTCCGGTCCCCCTTCTTAAAAAGGGGGACCACCACCCCAGTCTGCCAATCCAGCGGCACTGCCCCCGATGTCCACGCGATGCTGCAGAGGCGTGTCAGCCAGGACAGCCCCACAGCATCCAGAGCCTTAAGGAACTCCGGGCGGATCTCGTCCACCCCCAGCCAGACGTTCCCAGCAGACCCTCACAACACGTTTGGGCCTGCCAGCTCTGACCGGCTTCCTCCCCCACCATCTTAGCCAACTCACCACCAGGTGGTGATCAGTTGACAGCTCCGCCCCGCTCTTCACCCAAGTGTCCAAGGCATGTGGCCGCAGGTCCGACGATACGACTACAAAGTCGATCATCGAACTGCGGCCCAGGGAATCCTGATGCCAGGTGTACATATGGACACTCTTATGTTGGAACATGGTGTTCGTTATGGACAATCCATGATGAGCACAGAAGTCCAATAACAAAACACCATTTTGGGTTCAGAGGGGGGGGGACCATGCCTCCCAATCACTCCCCTCCAGGTCTCACTGTCATTGCCCATGTGAGCATTGAAGTCCCCCAGAAGAAGCACCCTCCAGCACTCCCTCCAAGGACTCCAGAAAGGGTGGGTACTCTGAACTGCTGTTCGGTACATAAGCACAGACAACAGTTATTTTCACTATATTGCACTTTTTTATTAGTGTATTAATCTTTTTTTTAATTCATTTTGTCATGATTTCATTTGAAATATAAGATAATAATGAATTATATTTCACAATAATAATTTCTCATTTTACAAATTTATGGTCATATTATACATACTATTAATTAAATTATATTAATTTAGAACGGTTGTATTTATTTATGTAATTACGAATAAAACAGATCTCCATCATTTTCATGAGGATGAATTGATTTGCAAATATTTGAAATAGACATCCAGTGGGTCAAAGAAATGTTGCCACCTAAAGATTTACAATATTTTTGTTGAATTTTTGATATTTCAGTAAAATTTGTACTGATAAGAATGTGACTAGTAAAAGGTTAAAGGTTGGTTAAAGAAAGAGAAAAAAAAAACAAAGAGAAATAATTCAAAATATTAGTAAGGCTTAAATAAATTAGGCAACGCTTACACGACAGGCAGCCAGCTTGAGCCACTTTGCTGTTTCTGCTGATACTGATCCAATATGGGTTTTGAGGTGCCTTATACAGCAAATGTCTGTGCCTTTTTTGTTTATGTCTTGGGTTTCAGTAGTAGATAGTCTGCTGTTTATATAAAATATAAGCGCAGGATAGACGTTAATCACCAAAATGAAGCAAAGAAGAGATTTTTTTCTCCCATGCAGCAAGTGTGTACGTTGTTGTTCTATCCATTTTCTTTTTAAACACCACCCACACTACCTTCAACTGGTTCTTTTCTTTGCACAAGTTTCAGTTGGCTTAAGTCCATTAAAACATAAAAGGAGCTTCTCTGGTAAACAGTGTGGTTAAGCGATAAGGATACTGTGCCACTCTGTAGGGAATATCTGCCATTCAGAGCTAATACATGGGACATGACTGAGCCAAAGAGATGACATTTCTTTGACTTGCACAAATCTCAGAGATCTTTTTGGCAGGTTATGTAACATGTTGGGAAAAAGAACAGTTTATACAGCATGCTTCCTTGTAAATCCACAACTAAACCTGTCATAAATATCTAATTACATTTCCAAAACAAGTCAAAACAGCCCAAATTCAAGTTTGATTCATTACAAATAACTTGATACCATATTAAGTAATAATTAGACAGCATGGCATAGATTTTTCTTGCTGCACAGATGATACTCATCAATAAAGCCTGAATAAGCTAACTGGTTGCTTAGATGGCAACGATGATGTTGCCTCTGGATCTGAGCAGTTCAGGAAGACAGTGTCTTGTTATGAACTCATTCTGAATGGCGTTACTTTGGCTTCTAGTACAGTGAGTTGTTTTTTGTTTTTTTTTTTCTTTTTTTTAAACCAGAATCTTCCTTTTATTCATTTATAAAGCAGGTATCTGAAAGTTACTCACCTTGCTCCAGAAACATAACATTGTCAAATGAGGAAGATCCTATAACCAATGCAAAAAAAAATAGTCCATGCATTTTTTTAGTTCAAGATTGGACAACTGCAATTCTTTATTATTGGGCTGTATTCTCTGAAAAGTTGCCAGTTAATTCAAAAAGCTTCAGTGAGAGGTCTGATGAGAACTGGAAAGACAGATTATATGTACAGTATATATTTCATATAAAAAATTTTAACTTCTTTTCAATAATTCCCTCTTATACCTAGGGAATAGTTTAAATTTCTTTCCCTCAAATATAAATAAATAGTGACCCACTACATATCAAAGGTCTCATAAAATTGCACATTTATTTGTTGTTCCTACAAAGTATGAAAGTTGAATAAGAGGTATATTCTCAGTTATCAGGCTCCTGTCATGGAATCAACTCCTTCTTTGGGCTTGGAAAGCAGACATTAGGGCCACTTGATTTAAAAAAATAAACATAGTTATGAGGATTTTGAGTCAATATGTAAACAGTGTTTAAAACACTATAACTTATTGCACTGAGGTTGATCCTAAACTATAACATAAAATAGCTGTCTCTACATCATTTTTTTATTTTATTTTATTTTATTTTATTTTATTTTTTATTAAAGACTGTTCAAAGCCAGTCAGTTCGTTCCGACAACAGCTGAGGATTTTTCCATCAAGACATCACTTGCTGTCTCTTTTTATCAGTCAAATGTGCAGGGTCCAGTTGTAGTCTAAACAATTTGACCATAAATGGAAATCTCCAAACTGATCTAAGTTGCTGAAGGAAAAAAAGACTCATATCTCATAGACCCTTTGAAAGATGGTGTGTTTGTGTTTTTTTTTTTGTTTTTTTTTTTTTTAGGGGTGACTGTTTTCTTTCAAATTCAAATGCACCAATAAGTCTTCAACTGTTACCATGAAATGAGTTGTTTTTTGTTTTTTTTTTCACAAAAGCCAGTATTTTACGTATCATCTTAACTGCCAAAGAAATTTCCATTCTTTTCTTCAGGAGCACGTGTACATGTGACTTACTTGACAATAGCTGACTTTGCTATCACAAATGAAGACTGAATTTTAAAAAGCTGGCATAACAAAACAACTCTTATTTATTCTTACCAGTTCTATTAGCAATAATACTTGAGAATAAAGCATGAATAGCAACTTAAAGAACTGAATTTGTAGGAAGTTGCATCAGAAGATGCCCAATATTTGTGACCGATAATCGTGTCTACTCCAGAACAAAATAACTGCATGAAAATACAAAGGAATATCAAGGTGTTCACATCGCTTGCCCTTATTCAGTGTGTTTTAAAATTGTTCTTTTGTTTACCTGGGGCAGCTTATGTTTCATGCATGGTTTACAGCACATATCCCCTTTCATATTGACTTCCTTTTTTCTAATTCTCAATAAAGAACTAGGAGGTGATAGGTGTTTGTTCTCCGGTGATAAAAAGATCCTTTTCAGCCTTGCGTGTAGCCTACATAGAGCTTACTCAAGGATTCAACAATCTAGGAGAAAATGAACTTCAGTGTTTGTCCAAGTATGTTACAAAACATCTCCAGAAGCTTATTAAGAAGATAAAAGTTGATCAGAATTTCAGCATGGCATGTTTTGTTAATTACAGTTCTAGCATGGTGTGTTTTGTTAGTACACCCATTTAGATGAAGCCCCAATTCCCAAGATTGCATTCCTGGCTACAGTTTCAGCGCCACTTGTCTCCTTTCTCATGGCAACCCCTCCCAAGCCTTTATCTTTGTGGTTCAGGTCATTCAGTGTGTTCTCATGTAATGTTGTAAGTATGACAAAAAACTTTGAACTTATAAACATGTGTGAAGTGGCAACATGGCTCCAGAGCTCTTATAGCTACAGTAACTTAGTAAAAGAAGGGTAAAAACATAAACAATCAAACAAAAAAAAAAAACAGGAGTCCTCTGACTAAAGAGAAATTAATAATATAAAGCAAAAAGCTCTCAGCAAGTGCATGTGATATGCATGTTCTCTTTGTCAAGTGAATGGTATACAGTAAGTAATAAAACATGGAGGGGAAGAGTTGTGTTAGTAGGTCAGTAAAGTCATGAATGAAAGTGATGTTCTCCATGGACTTAAGGTATGGATGGCATTGTCATGATAAGATCTAAGTTGGTCAGGTTCCTTTAATCAACATAAACTTAATCACTGAGCTTTATGTGGATTATTTAGTGTTTTCAGCTGATAAAACCTGTCTCTGTAAAAAGTTTATCAAAGTGTGGTCAGTTTAGTGACATGTTGGATTACTGAGCATTATTCAAAAGTCCTCATGAGTAAACTAAACTATTATATGCCCACAAACTGTTTTACATGTTGTAATCTGAATCCAAATACCACTACAATATTAACAGATCCAAATGAAAGTTTATTGTAGCAGAAATGATCAGTGATGGAAGCTACAAACACTGAGACCACGAGGAAGCCATAATTTATTCATCTAAAATGGCTTGGTTTGAATTCAATCGATCATTTAAAAGCACAGAAATTTAAGTCAGATGCCTTACATTTTTTTGTTATTGAAAAGGTCCATCTTAAAGTATACTCTACTTATTTCTGCCATCACACGGCTAACACAAAGACAAACAGCCGCTCACAGCCGAGGATCAAACCAGCAACCTTCTTGCTGTGAGGCCGTGGTGCTAATCATTACACCACTGTGCAAATGTCACTTTATTTCACCACGTTTGTTGCTTAGGAATTCACATGATTTCACATAAATCAGATCAAATTCTATATTATTTTACTATGCTTATTTGCCTAGTAATGTCCGAGGTTAAGCACCCTGGGCCAGTGTCCAGCAGGTGTTCAACTTTCCCCTGCTCCAACAACCTTGACTTAATTAAATGGATCCAGTATCCCATGAAGTTCCTAACAATGACTCGTGGCTTTAAGTCAGGTGTTTTGGAGTAGGGAAACATTGAAAACCTGCAGGATTGGGGCTGTCAAGGACTGGAGCTGGCACTCCTAGTCTAATATCTGAACTTAAATTGTTTGTAATATTTTCCTGAAAAACTAAAGAAAACATCTGAGATTGAATATTGACATCAGGTTTATGAGCAGCTGAGAAGGGTTTTAAGATGTGAAAGAGGCCAAAATATGGCAAAGGATCTCAAACACTAAATCTGTTCAAAATTCAGATGAAGGATGTTATGTGCTCTAATACTGCTGTGGGGAAAAAACAACAAGCAAACCTTTCAAATTTAAGCAGATTAAGTTATTTAAAAAAGAAAAAAAATCATTACTCTGGATGGAAACTGTTTGATAACCAGAATAGCTCCTCAGTTACGAAAAGCTAGATTGCCTAATATAGGTTATACAAACTTATATTAGGCAAACATCTTAGATAAATTCATCAACCTCTCATCCATCCAACCATCCATCCGTCCTGCCCTCTTCACCTCCCACCTGTTATGTTTTCAGGGCAGTTCTGACTGCCTGGGACTGAAAGTGGGACTGCCTGCCCCCAATTTGGAGAGCACTGATTGGTTCTCACACCTACTGAGCTTCAGCTCAAAAGAATCCAACACACCTGTTGTATCTGACTCCCTTGAATACTAAAGTAATTTTTATCCTGCTGTCAATTTCAAAGATGGGATTGTTGGGAGCCCTAAGCTTTTCTTTCGCTTTGGTATTTCTCACACAGGTAAATCTTATTCCATGTTAATGCTTATCACACTGATAGAGTATTTAATTGTCATTAATACGTAAAATATTTAAAGCATATTTTTGACTGTATTGTTCCATTTACAGATACCTCAGTCCAGTGCACAAGGTAAGAAAATGAAGGGAATTAACCCCATGTGTGCCATCTAAAATGATTAAATATCAGCACAGTAGAATAATTGTGCAGTACAGATATTTTTGTATATTTTTGTCTCTGTAAACAAGAATAAGTTCACCATCTGAAATTGTGTTATGCGTTTCAATTTTGTTCAGAGTGCAAAATCTTATCAGCAAGTCCTTCAAGTGCTTCTTCCATTTTGGTAAAATGGCAAAGATATCCCACAGCAACAAGTTATCTTTTAGACATCCGACAGAAAAATTCTTCAGATACTGCCCCAATTGTTGTGATTGTACCTGGATCAGTGACTGAAAATACCATCCAGGGTTTGTCACCAGGAACGGAGTATAATGTTACACTCAAAGTCATTCGCTTCTACTATATGGAGTGTGTGAATACAACATTGACATGCACAGGTAATTCAACCTTTACATTACTGTTGCAGTAGTGAGTGAGAACCTGAGTTAAAGAATATAAATACAACAGATCTGATGAGAGAGGTTATTGAACTGTCAGAGTTGCACCTTTATTTTTTATAAATGCAAAATTCTACATACTCTTTGTACTGTAAGCCATGTTTTTCCCTCTGGTCTTTGCTCCCAGTCCCAGACACAGCCCGGATTTCAGCGGGCTGGTCATCATCAAGTTCTTCAGTCACTGTGAAATGGAGTACAGTACCATCTGCACAGTTCTACCTCTTGCAGGTGTACTCTCAGGCAACTGGAAAAATGCTCAACTTTACCCTCACCACCACCATGGCTGTGGTGCAAAACCTGAAGTCCTCTTCCAACTATGACTGCTACGTTTACACAGTCAACAAGGCCGGCTTGGGAGGCAGAAGTAAAGTCAGAACCATTACAACCTGTGAGTTACCACTTTCACCTAACCTGACCGGAAAACAACTAGCAGATCGTACATGTTTCTATAACAGTGAACTTCCTACTCGAGCTTGTTTTATGCATCCTCCATGCCACCTCATTGAAAAACTAACTTTATTCAAGAAAACAAGAAAAAAAAAATGTTTTTCTAAGTTTTATCTGAAGTGACTCCACATTAATGCACTAAACTGACAGAAATCATGCATTGTTTTATGCCAAAAAGTGCTTGAATAGTTTGCATTATTCAGTAGACACAGATTGATTTTTGACATTAACCAAACCAAGAGCTTGAAGAGTGCACAATATTTCTTTAATCCAGCTATAAAACTGTTTAGAGTTTTCAGTTGTAATTTGTCATTCAGTGATTGACTTTGTTCTATAAAATATGTATGAAAGATTCGAAGACAAGATTGTTAAAATGTAAGTAATCATAAATAAATAAGTTAACTTTATAAATATTGATTACTGGGATAGGTTCCAGCTTCCTCACAACCTTTAGTTGGACTAAGTGGTTAAGAAAATTACTGACTCTCTGAATAACTTTATAAATAAACTTTAATCATGACTACAATTTTTGACTAATAAGATGCATCTAGTGTATTTTTCTTTCTTTGATTCTTTCACACAACATAGTGTACCATTGCTGAAACAGTAACTCAAGTTTTTACTTTTGAAACCAATACAGTGTATCAGAAATGATTTTGTACTGTTTTTTTCAGTAATACAGCCTCCAGAGGGTGTAATGGTACAACTAACTGACCAGGTAACGGCGAGAGTAACATGGCAGCCAGTGGAGAGTGTACTGTTGTACCAGGTCATCATCCAGGATCTGGATAAACCCATCAACCAGTCTGCTTTGTACAATGTCTCAGACACCAAGCTGGATGTTGGAGGCATCCGCCCATGTTCCAACTATCTGATATCAGTTTCCTCATTCAGCCGATTCCTGGTGCCAAGCGAGCCTACGAACTCCACATTCACCACTAACAGTGAGTCAGCAGAGTCAAATCAATATCAATAACTTGCAGATAAGGATCTAGGTCAGCCATTTTCTCTGAGGGCTCCCTTTCAGACATGCAGAATATGATCCTCATTTAAAAAGGATTCAGATGGTCGGACAACCTACTTGTTAAGACTGATACATAAACACAAAACCTGAGAAATATTTATCTAAAGAAGACTATTTTGATAATATTATGGTTTAAAAAGAAAGAATATCTGGCAAATTGCGCATCAGAAACAAATAAGAACAAAAAGAATTCATAGATGTTGCTTACCAAACTTTATGAGATGATAAACAATCTTTTTTTTTTCACATATTGAGAAAAATGTACTGTGTTGTGCTACCTGCAGAGCTGTTACCAGTTTCATCAGTATCAGTGGACTACATCTGCACCGTTAACTCTGTGAGAGTGTCTTGGTCACCTGTTTTTGGGGCTGACTCCTACATGGCAACAGCCGTGGGGGGAAATGGTACAGAGATGCAGTGCAGAAGCCAAAGCACCAGCTGCCTGATCACCGGACTGAACTGTGGTCAGAACTACGAGGTCCATGTAACACCCATGTCCGAGAACTGCAAGAACCTGATCAACGCCACATCAGCCTATTTTCAGACTGGTAAGACACAAAAGACACACGTACCAAAGCAGAAAAGAAGTCAATTATATTCTCATCAGAGTTGACATTTTTCAGAAGAGAGTGTGAGCACGCATAGGCAAACAGCTGAGCCACTCTTCCAAAAACAAAATAAAAAACACTTTTTCCAAAAGCAATTCATTAGTATGTGGTAAAAACCAATAGTATTTATCTCTTTTAAGTCAAATAAAAGTATTTAAGTTCATAGGTTGGGCAATAGATAAATGTGAGCTATCTGTTTGCACCCACAAAACAACTTGCCTGATGTTGGCATACAAACTGAAACTGCTGGTAATGTCAATACACAAGAGATGCATAACTCTCACAAATCAGGGTTTAATTGAAAATGTTCAAAATGTTTTCATTTTTCAGGGAGTGATGTTGCTTTTTGTACTAATAAATATATTGCAGAGTCACAAGTCCTATCTTCAACACAAAATACTTAATACCTCCAACAGACAATGTGTATCAATAGCGCTAAAAGTATTACCGACTTTTCTTCCTTTGTTTAATTACATTAACGCCCAACAACATAATCCCTGTCAAATGGATACTTTGGCATCTAGAATCAGCTGCTGTCTGCCATTTTTTGGCCAATGAGCTGACAGATCAGAGAAAACTGGGCCTTCCAGGTAGAGGCCTTAAAGCAGTAAGTAAACCTTTGTCAAATGCTTTCGGGCCTGTTGGTTGTAGAAATTTTCCTGCTCCCACACACCTGATTCAAATGAAACGGACCCAGCAGCTTGTTAGGTTCTGTACATTACATATTATTGTGAGTCAGGTGTGCTGAAGCAGGAAAATATCTAAAAACTGCAGGACAGTGGTCCTCAAAGACAGGAATATGAGATCAATGCCTTAGACAGAGACAAAAGCTAAAACAAGCAGTTTCAAGCAGAAGATGCAAATGTATAGTGTGAGATAAAATAATGTGATGTTATAGGTTTGTTTTATTGTAAACATGAGAATGCAAGCATATTTTGGAAGACCCTAAAAATGAGATAACGAACCTGTCGTTGATCACAATGTGAAATCTGTATAATAAAACAGCTGAAAAAAGTATGATAAAACAGAAGAAGCAGCATATAAATCGTCTTTCAATAACTTACTGTGGCATTACAGTTCTACAAACATGAGCAACTTGTGACAAACATCAGAACAGTATCAATTATTACAACTGAGATCAAGAAAAAAAAGCCCAAAATCATCTTATACTAAATCTCACTACTTTATCTAAAAGGCAGTCTTTCAGTATCTTTCAAAATGCTACTAGATTGTTACAGGTTCTGTTAAAAATGTGAAATCTCCAAGCAGGACAAACCATATACAGCAATTTTCTGTCTTCATGTCTGGCAAACTAAAAGAGGCATGCATTTTTGTGGGAATATATAATGCCTACATATATCAGTGGATCCATAACAGCTTAAAGATAAGCAGAAAAACAGGGGTAAAAACATGCTCAAACAAAGATCGTGCTTGACAAAAAAGACAAGCTGAGCTAATTATTTAACAGAAGATGTAATCTGACTCCCTGATGCCAGGTTACAGACTCGATGTTCTTTTAAAGTCTGGGATGATAAACATTTTTACCGCTCCACCCTGGTATCTTTTTGTGATGGCAGTTAATCTTCTTATCTCGCATATCAGTTCATTCTGTTGGAGGACCCAGTGGAGACTTGTTGTCCAGCCCAACCCACACAGGTCACACAGAACGCTGCTGAGCTGATGTGACATGAACGGTGCAAAATATGATTATGTTTAAATGTTACAATAAAAACCTATTTAAAACCTTAAACTGAAACCTTAGGTGATCTTTTTAGGCGAAAGAACCTAAAAAGACTGAATTGTTTATGTTGATTTTAAAAAAACTAAGTAAAGGAAAAATCTTATATTTATGGTCAAATACAAATTTTTTAAAATTGAAAACATGATTTGATCTTAACTATATCAACTTAAAGGGTTACTGAAGTCATGTTAGCCTGAGGCCATCAAATAATATGTGTTTACAAGTTTTCTTTTCTGCCCAAGTTCACATGTTTCTTTGAATGATCTTTGAAAACTGGGACTTCCATTGAGCTCTTCTGTCTATGTCATATTGTGTTGTGTTCAGCCTGTCAAGAATAGGCCTGTGTTTCTATGAAACCTGAATGCAGTGAAAAGCAACACTATCTGGTGCATTATCTGAAGTATCAGAGCATTTAACCTGAAAAGGGATGTGTAACATTCTCCTTTGATGATGATATTTAACCTGTTCTTTTTTCTACTTGTCCTGCTATTCATTGATCCATCTGTTTGTACCCTACATTAAGTATGTGGTGCATCTTACATGATTTAAATTATTGTGTGAATTTCTTTTTCCTGCAAGTCCCCTGCCCTCCAGATAATCTGATGTTGTTACGAGAGTGCAGAAGCGACGTTATCGTCTTCTCATGGAATCACACAAGCAACGTAGAGTACTACATGGCAAAGGCAGTCGACTCAAAGGTACTTCAAACTTTTTTTTATTTTTAACCTGTCTTATCTAAGAACAGCAATCTGCGTGCCATATTTTTGCCAGACAGACTTGCTCTGTCAAGGGAGACATCTCATGTATATAGCTGCCCTTGATAATCTGAATATTTTTATTATTATAATAATTATTTTATTTTATTTATTTATTTATTTATTTTTTCCTTTTTTCATTTTGCAATCATCGTCATTCTTGATATGGCCGAGCTGGACCTGGCAGGGAAAGAGGAAAAAAAAAAGAGGAAATGAAAGGAAGAAAAAGAGAGACAGAAAGGAAAGGCGTGTCTAAGCTGCTAAAGTTACAGTATTTGCAAAACAATATACAGTACTGAAAAAATACAAGACAAAAGTAGGATAGTGACAATATTCAAAAACAGACAAAAAAAAGAAAAAGAAAAGTAAAAGAAAATAAATGAATTATTAAAATAACAATTACAGTACCAACCGTTATCAAACATACCTACAGTCATCAGCAACATTTAGTAGGAAGCAGATGGGAAGATGAGCGCTTTGTGGGCGTGCACGTGTGAGTGTTCAACCTGTGATCATGCAAAAGGTACTTCAACAGTTTTTATCAAATTAAAGTTTGAAGGTACTTCAAACTTTAATTTGATGAAAAATTCTTTTCAGTATCAAACACATCCATCTCTATATACATATATATATATATATATATATATATATATATATATATATATATATATATATATATATATATATATATATATATATATATATATATATATATATATATATGTATATAGAGATGGATGTGTTTGATACTGAAAAGAATTTTTCATCAAATTAAAGTTTGAAGTACCTTCAAACTTTAATTTGGCATAATTTAAATAGAAATAAAGTGTTGTATGTGAGCATGTTTATGTTATTAAAATATTCTTATGGCTTAATAACTGAAGTAGTCTTATATATACATATATATATATATATATATATATATATATATATATATATATATATATATATATATATATATATATATATATATATATATATATATATATATATATATATATATATATATGTATATATAAGACTACTTCAGTTATTAAGCCATAAGAATATTTTAATAACATAAACATGCTCACATACAACACTTTATTTCTATTTACTTTAACCTAAACAAAAATATTTTCCTCCATTTCTTTTTGTGTACCCAGGGCCAGGTCAAAAACTGTCTGACTCGAGACAACTCGTGTTATTTCACACATACGGAGTGTGGTCGACGTTACTATTTCTCAGTCTATTCAGTGTCGGGGGCCTGCAAAAGTGAGATTAGCTCAACTGTTGACATCCGAACAGGTGAGAGGACATTCATACATCTGCATCAGAATCAGGCACAAATAGAATTGTATTATTATTATTGTTATTACTATTGTTATTACTTTGCTTTTTTTTAATTACTGGTTAAATATATCTTCTTGTGCACTTAGGTAACAAATATTTACTGAACTGAAAACATGCAATAAGTAAATAGTTAGCTGGAGCTTTTGAAGAGCACAGTATGAACTATTGATCATAGTGTGGGAATGTTCATGTCAGTGTCCTCTGGTTGAAATATGAACTTCTTCAATCACCATTCTTCAACATGGATGTCTGCTGTGGGAAAAAAATGCCTAGTTGTTATTTAAACTCTTTAAAATTTCTCATAATCTATTTTTTAAATTTGCCAAAATAACAAGTTTATTGATTTATTTCTTCCAGCACCGTGTGTACCCGATAATCTGCAAACAACAGCCAACTGCAGCACTGCTGTTCTGCTCAGTAAGTGGGACCATGCTGAGGGAGCTCTGCGCTACACTGTGAAGGCAGAAGGCAACACTAATCACAGCAGCTACAACTGCAGCTCACAGTCCAACAGCTGTGCTATGGAGGGCGTTTACTGTGGAGAAAGTCTGTCAATCACTATTACAGCTTATGATGATGAATGTTCCAGTCCTCAGATGTTGGGGCTTCCTGCTGAGACAGGTGAGGAAGCCTGTTAGTGGTTGGTAATTTGATAGTTGTGGGAGGAAAAAAAAAACATTATTGACTCAGTTAAACCATCCAAAACTAGTTTAAATGATGTAAAAAAAAAAAAAATTTAAAAAAAAAAGGGGGCTGGGGTGCAGTTTTATCAGATAAATATCAGTGTTTTAAATTATTATTCATGTAAATCTTAATTTATCAATCATTCCCCCTCTTCCAGTCCCATGCACCCCCCAGAATGTCCAAGCTGAAAAGAAATGTGGAGACGACTCCATCCAGGTGAATTGGACCATGAACAGTGGGGCACTTTTCTATGTTGCTATTGCAAAGGACTCAAACGGCACCATTTACAGCTGTAACTCCATAGACATGTCCTGCGAGATCAGTGGTTTGAAATGCAGCACTGTCTACACAGTTTATGTCATCGCCTCCAATTTCATGTGTAACAGTTCAGAAAGCAACATGGTCACCACTGAGACAGGTATTGTGAGAGGTTTTTAAATCTTTGCCTGGCTTGTGTTTCTGTTTTGGGAGTAAATAACAGAGAAAATGATAAATAAGTAGAAATCAAGTTTTAAAATCTTCACTCAGAAATAGCAGGCAAAAGTTTGGAAAGCAAATATAGATGGAGTGTCTTGAACCATGTCGTTTCAGCCGCCTGCCCACCAGACAACCTCACTGCCACTCTGGACTGTGTTGCCAATGAAGCTCTGATTTCTTGGCATGGACAACCTTCAATGAACTCCTTCACTGCTACCATGACAGATGAAGGTCCCGGACTTCTCAGCTGCAGCTCCACTACAAGCAGCTGCAAAGTGCCCAACCTAAAATGTGGCCAGCTCTACACCGTCACTGTCTCCCATCATGAGCATAATGACTCTTGTCCCAGCATGCCCTCTAAACCCATCCTCATGGAGTCTGGTAGGAATGCTCCACCTCAAAATGTGTTTTAAAACAAATCACTTGATGAGCATTTCTGATATACTCAATTAAATTAATGTACTTATTTCCAAATTAATTTGGGGACATATAAACAGTAGTATGTATTTAAAGCTGTTTACACTTCTTTTATTTAAAATTTCAACATTGCTGACGATGAAGGCTGAGTGGTGAACATGTTGATCATTTGTTTCTGAGGTGCTAGCCTTCATTCAGCCTTCTTCTCTCTGTGCAGTTCCTTGTGGGCCAACAAACTTGTACACTCAAGTGAACTGTGAATCTGGCAGTGTGAACATCAGCTGGGACATGCATAGCAATGCAAAAGGCTACATCACTGTGATATCAGACAGCAACATGCAGATGACTCGCTACAACACCACAAAGCCTCAGCTCAGTGTTAAATCAAGCCAATGCGGGCAGGAGTATACAGCCAAAGTCATGTCATACACTGAGAGCTGCATGAGTTTTCCCTCAGAAATAAACTTCAGACAAGGTAGGAGAGACTGAAAAGGTTTAATTTCTTATCTCACACCTGTTGGTGCACTGGAAAAGCCTTACTAATGATACATGATATATTTATAAATGAAAAAGAAAATTTTGTGGAGCATAAATTCTCCTTAAAAGTGTCTTTATTACAATATGACTAAATAACAAATTTGCTGAGCTGATCAGACTTTTTTAATTCCTTCTCCAGCCCCATGTGTGCCCACTAATGTGGTGGCAAAAAGAAACTGTGGGCAGAATTTTGTGGATGTGACATGGCAAGCAAGCCAAGGGGCCAGAATGTACACTGCATCTGCTGTGGATGAGCATGGCAATATTTTGGAGTGTGTATCCAACAGGACATCATGCAGGCTGGATGGCATAATGTGCAGCCATGTTTACAATATCAGCATCGTTGCTGTGGATGACTTGTGCACCAGCCCAAGGAGTCCATCAGCAAAACTGACAATAGGTACAAACTTGCAGGAGTTTGTTTATTTTGTGTCTCTGAAGTGTAAAAAAATGGTGTCACTGTTTAATTCAAACCCTCTTTTGCAGAACCATGTCCTCCATCTAGGCTATTTGTCTCAGTGAACTGCTCCAAAAACTCTGCTAAGTTAACCTGGACCAGTAGCCCAAATGCAGCATCTTACACTGGCAAGGCAGTGAGCGCAGATGGGCATAATGTGACATGTGAAGCCGGTCTGCAACTGGGTTGTGAGCTGGAAGGGCTACATTGTGGCAAGAAGTACACATTCACCGTGTCAGCATCAGACGGTGACTGTCGAACTTTAGACAGTAAACCAGTCATCCAAACAACAGGTGAGAAGCAGTCTGCTTTCTCGTTTAACTCTTTACTCTTGAACCTTTTTTAGAATACAAATCCAAATGTCTTGTGTGATGTACTTCCAATACCTTCCCTATTTCCTATCCTAAGTGTTTACCTGTTTGTAAATTAAAAACAAACTGACAAGATGAATCTTATTAAAAACTGTTGAGATATGAAGATATCTCAATGGCTTTTTAGTTTTGTTTTTTATTTTCTCATCTTGCTTCTCCTGGAAAATCCCAAATCCAAATTGTTATCTGATTCATCAGTATAAAAGAAAGCATATCTTAAGCCGATCCTTCGAAGGTTTCAATCATCTCACAACAAATGTGGTAGGAAAGTGCGGTGGAAAGATCATGATTGGAGAGCACTTGAATATTTTGTGAAATTACATGAAAGAAAATCAACAACAGAGTTCCTGGAAATGTTTAGGAGTGAAAGTGGGAGCATTTCCACATACATACTGTAGAGGGAGCTAAAGGTTCTGGCCTGAAAAAGGTGTGAAGAATCAAGATAACCGCTTATCAGGGAGGCTAATCTTTAAAAAGTATGAAAAAAAAACATGTTAGGCACAAAAAAGAACCCTAGAAAAGAAAAAAAAAAAAGGTAATTTGGTTTACAGAGTCCAGATTTACAGTGTTCCAAAGGGATTGCCTAAGCTGGGTAGTAAGATCAAGGAATGAA
Organism: Telmatherina bonti; assembly: GCF_933228915.1. Taxonomy (NCBI): domain Eukaryota; kingdom Metazoa; phylum Chordata; class Actinopteri; order Atheriniformes; family Telmatherinidae; genus Telmatherina; species Telmatherina bonti. The sequence goes on from NC_136626.1 coordinate 11,498,198, forward strand.
GTGTTGCATAGTGCCTACCACACAATACAGTTAATATGAGGTTGCTTCAGTTTGTCAGGTCTGGGTTCAGCATATTATGTACTATAGAAGAGATCAGGTGACTACCTGAGTACATGGAATGACCAGTTTTTCCTATAAGAACATTTTTTCTTCCGTGATATCGAGGAAATGCCCCAAAATGTCTGTGCCAGGTTCATTTTTATCCATGAACTAGCCCCCACAGAGTCTAGACCTCAACATGGTTTAGATTCACTGATGTGCCTGAAAAGATTTAATGCAGCTGTCAAGTTTTCCCATCATCACTACTAGATCATGGTGAAAAATTAAATGCACCTCTGGGCAGAAATAAATGTTGCATTGCCTAGCCTTATTGAAACAATGCCACAAGAAATGTGTGCCTAAATTAAAGCTAGAGGTGATCCAACTAAATGTGTGTGTAATCATTGTGACAGAAAGTGTTGCACCTCAGTAAGTTCAGTTCTTGATATAGTAAACTTACGAGGTAGATTTAATTTATTTTAAACAGTAAATGCAAAGAATAGAAATATAAACATTCATAATTCAGTTACAGCTGGCCAGATTATTTCTGCTGATAAAGATGTTGACATGTGAAAGCTTTAGTATGACTACATATATATTAAGTATTATCCTTATATATTAGTTCAATATAAATAAGATATTTCAAGATCATATAAATGACAATTCTCCAACTATGTAATCATTTAGCATTTGCATTTCTGATTAACCTACGACAAAGTCTGACTGTTTGTCTCCTTTCCCAGCCCCATGTGTTGTTCAGAGTGTGATGACCACCCTCAACTGTAGCACCAACACAATGAGCATCAGCTGGGCGTCTGGATCCATTCCAGTAAACTACAGCGCCATCGCTGTGCCTGCAAATGGCACCGCGCTCCACTGCATCACAGAGAAATCTTACTGCAAAATGGGCACTTTACAATGTGGACAGCAGTACATAGTTTCAGTGAGGCCCATCAGCAGCACATGTGAAGGCCAAAGCAGTGTCCCAGAGAGAGTAAACTCGGGTATGTTTATCAGTTCACCCAACTTTTTGGTATTTTTAGACTAAAAATTACTTTTTTCTTCTTTCCTTCTCAAAAAGCTCCCAATCATTAAAATATACATTTGGTTTTTCTAGTACCTTGTGTTCCTAAGAATGTCCAAGGTGTTGTGAAGTGCTCCACGAACACACTAAAGGCATCCTGGGATGCAGCTGCTGGTGCCGTGTCCTACATCTCCACACTGACAGGAGACGGAGATTTCTCTGCCTCATGTCCCACAGCCAACACAAGCTGCCTGTTCCCGGCTCTGAAGTGTGCTCAGACGTATACGTTTAACGTGATGGCCCTCAACGATAGGTGTAACAGCTCCGAGAGCTCTTTGGCTGCAACAACAACTGGTAAGTTTTACATGTTCAAGTAAATCAAATAAATATTTTTTATATTACTTTTGACCTTTGCTCTTGAAAGTATTTTCAGCTGCAGCACACGACATGGACTGGTTTCCAGACAGGATGGAACCCACTGTGATATTTGCTTTCTATTAACTCTGTTTTTTACTTTTTGTTTTGAGAGCATGTTTTAGGATGGTAAACTTTACTAGTATCCAGTGCAAACTGCAGTATATCAGACAAAATATAATTCCCTCAGAGTTCATACTGCAGCTTTAAAACCTACACAGCAAATAACTAATCCTCAGTTTCTTCATCAACCTCCAGCTCCCTGTGACCCCAGAAATGTGTCTGCTTTTCTGAACTGCTCCTCTGATGTGGTGACGGTGACTTGGAGCGCCAGCGCAGGAGCAGCTTATTACACAGTCCTTGCAGAGGCCAATGGTCAAGTCAACTCCTGTAGCTCCACCAGTACATCCTGTAAGCTGACCCAGCTGCAGTGTGGGGAGAACTACACGGTCACCGTACTGGCTGGAGACACAAAGTGCAACAGCTCCATACTCGCTAAAACTTCAATAATGACAGGTGAAGATGGTTCTTACTTTTACCTGAAAGTACAGGTTCAGATTATTTTCAGAATACACCAAGTAACTCATCTGATTAAATTAGAATTAATTAAGACCAATACTTTAAGAAAGCAATAGGTATTAATGCTTAAGTCTTTTGGACATAAGGGTTTGTGTGTATGTAATGCTGCGATACCGAAATATATTTTAATATATTTAAAAACATAAAGAAATATATTTAAAAATATTTTGTAGATATGGCTGTAAGTATATGAATGTATGTAGTATATCTGTGTGGATGTGTTTATATGAATGGAGGTAAGTGTGTAAGTGTAAATATGTGAATGTAAATATAGATAGTAAGTTGAATAAGTATGTTGTGACGTGCAGCGACAGAATGGAAAACTAGATGAGTAGAAAGGGGTGGGAATACCAAATAAGTGTACACTTCTTCCCACTCCTTTTTTGAACTCCTTTTATCTCACAAATTTATTTAATTATCCAATTGATGAGGAATTATTATCATTATTATTATTATTAGTATTTGTGATTGTTATTTTCTTAATTAGTATGTATATGTATGTATATACGTGTGTGTATGTACATATGTACGTATGTATGTATAGGTATGTACGTAAGTTTTTCTTTTCTTATTTTCTTTCATTTGTTTGAAATAAATAAACTAAACTAAAAGAGAACAAAAAAAAACAAAACTAAATCTATCCATTAAATAACACTTTTGTGATGTCTGTCTTACATCCAGCTCCCTGTGCTCCGGTAATCCAGGACCATTCTCAGTACTGTGTCAACAACCACACCTTGGTCACCTGGGCTAAGGATGAGGATGCTGTAAGCGTGACTGTCAATGCAACGTCCAGCCGGGGACATTGGCTGTCATGCAGCTCTTCCACCAACAACAGCTGTGTGCTGGATAATCTGCTGTGTGGACACACTTACACTGTTCAGGCTGTCGCACAAGGAGTCCAATGTTTGAGCAAACCCAGTCCTGCTTTTCAGATTGTTACAGGTATGATTAAAGCTAAAACGTTTTCGTGTGTGTGTTTGCATGATTTTGTATACTAAGCTGATGTATTTTGAAAATTGTTCGATTGCATCCTCTGTTCATACTTTCAGTTTTTCATATTGATGATGTTGTACTGTATGATGCTGTATGATGGTGAAAGTATCATGAAATAACATTCTTTCAAAAGTTTTATTTATTTGAAATTTTTTGATACGTGGAATGGTGGTATAATATATAAACATTATTTTTCTTTTTAATAAATTACAAATATAGGCTTATCTCCTCCAGCAGGAAAGTTAATTTTGTCTCATGAAATGGCAAAAACCTATAAATTTAACCTTTAATTTAACTAACTTTAAAATGAGACCCTTGTAACGTGCATTAATCGTTACTGCAAAACTTACATGAAATTCTGAGACATCTAGTCTCAGTATTTCAAGTATAATTACAACAATGACAGACTACTGTACTTGGACTTGGGTTGAAATAAGGTTTAGGTTAATAAACTGATGGTTCTCTCTCTCTTAAAGCACCCTGTACCCCTGCAAACGTGGGGCACCAATACTCCTGTGGGACTGGCATTGCCTTTATAAACTGGGACGATGCTTTGGGCAGGGAAAGCTTTTATGTTCGCGCCCAATCTGAGGACCACATGGCCTCCTGTAGCACCAGCCGAAGCACCGACTGCTCTCTACCTTCACTGCTGTGCAGCCGCAAATACACTGTAGAGGTCATCGCTGTGGCTGACAACTGTACCAGCAGTGTGCCTGGTGTGACACAGATACAGACTGGTAAGCCTGGGAGGGTTGAAATAATTGCTTAAAGCACCCCGAGTAAGATATTTTAAATAAATTAAACTCTTGCAGACTGAAAACTTTTGATATACTACACATATAGTAGTACTATACAGATTTTGAAAACTTGATGTCTGTAAATAGACATTTAGACATAAACACATAAAATAGAATAATAAAAAAAATGCTCTTATCTGGCTTAAATTTCAGAAACCACAAGGAAAGCCTTTAAATATATTATCTATGCATTCCTATAAAGACTAAGTTGTGTTTTTCCCTTCTATTTTTCCATCAGCGCCCTGTGCTCCCGTGAATGTTAGTGCTTCCCTGTTGTGTGACAACAACACAGCAAAAGTGAGCTGGCAACACAGTCCCGGCGCATTGTCATACAGTGTAAAGGCAATGGCCAGAGATGGAGACCTGAAACAGTGCAACTCAACCAGCTCCAGCTGTCTGATCCCCAACATGCACTGCGCTCAGACCTACATTATCACTGTCACTCCCTTCTCTAACCAATGTCGGGGCTATGACAGCCAGCGATACACATATATTGCAGGTAAGAAACAAACATGGTGTCATATCCTTTCCAATATCTTGATGCAGTTCCATCAGCGACCACTAGATGTCCTAATTTCCTTGCTGATGTTTACAGTATTTACAGTGAGTCATCTTAAAGTCAATTTCAAGGATTTGTGATCAATGACCTTATCTGAAGAAAACTGATGTGCCGTTAGATTAACTTATTTAAAAAAAATTTAATGCATTTTAATAAAAGAAAATATTTAAAGTGTTTTTAAATACATTTAAATAGCCTTCATTGTTTGTTCTTGTTTGAAAATGATATGATCACACATGCCCATTTCTTATTCTATGATTTTTCTTCAAGGCCCCTGCCCTCCAGCCAACGTCCACGCTACTCTGCAGTGTGTTGGTAACGTGGGCCATGTGACCTGGGATGCTGCCCTGCAGGCTGATCTCTATGTAGCCGCAACTGTACCCTCTGTTTTGGATGAACATGTTCACAACTGCTCCTCTAATGGAACAAGCTGCTCTCTGACAGATCTGCACTGTGGTGAGACAGTTGCCATCACCGTGGTGACCATAGAGAGAGGCTGCCGGAGCAAACCCAGCCAACCATTTATTCTCAAAACAGGTCAGAGAGCTCAAACTGTGATAATTAGAAGAATACTTATTATTCAAAAACTGTTATCAATAAATCTCTCACTCTTTTGTTTTTTATATGAAATATGATTTATCTAATACAAGCAAATGCATTTATTATGAACACATGTAACTGTAGTTGTCCTGAAACAAATGATGGATAAAACAAAACATTTACTTACATGTCTCAGTTCAATTAACTCACACCAAGTTAGTAAACACTTAATTCAAAACATTACATACAAAACGGTTAATGTCTCTTTGTTTCCATTTTGTTCTCAGTGATTTGCCCACCCACTGATGTGACTGGAGTGACAACTTGCGGCAACAATGACATCACGGTGAGCTGGGATTTGAGTCCAGAAAGTGGAGTTGAGTACTTCATCCATTCCCAAGATGAAGGTGGAGCTGTTGCGAACTACACCACAACTCAGACGTTTCAGCAGATCACTGGGCTGCAGTGCAGCAAACTGCATACGTTTGAGGTTGCTGCTAAGAACTCCAACTGCACAAGTGTCTTCAGCAATACTATACAGACTAAAACAGGTTCCTGTCTACATATACTGTGGTTGTTTACTAAATGAAAAAACATTTTTTCTCATATTAGCTGAGTGGAGTTTTGACGATTTAATTTTGTATCTTGCATTGTATCTTCAGCTCCTTGCCCTCCGACCAACCTGACAGTCAAAACTGAATGTGGCGCCAACCTGGCAACACTGACCTGGGCTCCAAGTACATATGCCATCTCCTATACAACCACACTAACTGGGACTCATGGCCACATAGTTTCCTGCTCTGCCAATAAAACCAACTGCTCCATGAAGGTGGATTGTGGACACCAGTACTCTGCAGTGGTGGTCGCTTCCACTGAAACATGCAACAGCAGCTCATCGGCTCCTTTAACCTTTAATTCAGGTAAATCCCACCTGATTTGACCCTCAAAAGCAGTTGATTACTCTATTGATGACCAAATGATCTTTCCCCTCATCAGCTCCCTGTCTACCCGACCAAGTGCAAGCAGAGTTGGACTGCAGTGTCAACTCCTTTGCTGTGCAGTGGAGGGGAAGCATTGGTGATGTTGGCTCGTACACTGCGATTGCCATCGGCAACGACAACCAACGTAAAACTTGTGACTCCGCTGCCACGAGCTGCACCATCCAGAACCTAAAATGTGGTGTCCTGTACAGCATTGTTGTCACAACATCATCTGTTGACTGTGGAACCATTAAGGGCTCCGACTACAAGATTTATTCAGGTAGAAAAAGTTCTGTGGGAAGTTTTCCCTAAATTGAAACATCTTATTCAATATTTACTAATTATTATTAGACCTCTAGGATATTTTTCTTTATAAAAGATTGTTTCAACCGTTTCTAACATCTTGTTTTATTGTATTTTAATGAATGTAAGGCAAAAAACACAAACACTAGCCTAAATCAAGTCATAAAATCTATATTTTTCTTAATATTCATTAATAATAGTGCTTTTTTTTACAGACTTGTCATTCTACGTTTGTCTAATTAGTTTTAATTATTTTTACACCTAACCTGTCTTGCTGATCCCTCTCTCCATCACCAGCTCCCTGTAAGCCAAACAACGTGTCAGTGAATTTACAGTGCAGCACCAACGTAGCATTAGTCACCTGGGGAAACTCAGGGCCAGACCAAACTCAGGTAGTGACGGCGGTGGATAATCGAGGACTGACCTCCACCTGTAACTCCACCAACTCCAGCTGCACCTTCAACAAGCTGAGCTGCGGGAAGAAATATACATTCAGTGTGGTTGGCCACACCAACACATGCAGCAGTGTGCCAACTGTTTCTCAAGAACTCAGCACAGGTATAATTACATATAGGATCTCTAATACACAGCTTCTTTTAAGAGATATGTTCACTCAGACGCATAAAAATTCAACACTCCTACTCTTGCTGCTCTCTGTTGTGGCTTGAGAAGGGCGGGGCCTTCCTGACTTAGCGTGCCAGGGTCTGTGTTTGTGATTGGCTGGGAGGAGGCAATGACTGTAGTAATAAACTGCATGAAATGTGATAATGAAAAATGAATGGGGACTGTTTTTCTTTTGAACTTTTTATCAACCTTTTTTTTTTTTTTTTTTAATGGTACCACACTTCTATCGATGGATATATATTGATATCAAATTATCGTCCAGTCCTACTACAAAGCATAGAGGAAACGATTAAATTACGTATGGTATATATTTTTATTCAAATGGATGTCAAACTAACATCTTCCCTCCCCCCACCAGCACCGTGTGTCCCTACTTACCTGACTGCCCGAGTGGACTGTAACACTGGCATCACCGTGGTAACGTGGGATGTTGCACTTGGCGCCACGTCATACACGGTTTACGCACGGGGCAGCCTTGGCCACAATGCTGAATGTAACAACACTGACACCAACTGCAACTTCCCCAACCTGGCATGTGGGCAGAAATACAACATTACTGTGGTGGCTCGCCACAACACCTGTGCCAGTTTGGTCAGCGAGGCTATCTCCATCACAACAGGTAAGAAGATGCAACCTGGTTAGTTGATTAACAGACGTTATGAGCTGCATTTTGGTGAATAAGCAACAAGTTTGAAGTCTGAACGTGGTTGCACATGAAAATTAAACATGATCAAATTTAGCCATTGACTATATTGTGGCATGTTTCTCTTCTCAACTTCCCCTCTATTTTTTCTTTTTGTTTCTTTTTTTGTTTGGTTGTTTTATTTTGGTAAGTGGTTTTATCAGCTCCAAGACAAATTCTCACCGAACAAATGCACTAAAAGAAAAAGAGACAAATGCTCACCAATTGTTTCATAATCTGCATTTACAGTGAAAAATAATACTGTACAGATATACAAGTAAAAAATATGAATTAAAATATTACTAAAATGTTAGAAATCCAATGTAGTAGTGAAATATCTAGGCCTATGTGAAACTGGTTTTCCATTGTAATTTTTTCACATGTAAGGTCACACGGTATTTCAAACACTGGGGAGGCAAATGTGTAGGAGAGACTGTGAAAAGTCATCCACAACTTGCTAGGGGCATACATGTATTAAAGATCTCCATTATCCATAGTAGGTAGAAATGCAGCAACAAGTCTCTTTCTCATATTAAAAGATAAACAAGTTTTGTTTCTAGCATAGAAGGTAAGTTTCAGCATTTAGTTTAGCTTTTTTCCTGTTTTGTTTTTTTTTTAAGCAAGTTAACAAGACATTTGAGTCAGAATCATCTCTGTAAACACCCAAGTATTTCTCATTGTTTACATATATATATATATATATATATATATATATATATATATATATATATATATATATATATATATATATATATATATATATATATATATATGTGTGTGTATGTGTGTGTGTGTGTGTGTGTATGTAAACAATGAGAAATACTTGAGTGTGTGTATATATATATATATATATATATATATATATATATATATATATATATATATATATATATATATATATATATGTATATGTATATATGTATAGTGTGTGTGTGTATATATAAACAGAAAAGTTAAACAGTTTGTCTGATTGCTCAATCCAGGTCCTTGTCCACATAGTGGCCTGAAAACATCTCTGGACTGTAACACCAACACAGCTGTTGTATCCTGGACTCCCAGTAGAGGAATTCTCTACTATAACGCCTCTGCTGATGCGTTTGGCGTCACCCACCAGCAGACATGCTCAACGAACGGCTCTTCCTGTAATATCTCTTCTCTGCGCTGTGGAGAAAGTTACAGAGTCAGTGTTAGTGGACAGGGACAAAACTGCCCCAGTCCTGCCCAGAACTGGAACAGGGTCAACACTGGTACGTTCACAAACAGTTGTTTTTTTTCTTAATTTGAAGTTTTATTAATATGAGTAAATTAAGTAGAAATTCTACTGTTCAGTGGTTTTGAAGTGAATAATAAACTACCCATTACTTTTTCTTTTGTTTTGTCCCATTCAGATGAATTGTATAAAGTTTAATTTCTAAAATTTTACTCTTACAAAGTGACATAAGTAAAAATCTTGGATATTTAAAATTTATTCCAAATACAGTCTCTTTAGCTTCTGGATTAGTATTCATTTCAGCTGTTTGCAAACTATATAACTATAGATAAATTTATAAAAAGAAGTCTTATTTTATTTTATTTGTTACCATCCCTCTCCAAACAGAAACAAAAATGTATTTTCCTCCTTTATTGCATTTGATTATGGATGATAATAATGTGACTCGCTGCTCTTCTGTCACTCCTTCAGCTCCTTGTCCTCCCACCCAGCTGAACGTGGACTTCTCCTGTAAATCAAACAATATATCGATATCATGGCAGGCCTCACAGGGTTCAGTCTCTTATACCGTTGTGGCTGAAAATACACAGGGCCGCCAGTGGTCCTGCAACAGCAGCACCACCACCTGCCAGATACAAGATCTCTGGTGTGGACAGGAGTACAAGGTCTACGTTGCTGGTGTTGCTGAGAACTGCATTGGAGCCAGGAGTCAGGTTAAAACTATCCGTACAGGTGAGTATATAAACACATGCCGTATCTTACTCTGCTATGGTTAATTGAAGCTGCATGTCTCAAGCTGTTTAAAACTCGTAAAAGTTACTAATATATTTCAAAATAGGGTAAGGATATAGAATATTTCAAAGCTCTAGTCTGCTAAGTAGGCATCAACAGTTGAATACATTGGGTTGTGGAGTGGATCAGTTTGTTGAAAAAATAACACTATGCCCAGGTTGGTGTCCTGGCCCACGGCTTCTGTGTCGTCATTCCCACTCCCCTCCCACTATCCTGCCTCTGCTCCACTGGAAATAAAGTCACTAGAGCCCACAAAATCCAGACATGGGCTTGTGGTCTTTGTTGTTTAACTCCTGGAAGATATAAAGAGCAGCAACACTAACAGGATAAAACAACTTTTTTATTTACTCAGTAATAACTGATTCAACATAACTTGCATTAATATTTATATTTTAGTAGATTTGATCGAACAATCAAAATGCTTTTTTGGGACTTGTAGAACTCAATTCTTAGTCATTCTTATTAGTTGACCAAAATTTTCATTTTCTGCTGTTGCAATCACATTTACACACACACAGCTCACAAACATTACAATGAGATTAGCAGTCTTCTTAATTTAACCATGTAGTGACAACATGTCCTTTCCAACCACTCTTTTTAAAATAAATTAAATGTAAAATACTTTATTAATCCCTAAAGGGAAATTCAATAACAAATTATTATTTATTTATTAATTATTATTATTGTTATTATTGTCATTATTATTCTTATTTTTCTTCTTCTTCTTCTTCTTCTTCTTCTTCTTATTATTATTATTATTATTATTATTATTATTATTAATAATAATAATAATAATAATAATAATAATAATAATAATAATAAATACAAAATAATAATAATTTTGCTTACCTTTTCAGCTCCATGTGTGCCAGAGAACATACAAAACCACCTCGACTGCTTGTCTGGCATCCTCAACGTCACATGGCAATCAACAGGTCACTATTTACAGTTCCGCACCTCCGTGGTGAGCAGTAAAGGTCATGTTAACGTCTGCATGACAGATAAGCACTACTGTGTGGTCCATAACATGCAGTGTGAGATGACCTATAATGTGACAGTAGTGGCCCAAGATGAGTACTGCAACAGCTCCCTCAGCCCTGTAAAGCAAGTTATCACAGGTAGGTTTAGTTGAACTTCTGTGAATGTTTTTCCAATTTTTATCTGCAAAACCTTACATTTTATTTTAGATGAAACACAACTTTATATCTGCACTCTTTGTTAATCATCTTTTATGTTCCCTGAACTATTTTCTGTCTTGTCTCAGCTCCCTGTCCACTTGCATCCTTCCTTCCTGTTGTGAACTGTACCACCGGCGTTGTATCTCTCACCTGGGCCAACAGTGTGCCAGGGGTTGTTTACATGGTCTCTGCAGTTGACAATGTTGGTCACAGACATAACTGCAGCAGCAGAAACAGTGGCTGTAATCTTAACACACTGGAGTGTGGAACAGAGTACAATGTCACCATCACACCCTCTAGGAATGGATGTGTTGGTAGAGACAGCCACGCAAAAATGATCACCACAGGTAAAGACACTATTTATTTTAAAAAGAAAATGAGGCAAATGAATAAAGCATGTTTAGAACTTACTTGCACATTATAAACATTCAAAACTAGTAAATGTCACAAACAGTGTATTGACAAACACTATTTGCTAATTTGTTTATGAACTATTCGATCTTTAATCTAAGTGCTAACTTTGGTTTTTCTCAACAATGTCTTCTGCTGATGGTCAGTATATTTGATTTATTTCTCAAACGACCAGTCTATTTATTCATCCAGACAAATTATATTCAATTATCTCTGAAATATAGTTTGAAGAACAATATACTTTGATAACTTTGAGATGTCAAAAATGAAAAAAACCTTAATTTCACTAAATTATCATCTACAAATAATATTCTGACCTGTCTCTTGTTGTCATTCCCAGTTCCTTGTATACCTCACCTGTCGGATGTAGAGATCGACTGCCTGATAAATGCAGCATGGGTGATTTTTAATGAGTCTCCTGGAGCTGAAAACTACATAGTTGAGGCAATAAGCCGCAATGGTAATCTCCAGACATTCGAGTGTAACTCCACATCAGATGGTACATGTACTCTTCCACCGTTGCTGTGCAGCCAGAACCTCACCTTTACCCTGAGAGCCCAGGACCAGCAGTGCACCAGTGCATCTAGTAATGCTGTGACCACTGAAACAGGTAAAAAAAAAAAAAGTACAAATTAGCTTTACATGTGAAATAAAATATTATGACAAACTTAACCATGACAGTGTACAACTTAGGTGCCCTCTAACTATGAAAAGACTAAAGTTTATTACATTTGAGTAACATGTGAGCTTGTGTATGTTGCTTTTTATTTACTTCCAATACAGCATTTGATACACATATTTTTATATCCAGAGACAAATTTGGCTAGCCCAAGAGCATTTCAGTAAGATGCTAGTCTTAAGCCTGACCCAAGAAATAGTGGACATAAAATTACATTTCTTTTAATCTCAAGGGTTTTTTTTTTTGTTTTTTTTGGCCATTTCAGAAAATGTAAAAAAAAAAAGAAACAGAAATATTTTGCACATATTCCCTTTTATTCCAGTGTGATGTCAAAATTATTGTAGTTCCATATACATCCACCAGGGGGCAGAAGACAATTATTAGACTGTTTACACCAGTGTGTATGTATTTAAAATCATAGACGCAAGATACAAAGTTTAAGGTGTAGTGAAGGTAATGACTTTTATTATCTTTTGAGAAAGTCTGTGAATAATAAGTAATGTAAACGCTTCAGAAGACATAATAATTAAAATTGGATCTATTGCCATGCCCGATTAATACATTTTAGAACATATAGCTAATAATACTAGACATTTCTTGTGCTTCTTTTATGTTATTGCATTTGTAGAGGGAGCATGAGTGTCAAAATGTTGGTTTTAAACTCAGCCTATCTCTCCACAGCTCCATGTCCTCCTGAGGATGTCAGCGAGTCTGTAAACTGCGACAATGGAACCATCTCAGTTACCTGGTCAGCTGTTCCCGGGGCAGTGTTGTACACAGCCACTCTTGAAGAGTTAAGCAAAGGTCAATCCAGCTGCTGCACCACATCTGGAACTGGCTGTAGCATAACTGACCTGCCATGTGGAGAAATGTACATTCTGCACGTCACAGCTGAGGGACGAACCTGCAACAGCTCAGAAAGTGAAGGGCTCATCACCAGGACAGGTACAATACATCTCAAACATATTCACACATATTTCTGTATTGAGATAACAGGGGAAAAAAAGAAATGGAGAATGAAATCAGTACAAGGAGTCGGAGGATTCAGGCTTTCATAGACATACATTACTGAAATAAAAAATATATACTCTGATAAATATGTCTTCCTCTCAGCTGCATGTGTTCCTGAGAACCTCAAAGCCAGTCTAAGTTGCAGCAACAATGTGGCCTCCATGTCCTGGGATTACAGCAAGGGAGGACAACTGTACAGCGTGAGAGCATTGGGAAGTGATGGACATGTGGATGAGTGCAGGTCACCTGACAACCAGTGTGATCTGGAGAGTCTTCACTGTGGACAACACTATACAGCCACTGTGATTGCAGAGGATGTGCGGTGCAAGAGCAAAACAAGTGACAGTGTTACAATCAAGACAGGTATTTTCTTGATTTCAAAATTACATCAATGAATCAGAAACAGTTTTTACAAAGAATTTCTGTGATTTCCCCAACTGACTCACATTTCTGGACAAAGGATTGAAAACTATATCAATACTCAATAAAAGAATCTAAATAAAACAGGATAATTATTCTTTAACTCTGACTTTTCAACAGTGCCATGTACTCCTGAAAACACCACCTCTGTGTTGGACTGTGAGGCCAATTCCTTGATTGTTTCCTGGTCTGAGAGTGATGGAGCTGATTCCTACATCGCCACGCTGCAGGACAGCAATGGTCAGAGCACGACCTGTCAGGGCACAGTGGAGGGCTTCTGCAATGTGACCGGGCTTGGCTGCAGTCAGATCTACCATGTGTCTGTGGTCTCCTCTGATGGATACTGCAACAGCCCGCCCACTCCTGTAACAGACACACCCTCAGGTAGGAGAGAGACGGTCTTAAAGATGAAGGGTAGAAGCAGAAATCTGGAGGAGATATACACACTAACTGAGAGAAACCAAACAAGAAAGGGTTTTAATATACACTGCAAAGTATCTAGTCTTGTGTCTTTATTTATTTTCATATATATACTGTATATATTTTATAGTTAAATAAAAGTATTGTTTATTTTAAGTTTTGGTTATTCTTACATTGAGGAAATGATTTATTAAACCCTTTAAAATCCTAAAAGGTTACATAAAAATAAATGCATTTTCATGTTTTGCTGAACACCTAATTTTTCACAGTTGTATATATTCAATTGCTTTTGCATTTATTGTATTTTTATATAAAGTTTTTTTGTCTTTCCTCTATCTACCTCTCAGCCCCCTGCAAACCCAGACATATCAAAGCGGTTATGGACTGCTACACCAGTACAGCAGTGGTGTCATGGTATCCCAGTGATGGAGCCCTTCAATATGAGGTTCTTTCCACGGCAGCGTCAGGTCACAATGCCAGTTGTGAGACTACAGAGACCTCCTGTGAGCTGGAAGGACTGATCTGTGGTCAGAGCTACTCTGTGTCTGTCAGATCTGTAGGAGAGACCTGCAGCAGCGCTGCTGACATGGAAGGACAGTTGGTCACAGGTGGGCAACACAAAGCTGTATGTGCTATTAACATAAGCATTGCCAAGTAAAACCTGGTAAACCATTAAGATTATCTAAATAAAACACCATTCTTAGTTCTTCAGTAAAGTTAACACTTGGATTGATTAAAGCAGCTAGAAACAGTGCAGACCACCGTCAAGCCTTTGTAATTTTCTTTTTTTTTTCACCAATGATTGTGAGCATTAATTTGTTTTAGTTAGAGGCTCTAATGGCCCCCTAAAATGTAGTCACTTGTTCCTTATACCGTTTAGGAGAATTACTGAATATTTAATCAAAATTCATAAATAACTTTTTGAGTTTTGTTGCTGGCAGACAGTCAGACAAATCAATGCTGCCATTAATATAACCTCTGACTTGGTTGAGATTATAAAACATTGCTTAGTAAGTAGTCAAACTTTAGAGTACTCACCAATACTTGACTATCCTAAATTTATTTAAGAAAGTAAGAATATTTTCATATATCGTTATAGAAAGGGAATAAATGTCACAAAAAACTGCTAATTCATAGTATTTTGTTTTCATTGTCAAGAACACCGCTTCCACTCCTTCCCATCAGTCAGATACTAAAACTTTGGTTTTTCCTGCTTGTGGCTCATCATCAGTTAAAACCTTATTGTTTTTATAAGAAAATTGCAATATTTAATATTGAAAAAAATCTTTGTATTTGCTTTAAAACTGCAGCTTATCAAACATGTATCAGTTTAATGTTTTTAATCCTTTCTTTTAGAGCCTTGCATCCCTGAACACATCACCTCTCAGTACAGCGTAATAATCGGCCAGGTGCAGTGGGACACAGCTGATGGTGCTGATTACTACACAGTCATGGGGGAAACAAACCAGGGTCTCACAGTCTCCTGTGCCACCAACGACACCTACTGTGCATTATATAACATGGATTGTGGACAGATGTATAACATCACAGTTACAGCACACAACCATGTCTGCAAAGATGTGTCCATCTCTACTGAAGCAGTTACCATCCTTACAGGTAGAGAAAATTTACTATGTTTTTATTCCTTTTCCATCTTTCTAATTACTTGGTTTTGTTTGTTTTTTTTGTTTTTTTTTTACAGCTGATAGAGTTTTGTTGGTGGTGTTAACAGTGAAAATGTGAGAATATTAAGCCTTGGGGATTTGAACAGATCATTAACTGAGCACCTTATCTAGAAAACAAGATGGTTTTGATAGGTTTTTTTTTTGTTTTCCCTTTAAATGTTTTCCTCTAGCTGAACATTTTTCATTGCAAAGATTTGCTGTTTTTTTATTGTTATGAAAGTAAGTGTTCAAATAACAAAATTAGACACTTCATCCTAAACCTATGGTCCAAAACATTCTTTTTAAGGAATTTATTAAAAAATAAAGGTGTTGTTCACATCCATTAGACAGATTAAGTCAACTGTATGTAGTTTGGGCTTAAAGTGTCACTTCTGCTGTGTTTTTGGGGTGTTTTGAATGAAATATTTTTACCTGTTTCTCCTTCAGAGCCTTGTCCGCCTAACAACGTGCAGACAAAAGTGAACTGCCAGACAGGCCAAGGAACTGTGTCGTGGGAGGCCAGTTGGGGTGCTGTGGGCTACCAGGCTCAGCTCGCCGGGCGTGATGGCCACTCATTGACCTGCTACACTAACAACACTTTCTGCAACATAAAGGTTCTCCATTGTGGGGTCATCTACCACACCACTGTTATTGCCATCGGGGAGACGCTTAACAGCAGCAGGTCCATCACTGTCTTGCTTATTTCAGGTATTGTGAACTCACACTGACAGAATTTTACTGAAATATTCTCACTTGAACTCTCTTTCCCACACCTAAGACCAGGGGTATTCCACTCAGTCCTATGAGGTCCCTGATCTAGCGGGTTTTCCATGTATACTTGCTCCAACAGCTGACTCAAATTATTGAATCTTTGTGCAGAACCTGATAGGCTGATAGATCTATTTAATTTGATTCAGGTGTGTTGAAACAGAAATACATGGGAAACCTTCTAGATTGTGGACCTACCTTAGAACTTCAGTTTTAAGTCATTTTATTGGTTTTAAATTGATCATTTCTATCAGACAGGCTCAAAGTTTTGTATTTTGAAAACTAAAACTGTATTGTATGCTCTATAGAAAACGACTGTGTACTGAAGCCAAAACCTGACTGAAAATTGTGATTTGAAGCTGTAGCTATAAAGATTTGTACATCTGTGCCTTTAGCTCCGTGTGCAGCCGGAAACGTGGCAGCTAACGTTGACTGCAACAACAACACAGCCGAAGTATCCTGGAGCACAGCCAGTGGAGCCAGCTCGTACTCTTTGACTGCAGTAGCAACAGATGGTTACCGGGCTTCCTGCGAGACTGATGAGCTCCACTGTAACCTGACGGAGCTTCAGTGTGGTCAGATGTACAGTGTCACGCTCATGACCATCAGCGAGCACTGCCAGACCGAGACAGACACTAATGTTACCTTCAACACACGTGAGTCAAACAATATTTAGGGAAAAGTTATCCTAAATTTATTTATAAAATCATAATTAAAATTGTTGCAGGTCATTTTTGCATAAATGAATCAAACTTTTTGTCCAGGTCCGTGTAAACCACTGCGTGTTGGAGTGGATCTGCTGTGCGGGACCAGTATAGCTAACATGTTTTGGGAGGGAAGAGATGATGTGGAGCTTTATATGGCAACTGCTACCTGCAGTATGGGAAACACTCTGCACTGCAACTCCACCAACTCCACCTGCAAGTTCGCTCACTTGAAATGTGGAGAAACCTACATGTTCTCCGTGACGGCATACAGTCACATGTGCTTCAGTGAAATCAGCAGCACTGTGGAGATTCAGACAGGTGATGGACACCACCCTGTTATCTGACTATTATTTATTTTTTGAGTGATTTGTGAACGTGATTAGTTCATCTAATTTTTCCTTAGCTTTTATTTTGCTTATCCTTTAAGAATCCTGTAAATGAATAAATCAGTGAATTTATCCTTTTGATTAAAGTGATCATGACAGGTCCAGCTTTCAAAAAACTTTTGACCAACAACAAAAGACAAAATATATTAAAAACAGTAAAGTCACTGTGTAATGAGCGAGAATATTTGTTTTTTTTCTCTTGTCAGTTGAAAAGTTACAGAAGCGTAGAGCTGTCGCCCTAATATATAATATCTATTAATATATATTAATATATTAAAAATGTATATATTAAAAACAGTAGAGTCACTGTGTAATGAGCTAAAATGTTTTTGTTTTTCTCTTGTCAGTTGAAAAGTTATGGAAGTGTAGAGCTGTCACCCAAATAAGAAAGTTATCACAATACAATGTGATAGTTTTATTGTAAAAACATGAAATGTTTGACATTATAAATGTGAGAAGGTAGGTTGTAGGTTGACAGCTCTTCTGCAAAAAGTAGCTAAGTTTGCTCGTGAAAAGGTTTCTGCTCATCAGCTAATCAATTACTTTGCTAATTGTATTGATTAATCAAATTGTCATTTGTTGTTGATCAAGTAAATCAAGTTGGTGAACAACAAAAATCACATCTGAGTTCAGATCGGATTTTCATCAATGATGCTAAAAGAAACATACTTTTCCAGAACCCTGCCAGCCAACTGGTCTTGAAGTCACTGGATCGTGCAACAATGAGACAGTTGTGTTGGACTGGTCAGAGGCTGACGGGGCATCGGTCTATGTGGTGACAGCTTCTGGAGACCAGGGATATATCACATCTTTTCAAACCAATGACACAACCGTGGAGGCTGATCTTCCCTGTGGACAGCTGTTCACTTTCACCGTTGTGGCTCAAGATGATCGATGTGAAAGTGCAGTGAGCCTCCCTAAACAACACAAGACAGGTTGGATTATTATTTATACTCATGTTTCACACCATATCATATGTTATATGTGTTGAGTCAACACTTCACTTTCTGTTCAGGTCCCTGCATCCCCGACCAAGTGCAGAGCTTCACACGGTGTGAGAACAATCTGGGTTCAGTCAGCTGGACTATGAGTGCCAGTGCAGAGTCGTACTTGGCCATTGCCACAGGAGAGGATGGTCACACACACGAGTGCTCCACAAACACCACCACCTGCACCTGGAATGACCTGCACTGCGGTGAACTGTACACTGTTCACGTGATTGCACTTGACTACTTGTGCACCAGCATGCCAAGCAATAGCACCACAATTCGGATGGGTAATTAAGTTTTGTTACATTTTGTTTGGAGATTTTTATAGGTTTCATTTTTTTAATCAAATTAATTCACTGCCCTAAAATATTTTGTACAATCAAATAAATGTTTAATTAAACAATTTTCTGACATCTTCAAGTAATGATTTTTTATCATCAGGAAGTTTAATTTATCTTTTACATATTCCTATAACGAATCATACATTATTAATGATATAGTCCAGTAGATAAACTGGTTGTAATGATAGATTTTTGTTATCTTTCTTTAGCGCCATGCATTCCCACAAACTTGAAATCATCTCTTAACTGCTCTTCAAAGGTGACTGTTTTTTAAACACTTGTCAAAAAGTTTCTGTAGATAATGGATAACAGTTAATCTGAAAGTTTTTTTTAAAACTAATTTAGTTTCTAAACAATAGTCTTTTTTGCTTTTTCTTCTAAGGTGGGGTCATTGACCTGGAACACAAGTGAAACTGCTGAATATTACATTGTGACGGCAGAGACCAACTTTGGACACAAAGTGCAGCTCAGCACCAACGAAACTTGGACTTTCATTTCTGAGTTCCTCTGTGGACAGGAATACTTCCTGTCTGTTCAGGCATCAGACTCCCTGTGTACAAGTCGTCCTAGTCAGCCTTCAAAACTTATATCAGGTAGATTACTAATGTATACCCTGAAGCACTTGTTTCTGTTCAACATGTTTACCAAAAAAATAATAAAAGAAAAAAACAGATAGGGTAACCTATGGGAACTTTTTCTTTTAACTACACACCTGCTTGCTGTACTTTTTTTTCTAAAATATTTCTTGTAAACATGCCACGTAGCTTAATCTGATACCCTCTTCATATTCACTTTTCTTTACTTCCCTCAGAGCCTTGTTCACCCACCAATGTCTCCAGTCTAATGAACTGCATCGCCAACATTGCTTCGGTGTCATGGACTGGCTCGGCTGGTGCAGAGTTCTACACGGCCACAGTAATGGCGGAAGACGGCCAGTCAAAGAGCTGCTGGTCTGACAGCGAGCAGTGTGGCATGCCCAATGTCCCATGTGGACAGAACTACACAGTGACAGTAGTTGCCTCACACAAAACGTGCAACTCTGACTCCAGTGAGGTCGATATACTGAAGTCAGGTAAGTTTTTGGGTTTTTTTTTTTTAAAGAGAATTTTTTTTTCCACTCAACAGAAATTGTCAGTAATTGATTAGTGGGCACTCACTGTTTCTTTTTTCTTCAACCTATGTTCCATGTTATTTCTATACAGTGTTTTTTCCCTTGACTTTTAAACTCAGCCTAAAACCAGTTTATGTTCATAACCTCATCTGGCTTTTTAAAGAAATTTATAATACAGAATCCATACCAGATTAATTATTGAAATGCACAAAACTGCTACTCCAATGGAAAAATATACAGTTTTTGTTATGTTTGCAGTGATTATTACATTCATTGAACTTGGCATATTTCAAAAGAAAGCTTTAATTACAGAGGATTGTTTAGGTGTTGATCTTTTTACATTTAATTAATTAAACTGTTTCTTATTTCCCACATTTTTGCAATTCAGTTCCATGTGTTCCTACTGATGTGGAAGTGGAAATCGACTGTACCAAAAATAAGGCTGTTGTGTCCTGGAGTGTCAGCAGCGGAGCTCTGTCTTACAAAGTGACAGCTACGAGCACACAGGGAGCTACTTCCTCCTGTGAAACCACAGAGCTGATGTGTACTTTGACCAATCTAACCTGCGGACACCAGTACTCTGTCCAGGTGGTGGCAGAGGACAATATCTGTTCAAGTCTGCCCAGCCTAGCTATAGAGTTCAAATCAGGTAAGGCAGTTTTGGCTTAGATGAATCACCTTGTGTATTAAACACAATATAATAAAGGTTTACTGCAACCAGTGCTTCTTTAATCTGTCTTTCAGTTCCCTGCACACCAAACATTGGCACAGTGCTTTTGGACTGCTACACCAACTCAGCCATCTTAGATTGGATGTATGCTGAGGGTGCTTTGCACTACACCGCAACAGCCCAGTCGTCTAGCGGCCATGTTTCCACCTGCACCTCCAACTTCACCAACTGTGAGCTGCAGAAACTTCAGTGTGGTCAGATCTATGATGTAATCACCGTTGCTTCAAATGAACAGTGCAACAGCCCACCAAGCACCACACTGCAGGTGGAATCAGGTACAAAATTATATTGAATGATTAGCTAAGTTACATCTAAATCTGTGAGTTTGAAAAAAAGAATTTAACTTCATTTTAGCTCCACTTTCATTTATTTTAAATTGACTCTGATACATTTTATTTATACACTCAAAGATCACAAAATGAGAGAATTTTCTGCCTTTGTCATATTCTAACTCTTTGTTACTCCCTTTTGTAGCCTGGCATTCAGCTTTTTACTCCTATGTTTTAAAGTGTGATTGTCTACATCAGATATATATATCTCAGTTCAATACTTTAAAACAACCTAAATATTTGTGCAGACTTAAAAATGTCTATACTGTTCGCTCTACAAGCCTTTTAGAAGATTAATCCTAGTCAGAATATTAAATGAAGATCCAAGCAGATGAAGGGGGAACAATCACTGTGAACAGAAAGATCTTTGTTGATTAGAGATTTAAATCTAATTAGCACTGCCACTCACTTTTAACTTGAAACTAAAATCAATTTAATAGATATGAGTGTTTATTTTGGCTCTAAATAAGAAAGCTTTAAGTTTCATACACACAAAAATTACTTAAATTGGTTAGAAACACATTGGACTGCAGCTAGTATAGGTTTCTTGGGTCATCTTTTAAAAATTGCGTGTCATGATAAGCAGGGCCGGATTAAAAGTGCAGAGGCTTCTGGGCCCAAAGTGTCCCAGGGGCCCCCCTTCACCACCGCAACATTATGAAAATTGTGAATGATACACTGCGAAACGACATATCTAACATCTCTCAGCCAGTGGTACCAATAGCTGTCACGAAAGCAGTGGAGATGTGGTGTGGACCCAATTGCAGAGATGAGGGAGGCCGGTATGCAGAACTCAGAACGATTTATTTTCCTCAGAGGAACCCAGGGAACTCAGAACAGACAAACTAAACTGAGGTACAAAATGATCCAGCAAACAATGAGTGAACATGAGTGGTATAAATACACAGGAAAAACCAAACGAGAAACAGGTGAAACAAATGAACTAAATTAACCCAGGTGAACCAAATCAATGAACAGGAAATCTAAGAAGCTAACCAAGAACCAAGACAGGAAAAACTACAAAATAAAACAGGAAGCCCAAAAACAAAGCACAGAAAAACCCAAATCATGACAATAGCAATATACTAGACACTGTGGTGTAACTATCTGGCTTTTACGTACATTTTGTTTCATGCCCAAATTGCTGGTGTATGCCCTACGTGGGCCCTACGTGGGCCCCAAGTGGGCGTGGGCCCCTGGACCCAGCCCATAATACCCATTGGATAATCCAGCCTTGATGATAAATTACATTTAAAGGTTTAAAATTGTTTCTTTTTGAAGCTGTTTGTTCAAAAGCCAGAGACTGATACACCTGGCTTATATAAATAGCTTGATTTTCTCATCAGGAACCTCTTCTGTGATCTTCTTACATATTTTCTCTTTCTCCAGTGCCTTGTCCTCCTAAGGATGTTGTTCCTGTGCTGGACTGCTCCAGTAACACTGCACAGGTGAAGTGGAAGGCCAGTCTGGGGGCTGATTCTTACATTGTCCAAGCCTTTGGTGTGGAACAACATGAAACTGGCTGTGAGACACATTCACAGGCTTGTGTTCTGTCAGACCTTCAATGTGGCTACACCTACAACATCACCGTGATTGCCGTCAACAGTGTGTGTAATATGTCGACAGGTGACGTGAAACAGCTGCAAGCAGGTAAGAAATGGGGACATGTTTGGCAGCGTGATGGTTATGTCACTGAATAAAATGTGCTTCCACAGGCGCACTTTTTGGAAATAAAGGGAAAATGAGGATTGTATGTGCACACATCGAAAGTACAATTGTTTTCAAAATGTCTCATTTTACTGATCTAAGCAAACACTTTGTCAAATTATCCACGATGGCGCTGCTCCCGCTGAATTTTTCTTCTGTTTTCATGGATATGTGCTGGAGGAGAATCTTTACTCAGGATTTAACTGTCTTCTCATTCTCATGTGCTCTTGTAGCACCCTGTGTACCTGAATTTGTGGACACCCGGGTGGATTGCGAGACTGGTGCAGTGATTGTCTCTTGGGAACCAAGTAAAGGCGCATTATCCTACACCACATTGGCCCAGGGCAGTGGTGGCTACGCTTCAACATGCAACAGCAGTGAGACAACCTGCATGCTAAATGACTTGCTGTGTGGACTCAACTATTCCATCACTGTTAGTGCTTCAGATCACACGTGTAGCAGCGTTGGAAGCTCTACCATGGAGTTAAACACAGGTACATCCCAGATTTATTATGTTCAACATTGGACTTTTAATAGCCTATTATTGTACATATTTGTATTTTTTTCCCTACATAAAAATCTCTTGTAATTGCTTTTATTTATGCCTGTCTGCTTGTAGTACCATGTGTGCCACAGAAAGTAACCGCAGCAATGGTGTGCAGTAATGACACAGGCGTGGTGTCATGGGAAGAAGGGGAGGGTGTTTCCTCCTACAAGGTCCAAGCTTTTGGACCCGATGGGCACAAAACTGAGTGTCAAAGCACTGAATTAAGCTGCAAGCTACCTAGACTGCATTGTGGTCAGGTGTACAACCTGACCGTTACGGCTCTAGATGGACGCTGTGATAACAGCCATGCATATTTAAACCTCAAATCAGGTGAATATTAGTAAAAAGTTGTTCCTTTTTTTCTTTTTTTTAATCATTATTCCTTTCATTATACACTATGAAGCAACATTACTTAAATAAAATATCCTACATCCTCTCTGTCCCAGTTCCCTGTAGGCCAACCAGTGTCAAAGCTTCTTTACACTGCCACTCAAACTCTGCTGCAGTTACATGGGAGCAAGCAAGCGGCGCGCTCTCTTATGTTGCAGTGGGTGTAACAGCAGATGGAAGTCACCGGACTGAGTGTAATAACAGTTTGACCTACTGTGATCTAAGCAACCTGCAGTGTGGACAAACCTACAATGTGAACGTTTTCAGCCAGGATAAGTCCTGCTCCAGTGTGGAGAGTGAAAAGGCTCTTGTGCAGACAGGTATTGTAAATGTGTCACGGTAAAATATGAACACAGTGTTCCTTGATGTGTGTTGTTTTAGTGTGGTGGGTAGTTTGCTGATTGTAAAGTAACTCTTCTCTTGTATTTCCTCTCCTTCATCGTTTAGCCCCCTGTCCTCCCCAGAATGTGACTGTTAATGCGAAGTGTGATAAAGCTGCCATGGTTGTTTCCTGGTCCCCCAACCCTGATGCTCAGTACTTCCATGTAGCAGCAGTAAGCAACACTGGGGCAAGACGCTACTGTAACTCCACTAACACCATCTGCACCATCAACAATCTGCCTTGTGGACAGCAATACAATGTATCTGTGCTCTCTGTAAGGGATGCTTGTGAGAGCAAACCAAGTGCTGTGGTCATGACGTCTTCAGGTAAAGTTAAGAAATCAGCTGTAATATGTACACATAAATGAGATAGAGAAAAAATAGCCATTATAGGTGTATTTAATGAAGGCTAATCCTAAAGGATTACAGTTCATCTATACTTTAAACCCTTTCACATCAATGTATCATCCATTCTGTGAAAAACATCTGTTTTATGCAACAGCATATCTCAACTTTTGTCAAAAAACAAAGCTTAGTTGATTTGGACTGAAAAGACAGTAATACAATAAATATCTAATCACGCTAAAATAAAATCTGTAGGAAATCAACAAATTAACAGGAAATGGTTTAAATAGACTCATGATGTTTTTTGAGGCTTTGGCAGATAAAAAAAAAAAGAACAACATAAGATACATTAAATCTTAATTAAATCTGTGCGTGTACTCTTCAATGGTGGGTCAATTTATTTTAACAGTATAATTCTGTAACTGTATTTTTAGTTATTCATAACAATAAATCTACAGAATTTATCTTTATAATGGTGCAAAAGATTGCATATTAACATTTGGTTACCACCTTTAACAAGTGATGCATGATGAAGTTTCACGTATGATCAGTTTGCTTAGTTAACCTCCCTGATATGGACTCTTGCAATTGATGGCAAAGGCTTGAGATTTTCCTCAGAAAAACTTTATGCAGTACATAAAACTAAAAGCAGAACAACTTCCATACAGAAGTTACATGTTGACATCTTATGTCCAAACCTAGACAGAATCAGTAGTAGGTGACAACTCTTGTTTTTTGTTTTTTTTGCTTTGCTGCATGTTCATTCACCTGTCTGTCACCATCAACAGCTCCATGTGTGCCCATGAATCCTACTGGTCGCCTGGACTGCGTGTCAAATTCTGCTTGGGTGACTTGGGACAACTCAGAAGGAGCAACCAGCTACTCCGTGCTGGCTCGAGCAGCTGGTGGTCACAACTCTAGCTGTACTTCCTCCTCCTCACCCTGCAGCGTCCCAGATCTGAAATGTGGGACAGTTTACACCTTCCATGTCACTGCTATCAACAAGCACTGCAGCAGTAATCACAGCACCACCTTTGAGATTGAAACAGGTATTCAGTGTTTATAAAGATGTTAAGAGAACCAAATAGTTGACATTTTAGTTTGCAGGAGAGAGTGCATCACTTGTTAGCTGCTTTTTCATAGACATTTTAAAACATCTTCTACTGCTACTATCTTCTGACATTTTTTGCATGTGTCGTTTAGGTCCTTGTGCTCTACAGTCAGTCAATGCAACGATAGAATGCCATAGTGACACGATCCTGGTTGAGTGGGAGTCAACAGTGGAAACACCCCTGTACCTGGTTACAGCAGAGGCTGAAGATCAAACTTTGATTTCCTGTAACAGCTCATCCAATTCTTGTACCCTCCAAGATGTTCCCTGTGGCATGCATTATAGCATCATAGTATCATCTTCCTCTGATAAATGCAGCAGCCTCAGAAGTCCTCCAAAGAAGATTAAAACAGGTATTTTTTTAGTTCAGCAAAGTACAGTCAGATTCACTTAATGGACAAATCAATGGAGTTATGAGTGTGTTTAATGCTTAAGTAACACTATAAATATCTTATTTTGCTTTCTTTAGCACCATGCGTCCCAAGCAGTGTGACAATGGTGCCTCTCTGTGAGAAGAATGGGGCTACAGTGATGTGGGCAAACTCCTCTGTAGCCACATCCTATCATCTGACAGCCACAGGAAAGGATGGGCACTTACTGGCCTGCAACTCTTCAGTGAACAACTGCTCGCTGACTGGGCTTCACTGTGGCCAGACATACGACTTAAGCATCACTGCCAGTGGAGAAAAATGTACCAGCTATCCCAGCACGTCATCCTTCACAACATGTATGGATAATGATGATCATTTGGTGCTCTCAGATTCTTATTTTCAGTGGACTCTATATGTTATACACATTGTCAATTATAATGACTGAAGACAATTCTGTTGCTAAAGTTTGATACATTGAAAGTTTAAATAATAGAAAATTACTTAACAACCATTTGGAGCAGCCTGTGAGAAAAAAGAAAAGAAATTACCATTTTCATTGTTATGATGAGAATACTAATCATTCAGTTGACTGCAAATTAATTATTGTATGGATCTATGTGAACAAACAATTTTTAAATGATATTTGAATTAATATATTTATCTTTATTGGAAGTCATCTTAAAGTGATAGATGTTCTTTGGTTGCTCACTTCTAAAATATGTTTTGCTGCTATCTTCTGCATTCGGATAACTGTTAAAATTAAGACTAGCTTTGCAATAAATGTAATAGTAGAAGGAAAACTTCTAATTTAACTGCAGCTCAATGAAGAATCTGTAAACTGGCTTCAAACATGATTCTCTGACAAGAGTCCTTGTCTCTCTTTCCTCCCAGTACCCTGTGCACCTTCAAATCTTGCAGTGGATATGGACTGTCACAGCAGCTCTGCCGTATTGTCTTGGAATGCCACCACGGGTGCTACAAAGTATTTTGGCCATGCACAATCTATGGATGGGCGCACCATTTACTGTGGCAGCAGTAATACTTCCTGCACATTCAAAAGCCTGGAGTGTGGAGACATTTACAATTTCACTGTTAAAGCCTCTAACAACATCTGTAACAGCTCAACAAGTGCACCTCTGCAGGCAGGAGCAGGTGATTATACCATCAAAAGCTATTACAGTAGTATGCCATTACAGAATAGTAAAGTGTGTTTTGCCTGTGTGGAAATACTTTGATCCAGTAATTTAAGAAAAAGTCTTGAGCCACTACTTTACAGAAAACAGAAACAAATGGTTTTGTACAGCTTTGTAATATCCTCTGAAAAAACTGAAAATGGCTTAAAGAGCTAAGAACAAGTTCAATTAAATTCAATTCAGCTTCATTTGTGTAGCGCCACTTCACAACAATGTTGTAACAGGGCACTTTACATACACGAATCAACATACCCATCATTTCAAGCCAATCCATTCATAGCTTATAATAGAAACCAACTGATTACATCGAATCATGACTTCAATCCAATCTCCCATCCTGAGCATGCACGTGGCGACAGTGGGAGGGAAAAAACTCCCCTTTAACAGGAAGAAAACCTCCGGCAGAACCCGGCTCAGGGAGGGCAGCCATCTGCCTCGACTGGTTGGGGTGGAGACGACAGGAAAGACAGATCAACATAAATCTGGTCGAACCCCAAATGCTCACTTCAAAGCTCATTCAAAACTCTGTTCTTGATTTACAGACTTTTTTTCATTTGCATATATTCCAATATATCGCAGTACCTATTTCTAGTTTTTACAGCAGTATTAGACAGAAATGAAGGAAAGTTCAGGGACTGTAAAGTGTTATTTCCAGTCTACTGTATATGCAACTTCACTTATGTTGAGTTTTCAGTATCACTAGTAACATGTTTTCTCTTTCTCTTCAGCTCCCTGCCCTCCAGCTTATTTGAAACTGCGCATGCAGAGAATAAAGCAAATGCACTGGGCCATGGTATCATGGGACACAGTTAACTGTTCAGATGTTGAGTACATGGCAGAAATGAAGGGTCGAATTGATGACAATCCACAAACTCTGATGAGTGTGTCGTCCTACTGGATAAGCAGACCTTACTTTGAGTTTCCAATGCCTTGTAGCACAGCATACAATGTGACTGTACGCTCCAGAAACTCTGGTGGAGTCAGCAAACCATCCAGCGTCTTCACTGGAGTCACAGGTAGTGTGATATTCTTATTCCTCTCTTTATATACAAGGGTTTTAGAAACATTTCCATGTTTATATTATATTCCCTTTCTTTTTTGGTGATACTTATATTTCTGTGCCTCAATTTATAGCACTAATAAGAAGTATGTAAACGCTTTATTAGACTTTTATAACTCATTGATGTGTTTATGCTTGTATCCTTTGTACACTACATACCATTAATATGTAACAGATTTAAGCTGATGACTCACAACACATGTGATGAATATTAAAAAACCTCTGGGACTTCAGTTAAAATTTTCCATTGTTTCTCTTGCAGTCCCTTGTACTCCAAAGAACGTCAGATACTCTGGTAGCAGCCAGTACGCTGTGCTGTCCTGGAATGCGTCAGTGTTTGCCACAAGATATATGGTCTACAACACATCCGGAGGAAGCCGTGTGAAGCTCTGCAACACTACTAGACTCTCCTGCCAGCTGACTGACATCAATCCTGGTGTCACTGAAGTAACGGCTACCAATGAAGTGGGAGAAAGCAACCCCAGTACAAGTATTACAGGTGAGAGACAGTCTCCAGCCTCAATGGGACACAGAAAGATACTTCATTAATAAGGTCATTCAGTTTCATCTTAGAACTCTGATCTGATGTGATCAGAAAGTCAGCACATGGCATTCTCATTACAAATTGGGTGCTTCTGCTTCTTTTTCAGTCAGGAGATTTAGGTTTTCACCATATACATGATTTTCCTGCAAAATTACCTGTGACTTTTTTATTAAAATCTTTGTTTTATTAAAGCCCAGTCCAAACATTGTGCTGGTGAGTCAGAACAATCACTTAAAAGTGTTTTTTCATTGCGATTATCTAAATGTATCATGCTAAAGAAGTAAAAGAAGTTTAGTAGCTGATCAGCAACAGAAACTCTTCAGTATTAGCCGAGATTTATAAAGTTGTGGCTTTGTGAATTTAGTTCACAAACGTATCCAATATACAATATTTCTCCTGCTGAGAAACCAGTATATAAATGTATAGGAAAGCAGAAAGAAAACTGTTACCTAATCACAACTCTTCATCTTCTAAGGTCCAGTTGGAGCTCGTAGACGAAGAGACCTACAGGCTTCTCAAGTCTATGCCCATTTAGAGACAGGTAAAATTAATATTAATAGTTTATTTCACAACTTGGATGAAGCTTAAACAAGCCATTTCCTCACTTGTCTCTGGTTTTATGTGTCAGATCTAGAAACTCCAGATGTGCTGACTGTAACGGTAAGCAGTGGTTCCTTGTATGTGAAATGGAGGACAGTGAAAGAAGCGACTGAGTATACACTCGTCATTGATGAGGAGCAGAGAGAGGAGCAGGCGAGCCAGCCACCAAGAGTTAGAAGTGTGGAAGGTGACTTTTACATAGAAACTGATCTCAAACCCTGGACCACCTACTGCGTCAGGGTGGCAGCCAAGAACGCCATCAACCAAAGTAACTACTCCTGGCCAAAGTGCAGAAACACAGGTGCCTCTCAATGAAAAGCACACAAATTTGCTCAGTAGACACTGGACTAAAGAGAAATATTATTGTTTGGGTTATATGTTTGTCTTCTTCACTCAGTAGTGTCCATTACAGAGTTGTTACTGGTTCAGTCTCAAAGAACTTTAGAAAGCTAATTGTAAAAAGAAAGTAATCACAACTAAAGTGCTGTGAAAAATTCTTCTGTTTGGGATGTATCTTACATGTGTCAAAGAAATTATTATGATCAAACCTGTCAAGCACCTTTAGATCTGAATGCCTAAGAATTATAGCTTATCATAGAGGAATTGTAGCTGTCTAACAAAGTATTGCTGAAATTATATTTATCTAAATTTGTTTTATTTTTAAAATAGCCCATTAGATTTCTTGGATGATTGTCAAACCATGAAATGTAGTGTAAAAAAAAAAAATAAACAGATAATTTATCAAGCAATATTTTTAAAACCATGCAGTATATTTTCTTTGTGATGTATGTGATGTCTTCCCATTTTGTGAATTACTGATTTTTTTAAACTGTTCCAAAAACAAATAAAATTTAAAATCTGTGTAACAATTAAACACAACTCTGTGTTAAAATTACTTTCTCAGAATGTGATTGTGTCTGCTATACAGTGGTGTACTCCAGGGTTTATGCAGGTATATGGAGTGTGCCCACTTCTTTTTCAGTCAGCATTGAGTATACCCACTTCCAAACCCCCAGTGATGCTGCATTCACAATTACAAATGTCCCTAAACATGTACCTACATTGCCGATGAGCTTGGCTAAGGTTACCTATGCCCCACTGGTGAAATTAGCCATCAGCTGCATTAACTTTAGCCTGAACATAAAACATAATAAAGACATCTGTATATATGTTTATGAGCTTGTCTCTTACTAGTCTGTGTGCCAGTATTGGTATAGTCATTTCATAACAATTCAGCCCTGAAACTGAAGACCAGAAATTTTGTGACAATGACAAACAAACATACTGATGGATTTTTGGGAAAAACTAAATGGAGTATTCTTACATGTCACTTTCTCTGAAATAGCGTTTTTCTGGACTACTTGTTTCTGTTTTTAAAACAAAAAACTCGAACACATGCTACTTCTGCTATACGTAGGCCTACAGTCCATGGCCCTCATCCTTGTGGAGGTAGACTCTCCTCCTCCTGAAATGAGTCTATTGACTGCATAATCTGTAAACATAAGTGCACATTGAGCTGAGAACTGGACTATTGCTGGCAGTAACAGGCATGAATACATGAAGTGAAGTATGCTGTTAATGGAGGTCCAACAGTCACCTTGTTGCCCTCATGATATTAAATATCACTCCACTGTATTTTGCTGATGTTTTTTTGTTCTTTCCTTAAGCTGTCATTCAAACGAGTTGGACTGATAAGACATCTGCAAACTATGATTATCTTAGAGATGGACTGGTGACCTGTCCAGACAGGGTGTACCCTGACTGTTGCCCAAACTCTCGGTTCAGAAAATGGATGGATGGATGTTGCCATGATGGTTCCTTCATCTCAGAGCAGTTGACCAGACTCAGTTATACTAAAATCTGATTTAAGCAGAACACAAGAACCGAGACGATAAGAATTTTTTTCCTTGAAGTGTTCTGCTCGTGCTGGTGGTGCTTTATTGGTATGGCAAATAAATATATTGCCAACATGCAATTTCATTAATAGAAATAATAAGAAGATGAATAAGTTAATACATTCAAACAAGCAATAAGAGATTTTGTTAAGTGGTGCATGCTAACTGGAGAGCAGTGAAGACTGCAGCCTGAGCAGCAAAACCACGCTGAGTTGTAGATGACTGGGACTGATATACGGCTGTGAACAGGTGAAGATGATGAGCCAGTGCACAGGTGTATGTGATTAGGTTGATTAGTAGGCTGGTGATGTGGACCTTACCCCTGCATTACCTTCAGTTGTTGTCAATGGTGTCTGTCTTAAATACAAAAAATGTAGCAACAGATTTATCAGAGACACTATTACAGCAGAACTCTTTCCTTTGTCTTGAAAAAGAAAATATCTAACAAAAGACTTCACTGACACTACCACAATATAACTGAGAACCAGTTACCTTTCTTTTCCAGTTTTACCAAGAGTAAATGAAACTCATTTTAAAAGTATGAATGACTTCTATCCTTGTAATCAGCTTTTAAGATAAAGATTCAATATAAACAAGAACAATTGTTCCTTCTGTGAAACTGAGATGAGAGTCTTTTCATAATTTTATGTTAAAAAATTAGTTAGATTCTTAATTTAAAATTTACATAAATTAATTATGGACTTGTATTAGAAGACAAAAAACTGGAAAAAAAAAAAAAAAAAAAAAAGACAAAAAACTGAATACTTGAGTAACTTTAATTTAGTTAGCTAAACATTGTATACACAAATGCTGCTTTTTAAATATGAAACCACTGTTTGTCACATTCAGGAATGAGTTATTGTATTTCAAAAAAGCTGACAAAACAAGCTTTGGACATTTAGAATCACTTATGTACTTTGACTTTTTATTAGACCTTGTTGTTCCCTGTTCATTTTTTCAGATTTATCTTTTGTCTACATGGGTCTTTGTCTTTATATTGTTTATTGATTCAATTTATGAATTATTTTCAAACCCAAGCCCTTTATTTTTGGATCTCTATTAAGCTCAGGTTTGTTACATCATAATGTCTTTGATTAGTTAGTTGTGCTCATATGTATTCATACCCTTTCATTAAAGAAAAGGCTGAATTTACAACAGTCACTCAGATAACTGGAGACATAAAAAAGGGAAAATAACTAAAAATTAGCAAAAATATAATTCAGTAATATAAGACACTGTTTTTTCATTTAATTGAGTTGAAGAAAGAAAGAAAGAAACAAACAAACAAACAAACACGTTGGTCCTGGACAAATTAGAGCACTTTTCTGTTGAACAGTGGAACAAAATACCTGTCAACAGGTGCAGAAGTCTGACTGAGAGGAACAGAAAACATCTGACTGTAGCGGAAACATTAAAGGATTGTTCAACAAAATATTAGTTTATGAGTGATGTAATATATAATGAATTATCTTATTTGTTTTCTTTTTAAAAAAAATATTTCTATTGAACTAGAATTAGAAAATAATGTAATGCTTTTCCTAAAATCATTATTTTTTATTACTTTAGTCAATTTAATCTTATTTTACATGCAGCTGTTTTTTCTTTCTTTAATGAAAGGGTATTAATAAATATGAGCACAACTGTATGTATAAAGCCAGTCTTTTTTTCTTGTTTAAAATAAATAAATAAAAAAAAAAAACTCCAAGTGAATTTGAATGCATCACGTGACGTTCTCTTGCGAGCAACGCGACACAACGTTGACGCTCGATAACAACAGCGTCCCCTTGCGCTCAGTTTGCGGACATAACAAATGGAGACAGTAGCCGAAGATGGATCCTATTTTCAGTCCACCGCTTCACAGGCAAAGACATCAATTTGTCATTGATTTTGTAATGAAGAACAAACCTAGAAAGGTATTTAATGTTTTAATGAATTGAATAACATTAATTTTAAGCGTATCAGCTTGAAAACCCACGTTGTTTACAGCGATATTTGCTAACAACAGTTCGCAAGCTAACTAGCTAAAGGTATTAAACTGTGTTAGCGATTTAAAAAAAAAAAAAGTTTTTATGTTGGCTATTCTTGGTTATTTAGTTTTTATTTCGCTTGTTCAAAAGGCTTGTCATGTCCCCAGGTGATCGACCTGGGCTGCGGGGAGTGCAGCCTCCTGAAAAAGCTCAGATTTCATCGGGAAATTGAAGTCCTGGTTGGAGTGGACATAAACGGCGCCAAAATCAAGAAAAAGATGTATGTAAAATTAGCAAGTGAACATATTTCCCCTAAAAGAAATTGGTTAATTTTGGACGGTTTAAGATGCGTGCATCATTATGTACAATATTTGAGTAAAACCTTTTGTTTTCCTGCAATATTCAACTGAAATACGACAAAAACGGCATCTCTACACGCCCTGTTTCTCCAGTCATCTCCCTGGTAATTTTTCTTTTGCCTACATCGTTGATAATCAGTGACTCCTTAAACGTAGACCTTCACTTTTTCCCAGCATGAGCCACCCATTTGATTTTACACACTCCTACTTCCTCATGTTCATTCCTGTCACTGACCTGATTATTCAAAATTAGATTCAATGTAGGGGATACTTACTGGAGCAACACATTTTAGATCTTGGTAAATTAAATAGTCCTGCTGAAAATATTTTAGTCAGTACATTGTAAAATGTGAGATAGATAACTGGAAATCAAAATCATTAACTCATGTCTGGAATTGGGATGATACTATAAATCCAAGTAGAAAGGTCCAATCACAGGCTGACCCATCTTCTGCAGAAATTCTTCAAGACAATTTAAAATAAGGTTCATTGGTCTGTGTGTCCTCCGTGTGCCTGTATGCACTCTCCACAACATATGAGCACAGGCCCCACTTGTGGATATGGCCCTTATACCACCCTTATAGAGTCTGTTTCTGACAGTTTGAGCAGAAACATGCACATAAATGCAGGGGCGGACTTACTAATAGGCAAAACTAGGCGGTTGCCTAGGGCCCCCAGTTTTTTAGGGCCCCATAAAACTTGTCCCACACTCATGGTTATTTATTATCTAGTTACTTATTACTAAAAAAAAAATATGTTTTTGATTAAAATACATTTGCTAAACTGTCAGCAGAATGATTATTATATTATGTGTGTCACTAATACCTAGTGTGATCTGTTTGTGTGATGCTGTCAGTGAGTTGATCTGTAACTTAAAGAATGACTCGTCACAATAAATTATCAGTTCGTACCATCGAGTGAAGCAAACCCTCCCTGTCATTATACACGGTCATCTCAGTCAGCAAAGAGACTTTTAACTGGCTGTTTGTTAGCAACGCAAATAATATACAGCAGTGAAGTAGAAAGTACAATATTTATCATAGGGCCCCATGCCTGCCTTTTGCCTGGGGCCCCAAATCTCTTAAATCCGCCACTGCATAAGTGGCCAGCTGGGAATCATTTCATAGAGCTCTAGCAATGCTTCTCCTGGTCCTCCTTGCACAAAGGAGTTCATAGTTGTGTTCTTGTGTATTGGTTGCAAACACCACCTCATGGTGGTGTTTTGTTGCACCTCAAGTAGTCAGGGCACAACAAAATGCAGATGTGACTAAAAATAGCCAGAAAGAATGAAGACAGGGAAATGGTCTTTAGCCACCACCTGCAGGACCATTGCTTTGTAGCGGCTGTCTTGCTAATTGCATGCCATTTCCAGCTGCTGTCTGGTCCATTTGTACAACAGCAGGTTAAATTTATTCACCTGCCGTTGAATAACAGCAGCTTTTATTTAATTACACCAAGATTACTGCAATTTGTTTACTTGTCTCAGCAAATATCCTATCTTAAAGTTGGTCAGAACACTTCTGTAAGGCTCCTGATAAAATCATGTCACCTTTATTGTTAATGCAACTGCACAGGCTCCTTGTCCTCTACAGAGTTTATTTTAAAGTTTTGGTTTTAACAAATTGAGCATTCACATGGTAAAGCACCAACTTACATAAAAAAGTGTGCAGGGATATGATCCCTCAGGTTCCTAAAGTCATGTGATCAGGGTCTTCTGGTTGTGCAGCAAGCATGGTTTAGGGGGACAGTTTCTGCAACAGTTGTTCCTACTCTAAGGTGCAATCCCAAACCACCCCTACACACTAACCCCTTTTTTTGCTTTCTCATGGAGGCCTTGCCACATTAAGCACCATCCCAAACCATGCAGTGTGGAGAGTCCTCAAATAGCAAGTCTACAAAGATATTGCAGCTGGTCTGTTATTAAAATGGAGGAAACAGCTTTCAAATCAGAGTTCTGCATGTCATGCATGTTTGTCATGCTGTCAGAAAACCACAAAATTTATATGAAGATAAAAACTAATTTTGATGTAAGCACCAATAAACTGTTTGATTGGAGAAACTTGTGCAAACACTTAAAGTATTTAGCTCCAGTTATTGTAATTATTGCAGAATTTATGATATTTCAGGGACAGGTGAGATAAGAGGCAGATGGTGCTGCTCTAGAAGTTATGATGCTGTTTCACTAATTCGGTTCAGTTTTAACTTAATCTTTACAGACTCAAGATCCATGATTATAAAAAAAAAGGTTAAAACTATTGTCAGACATCTTTAGAATAATTATATATATATATATATATATATATATATATATATATATATATATTCATGCCTGGAAGGTACTAGTTTGTGTGAATCATTATACTGTACATTATACATACAAAGCAAAACAAAAACAAAACTGCTGTACTTGTACATTAATTTTTTACAGGCATGTTTTGGCTCCTATATCAACTGACTACCTTCAGCCTAGTGATGCTCAGCTGCGCATTGAAATGTACCAAGGGTCAGTCACACAAAGAGATGCTCGCCTCAGAGGATTTGATCTGGTTACCAGTATAGAACTGTAAGTGGCTGTTTGACCTTTGAGACACAGTTTCTTTTTAGAGTTTTTATTTTTTGTTGAAGTCAGTATTTATATATTATTTATTTATTTTATGTTTTCTCTTTCTTTTAATCTGTGATTTTCAGTTTCTGTCCAATCCTCTTCCTCTGCATCATTACAGTTCTCAATGTTTCCTCTCTGTTTACAGCATAGAGCACCTCACCCTTGCTGATGTGGAGCGCTTCTCTGCAGTGGTTTTTGGTTACATGACCCCAGCCACTGTGATTGTCAGCACCCCCAACTCTGAGTTCAACCCCCTTCTACCTGGACTGTCAGGTTTCAGGCACAGTGACCACAAGTTTGAGTGGAGCAGAGCAGAGTTCAGAGCCTGGTATAGTACAATCTTCTAACAATTCACAAAAACAACAAAACGATTTTAATTTGCATTAGTGCTTATAGTAAAAAGAGGTAATGTCATGCTGTATTCATGGTTTAATTTCATTGATCCTACATTGGTATGCTGGTATGTTCCACCAATTCAAATATCTTTCCACCAGCAGGTGATGCTACATAATTGCTGTCCTCTTTCATCCATCCACTTTCTTATTCGTTTAGTCTAGTGAAAGGTTGTGGTGAAGCGGAAGCTTATCCCAGCAATCACTGGGCAAGAGGCAGGGTACACCCTGGATGGATTACCAGTCCATCACAGGCCTCTTTCATCACTGTGCAAATTTTGAGTTTAAAGTCAAACACTATGTAAGATTTCTGTTTATAGATAAATCAACTGATTTATTTGGTGGTTCAGTTTGTCTGAGGCAAACCTTTTACAGTAGTTCAGCTAACTTGAACTAAAGGAGCTCTAAGATATTACTGTTAACATTTGATTATATTCTGAGACTTTTAACAATGACAAAATAATTTAAATCCATACATTTGAAAAATGTATTATTCAGCAACAGAAAGACGAGAAGGGGTCTTTAATTTCAACAGATTGTCAAAAAAGATAAATAATTAAATAAAGGCTATAGTTTCACAGGAACTATAGCTTTCCTAGTCGTGAAATATCATTGGCATTAAATTTCCAGCAGTCATTCTGCAATCATTGGTTTAGAGTAGCCAAGCAAAGGAAAAAAAAATGCTGGTGGAAATTGGTTGTTGTGGATAGAGTGTACCAGTATAACCAATAATATATCATTCTGTCAATACCCTTCAAATGGCATGTACCTGTCCTGGTGCAGAGAACTGAAAGAAAAACACCCAATTTCAATGGAAGAGTTTTATGTTTGGCCATCAGTGTTTTCCCCATGACATATGCCCACTCGCAGGTGGGCAGATATTACTGTAGAAATTGAATGGAATGTTTTTTCTACTGGGAAACAGTGGAATATGTTGAATCTAAAGTGGTCTGCTCTTAGCTTTAAATGCCACAAACAACCTTTTTTTCCATAACAGGAACGGGCTTCATATACGATTTGGAAATTAAACCAACATTGTATCATTCCTAATATATAAATGTCTGTAAAATTCAGAC
Source organism: Telmatherina bonti (assembly GCF_933228915.1). NCBI lineage: Eukaryota > Metazoa > Chordata > Actinopteri > Atheriniformes > Telmatherinidae > Telmatherina > Telmatherina bonti. Next base: position 11,535,424 of record NC_136626.1, read on the forward strand.
TGTTTGAGTAAACGGTTGAAGCTATCAGTGAGTGATTAACAGGCTGATTTATCTGCTCCATCAAAAAACTTGCTGTTACTGTAAAATTGAGTCTTTCTGATCTTGTTGCCTGGCAACAGAAAGTATGGTATCGAATTAGCATAAATAAAGTTTGTGCATGACTAAAAGTTGATGCAAACCTGGCTTGTAAATAAACTTGTGACAAATTATTGCAAACAATGTCACAATAATGTGTGGTGTAGTTAAAGTTACAGATGTTCCAATAAACAAACCAACCATCTGAGAGCAATGGGCATCCACCGTCAGATCAACATGCCACTACAATGTGACTAACATACTACCTACCACTTTTGGGACTCTGTGTGTTTCATGTCTTTTTAGGGCTCTGAAAGTGTGTTTGGAGCATGGTTATGAGGTGGAGTTTACTGGTGTTGGACAAGCACCATACGGTCAGCAGGACAGTGTTGGTTTCTGTTCCCAGATTGGTGTGTTTCGCTTTAGAGGCAGGGAACACTGCAACATGTTATGTGACAGTGATGCAGATGATGTGTCCTCATACACATTGGTGAGTACATGTCTTGCGGATAAGTGTCCTTCAAATGATACAGGGCTCCATTTAGCTTTCAACACTCCTTGTATGCTTCACTTGCTAGCATCATGTATGTAGAGACTAATGCGAGCAGCGTTTTAACAGTTTTTAACAGTGGAAACTGTAGATATCCAGTCACTTTAAGTGGTGCATAGCTTGAGCAAAACTTTTTTTTTTTTTAAAAATGGGTGCAAAAAAACAAGCTTTCTGTTATTTAGACACAAACCTCCCTTCAGGGACAAAAGAAAGAGATGTACTACATTTAGATTTTAGATAACTACTGTTTCTGCCTTTGTCACATGAGAAAAGGTTGATGAAATGGGGAAACTTGTAAAAAAAAAAAAAAAAAAAAGGCTTTTTGCATAAATGTTACACTCTCTTGATTGGTTTTTGGCTTTATATATATAAAAAAAAACCTGTTTATGTACCTGAAGGGGGATACGGAAATGCCACAACAAATAAGTTCTGCTATAGCTAACATTTTACTCACAAATGACCACTTGAACTCGTGATTATCTGTTTCTGCTTGTACTGAAGAAACATTCCCATTGCTCACTTGCATGAAAGAATACACAAAATAAAAATACTGAGCTGGAGGAAAATGATTAATCGTAACAAGCTCTTTTTCTTCCTGATAGCAATTGCCAGTCTGTTCATTACTGCAGTGTGTAACGTAACTGATATTTCCACATTGATGAAAGATTGCAGTGCAATCTGTCCCTCAATGGTAATTTTTTCAGTGGCAAGTAATATTTGTGGTTCTCTTTCAGCTGTTCTGTATAAATTACCCCAGCCTGCGGGACAACAACACCTTGCGCAGAGTCCTAGTGACTGAAGTGGTGTACTGGACTGAACAGCTTAAGAAAAGATGGATAAAAGACAAGACTTGTCAGAGAAAGGATGCTTTATCATTCTGTCAGAATGAAAGAGTGGAGAAATTGCAAAAACAGATGGGTAGATAAATGAAATGACAATTTTTAATCATTAAGTCCACTCTTGTTGTGTCTGATTTAAGTTAATTACATTTTATTCTCTTAAAATGTGCAGACGACATGGCTTGGCCAGTGGAGCGTTGTTTGGAAGTAGTATCTGATAGCACGGGACAGGAGAATTATAAAGTACTCTGGACAAATGGCCAAAAACAAAATGATCCTTGTGCATTTAACAGGTTTGTTTTCCCATTATAACAAATAGCATTATGTTAGAAAGATGTTTGTATCTTGTAAAGAATCTTTTGTCACTTACAATATTACAGTAAACTTAAACTTTCACAATGATTTTGCATAATAATCTTAGATTCAGTTTTTTATTTTCCAGTTTTACTGGATTTAATGACATTTTGTCTGCACTGGTAGGTATGTCTGTGTGCCCTTGGCTGTGCTGTGGTCCTGCTGTCCAAAAGTCAGAGATCTGAGTGAAAGTGTTGGTAATCTAAGACGTCTGCTGATGGATGAGCCTGAAATCAAACTGAGTCAGGATGGCTCTGCTGTACTTGTAAAATATCAGGAACAAGGTACGTTTTAATTCATTTTGCCTTTATATAAAGTTTTAGCTTTAATAAGAATAACAGGATAGAAAATCCTCATGTGAAAGTTAATACAAAGAAATAAAATGCATATTCCAATGGATAAAACATCTAAGTTGTTTCAAAGTCATCTCGTATGGAGTCTGTGCAAGTGACATATAAGTTGCAAAGGCAAAACAAGTTGCTCATGCATTCCACATTGTTGCTTTGTCTGCTTTTCACTTTTGCATTTCATGTTACCAAGTTGTTGATTTGAAAATCTGAAGCGTTGCCCAACATTTACAGACCTACAGAATAGGTGTATAATTAGGCAGACATTCCTTGGATGATAAATTACAAAACTAGCACCGATGTTGTGCTTTGCTGTTATCCACAATTCACATCATTACAAACTGCATTGTCAGCTAACTTTGAAACTTACATTTCCTCCTTTTTAGAACCATATCACTTGACGGTTGTGACATTTTTCCTACATTTGTATTTACAGATCAGGAAGATGAGGTTAACAGTGATTTGGAGGACAGTTGCTATGCAGAAGCTAGCCAGTGCTCCCACAGTGCTGAGCAAGAGGAAGACTGGGAAACAGATGTTTAATCTGGAGGATGCAGCTTTGGTGGGAAGACAAGTAGGCGACTTGTTTGAACCTAGCAAAACAAATTCATGAACTAAGACATTTTTGGTGTTTACGGCTGCAGGACAGAGCAGTCTGTCCAAATAAGTCCTCTGCTGCATGTGAACATTAAATCTGGGATTTAATTGTTTGTTTTGGACAATGTTTGAAAGTTCTGTAAACTTAATTAGAATAATACAACTTAAATTGGGAAGAAAAATAAAATTTGCTGAAAGGGAATCAGGGAATTAGCACATTTTAAACTGTTTTATTTAACAGTGCCAAGTAAACATTTTAGCTATCCAATACATTTTTTTTAGGGAAGCAAATGTTGGTCAAAAGAACAAGTCTGTTACAGAGAACACTTGACATTTTCAGAATGGCACAAAACATCACTTTACAAGAGAATACAGTTTACAGCTTCACAGAAGAGAAAAAGCAACCATGTTTGTAACAACATGTTAGGTACCATGATGAACATACCTGCATCACACAGGTAAAACAAGTAACTTTAATTCTCTAAGACAAGAAAAGTTTAAAAAAAAAAAAGAAGAAAAAAAAAAGAAAAGAAATATCTCACTCTAGACAACAATCATACACATAATGCTAAATTGAGTAGGAAGAAAAAACAAAACACTTCTCAAGCAATAACATTTATCAAAAATATGTAACATCAGCCATGAAAGATTAAGCCAAAACAATTATATTCATCCAAAAGAACCCCTTACTGCTGTGAGAATATTAGCCTAAACACATATATGGCATACCTGAAGTACATTGGGAGCTGCTCTAAATCCATGTGGAGTAAAATGTCGGTTGTTTTGTAAATAAAAAAAAAAAGGTATCACTGGTTTGTCTTTCCCTAAACAGTGAATCATTTTGTTGTTGTATCTGATTTGCAGATATTTTTCAACACTGGAAAAGCAATTTCTCAGATGCCTGAAGTTATGACCTATTAGTGAGAGACACAATGAGAGCGCATTCTGTCTTTACTCAAATGTAGGTCAAACATGAATAATAGCACAAAAAAAATCATTTTGAAAGAGAATACGTTAAAGATGAGGCTGAACTGCTAGCTGCATAAAAATACAGATTTTACTGAACTAGATTATCTCCCACTAGAAAGAAATAGGCTTTAAAAATAGGTGTTTGTTAGGGAAACATTAATTAGTGGAACCAGAATCTGAGGTTCTAGGCAAGTTGCCTACATTTGTTTCCAGCATCATTTTATCCACTGTGGTTTACTGTGTTGTTAAAATGCTTTACATATATGGAACTGCCAAAATCTGTTTTCTAATGTTGTTGCATGTGCTTTCACTTAAGTTGTTTCTGAAGCTAATTGTTAGTAGAAAACGGCTGCTGACCCGCCAGCAGGCCATCAGTCTTTGATAAGGGGTTAATAATAAAAAAAAACAAAAAACGATTGCAGTTACTTCATACATCAATACTTTTGCAGATATCTGCTTTACATGAAAATGAAGACAATCTACACACTTAATAGGCAAGCAAATTGTTCCTTCTATATGGAAATAGATGACACAATATCAAATAGAAAAAACCGTCAAGATGTGAACACATCTAAAAGATATGACAAAAATTAGCAATTATTTTTAGATGGACATCACAATCATGCAAAAGATATAAACATAAAATGAAAAACACTGACTGACGATGTAAGATGTTTATGCTTTGTCTAGCTACTATGGCTTACAAGAAGAAACAGATGATTACAGATGTTATGTGGTTTATTTTCACTAGTAGCGTGTCTAGAATCCTCTTTAAGCACAGTCCTGTCAGGCTTCATGGTAATAACTCTAGCACTTTGGCTAATTTATTCTAATAGACTGCCCACTTCAACAGCGAAGAGGCTAGAGATGCAGATGGTCTGCACACCAGACGCCATGAAGATGTTCAAACAAGATTTATTCTTTGTATTTGTTTTTTTTTTCTCCTGTAACACTACTAAATGTATATTAGTGCATCTGTCAATGAAAGGCAGTCCTCATTTCTGGTCTTTAATGTGAAGCTAGGCGATGTACAAATAACTAAGGTATTGCTTTGGGCCTTTTAAAAGGGCGGCTTTAGTTGAGTATATCCTTGGCAGTGAATCATTTGATAAGCCATTTGCTGTGTAATGCCAATATAAAATACATTATACGTCTAATGCACTAGTCCAACAGGCGATGTGTCAATTAGTCTCTCATTTGTTCACTGATTTAAACTTATTTAATCAATTTAATGTTACGGCACAGTTGGAACAGCATACACAGTGGTTAAAATCTGAAAAAATATAGGTTAAGTACACCTCAATGGGCAAATCCAGTGGTTTTATCTTTTATCAGTCTAGTGCAGTTACAAGAAAAAAATAAGGCTGGTAAGTGTATGATTGACAGAGGCTATAGGTATATATCCTAAATTGTTCGTATTTGTCCACTAGATAATTATTAAAGTGAACTGAAAACATGTATAACCAAGTTTGTAATTAAGGTTAAATAAATTAGTACATTTTAATCAGTGAAGTTTACTTCTCTTTACAGATAGCTGTGTCTGCTGTATAGCCTTGATTTACTGCTGTTGAAATTCTACGTCTTCAGTAACACTTCTGTCTGTAAGGTGAAGAAACACACTTCTTAGGTGTGCCAAATAAATAACCTGGTTCATGTTCTTCCTTTTCTCTCTTTTCCATTATTAGCATAGCCTTATTTACAGGAGATCACGTCATATCCATTTATTCGTTCAATGGTTGTGGTTCCTAGAAATAAAAGTGATCTTATCACACAGCAAATGTATCAGCACATACACTCTGAATCCCACGATCACACATCAGATAGCTTAAGTCTGATACTTTTGTAGTAAAATATTCTTACCTGTTAAAAACTCCAAGGTCAGACTCTCAAAAACTACAGTTTTTAGTTACTTAAATGTTCATTTAAAACAAAACCTTCTATTTGTAATGGGATATGAAAACAAAGGAATGTATTTAATGTTTTTTTTTTCCAGTGTAAATTTCAGTTCACTTGAGATGATGCAAATGAAGCTCATCCTCTTGTTGGCAATCAAAGGTGAATCATTTTAGTATAACTGTGTCAAACCGTTTAGATTATGCAATATATAGCGTTTTCTACACCCAAATAAAACAGTTTTGTGTCAGAAAGCCACAATTAATGCATGTTCAGGATTTGATCTTGATCTGCAGCACTTAGACCAAGATGAGCTGTCCACTTATCGCTCGTAAATATACCTGAGCAGCTACAGTGTTACATGTATAAGATATGGGCACAAGAGGGCACAATTTCAATGTTTACAGTTCAGCATGTTTAGGTATTGTACTGTGTATGCTGTAGGATGAAGACATAAAACAAGATATGTCACAATAAGATGCTGCAGAACTTAACGCTTCATCACCACCTGCTCGTATGCTCCAGCACCAACCCTGAAGGACACAAAAAGATCAAAATAACGATCACATGAGAAGTCACACTATCACAGACTATAACTTGGAAACTTGCATATATTTTCTATTGGATTCCACTACAGAAACTTAACATGTGTTTTGATGATTCATTTAAAGATTTGACCATCCAGCTAAAAAGCACTGTCATTGCTTTCTAGGCCTGAAAAATCTTACCGATGTTGCCAAACTTGCTTATTTGGCATTCAGATTAAGAATAATTTAATAAGGAAAGTAATGATCTATTCCTCTTCATAAAATAAATAAACTGCCCAAAGTGCCTGTACATTGACAAACATCCAGCAAACACAGAGGTTTTTCTGGAACTACATAGCTTAAATGGTTGTTTTTGGTCTCAAATAAATGTAACATCCCTTTTTTCTTTTTTTTTTTCCCATAGACTCTTCAAAAAAAAGTTCCTGGGATTGAGTTCAAGATGTTCGAAGACAAGACATACAAGCTCCCACGGTATTATGTGGAGTGTCATTAAGCTAACAACATTAGCTTTAGTTTGAAGTCATTGTGCATCAATTGTTTCCAAGCTGACTGGAAACACAGAAGGGAGATTAAGTGAAAGATTAGACATACTACATTATGATGCAACGGCAAGCTGTGAGAATAGAATTAGAGAAGATTTTTCCTCTTCTTTGTTTCACTACTAAGTCTACTAAACTGGATAGTCTAAACTCTTGTTAATAAAGAAACGTTTTTGTAGAGAAAATACCAGTCTGTGGATCTTCAGACTTTTTGTAAATTTAATTCATTTAGTTATTTCTGTTATTATGAAGATTATACCACAGTAAAGAATAAGGGTTAACTGTTTTTTCCTCTGTTGTGCAGAAACAAAAATATGTAGAGGCTACTAGCTAAAAAATACATTATTTACAATATCAGGGCAGTCCCAGAAGGGAAGATTTCTTTGTTTAAGATAGTTTGTTTTGACTAGTTTTTCTATTTGTTGTTTATTGTTTTAAAGAAGGAATCAATGCATTTAAAAAAATCATAAGTTGGGTTTGAAAGTTTTTTTTTAATAAATCCTACATAATTTCAGAAACAAAAGGATGGAGAGAAATCATGAATTTGATGTTGATTTTGAAGATCACCCCACAGCTATCATAAATGTATCTACGTGAGAAGTGTCTGGATGTTCACCTGGTGGGAAGGTGGTGGCTACCAAGAGCTGTGCTTCCTCCAGGCCCAACAAAGAGACGCAGACCCTCCTCTGAAACAGACAAAGTTGTGGTAAAATTTAGAGAGAACATAAAGCACCCACAGCCTCCTGTATAATTCTTGTCATGAAGAGCAGCCAGTTGCTAGGCAATCTAAAAATAATCATGCATTGACAGCAGCTTTCTTTTCTTAGTTTTGAGCTGAATGAGACCTTGAAAAGAAACACAATGCCCTCAAAGTACAACAATGACTCACTGCATAACAGAATAGTATAAACTTAATTTGGACATTGTCTGGACTAGCTGTTCACTTTGTGGAGAGCTGTCGCTCTTTTATTTTCTCTTTTCTTTTTTTTTTTTTTTAGAGCAAACCAGTGGCTGGGAAGTGCAAAACAAATTAAAATGTCAAAAAACACATTTCAAAACAAAATAAAATTTTGAAAAGCAATGTAAAAAACAAATTTCAATTTTAAAACTAAATTTATATTTCAAGAAACATTTTTACTTTTTTAGGAAACAAATATACATCGTAGATTTAAAAAAAATTCCTATTTGAGGAAACAAATTTATATTTCAGGAAACATTTGTAAAAGAGTCGAGACAATCTAGCAGAACACTTTTACAAATCCCGAAGCAGCAGAACACATCAGGCTGCAAATATCTTTTTCTGTCTTGTCCAGCACTTAAGCAAGCAGAATGGTTATCTGGATTCTGCTGAGCAACTTTAATTTGCCAAGGGGAGCATTACAGATAAAATACTCCCCTTGATATTCTGGACGCTTATTTTATTTTTCTATTCGTTTTGCATAATTGTGTGAATTGCAGAGTTTGTACTGCTGGATTGGACTGGAGAGAATAGAAGAGGAACATAAAGAGAACCAAATAGAAAACAGAAAAACACCTTGGAGAGAGAGAGAGAGAGAGAGAGATTGCAAATATCTACAAGGTGAGCGATGCTTACACACTAACCCCATCCTGCCTGAGATTAGAAATTTTTGTGAGGATATTTTGGGGCATTTGATATAAAGTGCATGGGGTTGGTTGTGTGTTTTTGGTCCTTGGGACCTTATACAACTTCCCAGCGGTAAGAATTAAACAACACAAAAACACTTCTGGGGTTAATTGTGAAAACCTCATAAAAATAAAAACAATGGATCTAATAAAATCTGAAAATAAGACAAAGTGTGGCCTACTGAATATTAGATCCCTCCCAAATAAGTCTTTATTAGTCAATGACTTGATAGGTGATCACCACATTGATTTATTCTGTCTTACGAAAACCTGGTTACAGCAAGAGGATTATGTTAGTATTAATGAAGCTACACCAGCTAACTATTTAAACTTTCACATTCCTAGAACTACAGGCAGAGGAGGAGGTGTTGCAGCTATTTTTAAGTCAGAATTTTTAATTAATCCTAAGCACAAAACTAACTATAAATCCTTTGAATTCCTGACATTAAATTTATCTCATCCAAAATGGAATTCAGAGAAACCGCTCCTTTTAGCATTAGTGTATCGCCCACCTGGACCTTACTCCGAGTTTCTGACCGAATTCTCTGATCTCTTGTCTGAGTTAGTGCTGACTACTGATAAGGTCATTGTACTAGGTGATTATAATATTCATGTTGACGATGAAAATGATAGTTTAACATTTCCTTTAGCTCTATTCTAAACTCAATTGGGTTTTCACAAAATGTCAATGGAGCCACTCACTCTCATGGCCATACTCTTGATCTTGTTCTAACATGGTATTGAGACTGATAAGCTCAAAGTATTTCCTCAAAACCCTGTCTTGTCCGATCACTTCTTGTTAACCTTTGAATTCACTTTATTTGATTACTCACTGACCAAAAATAAATTCTACTATAGTAGATGTTTATCAGACAATAATATTACAAAATTTAAACAATCAATTGAATCAATTTTTTCACATCTACCATGTGTTAGCATGACTGAGAGTCCCCCTTTAAGCCTTACTCCTGCTCAGATTGATCAACATGCTGATACTATAACAGCTTCAATGCGTACAACCTTGGATAATGTTGCTCCCCTAAAGAAGAAGAAATTAGGTAAGATTATGAAGGCTCCCTGGTTTAATTCCCAGCTTCGAGCTCTAAAACAGGAATCAAGGCGTTTGGAAAACAGATGGCGTTCATCAGGACTAGAGGAGTCTCACTTAACCTGGAAAGAAAGTTTAATCGTATACAAAAAAGCCTTACGTACGGCAAGAACAGCTTATTATTCATCATTGATAGAGGAAAACAAAAACAACCCTCGGTTTCTTTTCAGCACTGTAGCTAGGCTTACTAGGAGCCGGAGCGCTGTGGAGCCATGTATTCCTTTCTCACTTAGCTGTGATGATTTCATGTATTTTTTCAGGAATAAAATTGACACTATTAGAGATCAAATTCACAATACTCTTCCTTCTACCTATAATGTTGAGCCTGTTGTGGTCTCCGAAGCATCGTTAGAACCAGGATCTGACTTGTCTAAATAGTTTCGGTCCCGTCCAACCCTCTGAATTAACTAAAATAATAGCTTCATCTAAACCATCCACCTGTATCTTAGACCCTCTCCCAACGAGCCTCTTTAAGGACATTTTCCCTTTAATTAATACATCACTACTAAGTCTTATCAATATGTCTTTAGTGACAGGATATGTACCACAATCATTTAAAACTGCTGTAATCAAGCCTTTACTTAAAAAGCAATCTCTGGATCCAGAGGTGATAGCAAATCATAGACCTATATCTAACCTCCCGTTTATGTCCAAAATTCTGGAGAAAATAGTTTCCGCTCAGCTACATGCCCACCTGAGCAGAAATAATTTATGCGAGGAGTTTCAGTCAGGATTTAGAGCTCATCATAGCACTGAGACAGCATTGGTGAAAGTTACTAATGACCTTCTTATGGCCTCAGACAAAGGACTTGTGTCCGTACTTATCTTGCTTGATCTTAGTACTGCATTTGATACAGTCGATCATAACATTCTGTTTCAAAGACTAGAACAGGTGATTGGAATTACAGGTACAGCGTTAAGCTGGTTTAAATCATATTTATCTGATAGACTTCAGTTCGTTCATGTAAATGACAAGTCCTCCTCCCAAACTACAGTAAGTCATGGAGTTCCTCAAGGTTCTGTACTTGGACCAATACTCTTCACGCTATATATGCTCCCTTTAGGCAAAATTATTAGACAGCATGGAATAAACTTTCATTGTTATGCAGATGATACTCAAATATACTTATCCTTTAAACCAGATGAAACAAATCAGCCCAATAGGCTACAAAATTGTCTCATAGACATAAAGACTTGGATGTCTAGAAATTTTCTCCTCTTAAACTCAGATAAGACTGAAGTAATTCTCGTTGGATCTGAAAAACTCAGAGCTAAATTTTCCGGTTTTGTAATGAACCTGGATGGCATTACTTTAGCTTCCAGTGCTACAGTGAGAAACCTTGGAGTAATATTTGACCCTGACCTGTCCTTTGGTCCACATATTAAGCAGGTTACTAAAACAGCCTTCTTTCATTTACGTAATATAGCCAAAATTAGGGACATTCTGTCTCAGAGTGATGCAGAAAAACTGGTTCACGCTTTTGTTACTTCCAGACTAGATTACTGTAACTCTCTATTACTGGGCTGTCCTAAATATGCCCTGAAAAGCCTTCAGCTGATCCAGAATTCTGCAGCCAGAGTCCTGACCAGAACCAGCATGAGAGATCATATTTCTCCAGTTTTAGCCTCTCTTCATTGGCTGCCTGTTGAATCTAGAATAGAATTTAAAATCCTTCTCCTTACATATAAAGCCCTCCACAACCAGGCACCACTATATATCAAAGACCTCATTGTTCCTTATATACCAAGCAGAGTACTTTGTTCGCAGACTGCAGGCTTACTTGTGGTTCCAAGAGTCTCAAAGAGCCGAGCAGGAGGCAGAGCCTTTGGTTATCAGGCCCCTCTCTTATGGAATAAGCTCCCAGTTAGTGTTAGGGAAGCAGACATGTATGTATGTCTCCTGTCTCAGCAGGTCTCCCTGGCCGGGAGTAGCAGTTCCTGTTGTCTGTTGTCTTTCTGTCCTCTTCCCCCCACACAGCAGAGGCAGATGGCTGCCTGTCCTGAGCCGGGTTCTGCCGGAGGTTTCCTTCCTGTTAAAAGGGAGTTTTTTCCTTCCCACTGTTGCCAGTGTGCTTGCTCAGGATGGGAAATTGAGTTGGACTCAACTCAATCTGTTGGTTTCCTTATATAGGCTATTATGAATTGGCCTTCATTATGTTTTCCCCTCTGTCTGTAAAGCGTCTTGAGATGGCATTGCCGTGATTTGACGCTATATAAATAAAGTTGAATTGAATTGGTAAATGGATTTGTACTTATATAGCAGTTTTCCAGTCATGCTGACCACTCAAAGCACTTTACACTACTTGTCATACCCCAACAGGCACATCGGGGGCAGCTCGGGGTTCAGTGTCTTGCCCCAGGACACTTCGGCATGTAGTCAGTGTATCAACACAAAGTTTTTGCTCAATTAGCTGCCTTTTGACACCTCACATCACTGCTCAACATAAAGTGGGAGGCTAGTGCTTGCTGGGGCTGCAGCTGCTCCGGCGGCTTATTATGTGGGGGATGGCAGTCGTGTTTGGAACTGCTGTCACACATTTTCTCACTTTACCCATTCAAAGAGTGCTACACAGAGCAGCTTGTGTTGTCCTTGGTTGTGACATTAGAACAAATATATTTAAAACTGTATAAAGATCTAAACTGGTTAATGGTAAAAGACAAAATACTTTATTCATTACTGATAGTTGTTAGAAATATATCCACATCAAAAACCCCACATGTTCAATACAAAGAATTATGTTTCAGTTCTGAAACTCAGTTTCAGCACGAGACATGCTGTCAGAGGTCTTTTTTCACTGCCGCTGAGAAATATTAATTATTTTTTTTTAAAAAACAGTGATCCACAGAGCTTTGTTGGCATGGAACTGGAACCAAAACTGGAACCAAACACTTGGAAATTGATGTTATTATAAAAAATTTGACATTTTTAATTAACAAATATCTCTTGTATAGATACATATAACATCAGTTATATTTATAAAATAAATACAAATGATATAAATATCTCTGTAAAATGGGTCTTTTGCTAGCATAACATATATATATATATATATATATATATATAAATATTTATCAATGTTATGTAATAGAATATATGAATATACATTGTCCCTGATTTATTGTTGAACGTGTAATGAAATTATCTTTCATTTTCTTTTTCAATGATACATTTACTTTTATTTTTTACTTGCTTATACTGTGAAATGTTCTGCTTTCTATCTGTCGGACCCCAGGAAGAAAACTGCAGCTAATGGGGATCCAAATAAAAAGAAAGAAAATAGGTAAATTGCTGGTAACAGTTCCTGCTTGTTCATGTCAGGGTCCACCATCATGTGGGTGAGCCACCAAATGCAAAGTTTGTTTCTCACCTTCAGCACTGGAGTCAAGTAGGCTGGGTGTAAAATCTTGACTCTGTAGAATCTTTTCCACGACATCGTCAGCATCAACCCTCGTGTCATCCATTCTCTTCAACTGAGACTCTATGGAGTCCTGTTTTACTGGGTGTCTGTGGACAGGAAACTAGTCATTTTTACTGTAGCGCAAATATGAAAATACTGCTTTCTTTTTGCATTGTCTTTTTTTTTTTTTTTTTTTTTTTTTTTTTTTTTGCAAGGAGGGGTTTGATCAGCTACTGAGAACATTCAGCCAAATGAACCAACTGGAAAAATAACTTAAATAAATTCAAACCAGTTGCCATTGGCATTTATTTGGTAAAAGCGGAGAAATGGTTTGAAAAATGCGTCTCCACTAGATATGTTGGGCTTTTTAAATGATTATTTTCATCATTAACACAAATTAAAATTGGCAAAGCACAGCAATATATAACCTGTTCCACATTTGTTTAAACATAAAGATGTGAAGCTTAGCATAGCATAGTAAACAGAGGAAATTATAGTTTTTTTCTACCAAGGTAGGGAAAAAAATCCAGCTATCAGCACACACAAAATCACCAATTAAAATATAAAACTACTTTTTTAAAATCCTTGTAATAATCAGTATGGTAAAACTGCTAACTAATGTAAAACAATAGCTGTATGACAAAATGTATGACAACAGTGTCTAAGCCAGTGACCATATATTAAGTGCACTTTAACCTACAATAGTATTTTAAAATACCCATTCAAACCCTATGTTTCCATTGTAGTTTAATGTTTTTATAACTGTCAAAACAAAAAAAAACTTTTAAAAAAACTTTCCAGTCCCGAGTGACTCCTCATTATGAAACCAAAAACATGCTGACATACAGCATATATTCATCTGCTTCCAAAATATAATACTAATTTCACAATTTTGCCTTACAGATTTACAAAAAAAGAAAGTGAGATGATCAGGGCCAACTCTAGACCACTCAAGACTTACCTGTTGAGTCGTTCAATGGATGAAGCACTACGGACTGGCGTGCCTGGTAGGTTGCTAGCGGTGGCTGTGGAGACTGGGTGTTCAGGCAAGGCTGGACATGTTCTGGACTCTCGGTCCTCGCTGGGCTCCGGGATGCTTCCGATGCCTGTTGATGCGCTGCCCACTGAGTGATTTCTCCGGTGGCTGAACTCTGACATACTGGATGAGCGGGAGTGACCTGTGCTGTAGCCTGAGAGAGATGCCTCGTGTTAATGTAAATATATAGTGGAAGAGCTTAATTTTTTTATCTTATTTTAGGGGTGTATTAACATTTTCAAGTTAAATATACCATACATTTCCTCTTGAAAGTCAATCTTGAACCAGTACTCATTATGGTTTGACATTATGTTTTGACATTTAAATATTGCTGCAATTTTGTCACTGTTTCCTGAATGTCTTGACAAATACTGTGCCATTTTTCCATCATTCAAGCAACGAAATATAACTTTAATAAAATACATACCATACAAATTTGTTTTAAGTAAATTGCTATATTATGAAGTTTTATTTCTGTTAAAACATGCATTGCCCAACCCTGCAGATATGAAGCTTATGTGATAAATGATTTAGAACCTCCACAGAAAGCCATAAACTTGTGCGCCATTCACGTCTGCAGGAAGCCTGTCCAAGCAGAAGACATCTCGGGGCATCAGTTCAGTGATGTCATGGAGGAACAAAGTTCCCACAAACTAATGTGAGGTTTGAGTTAATCTTATAAAGAGTTGCATGTGGCAGGAAATGTGTGTTTAAATTCTACATGAGAGGGCCATTAGATATGATCTCAGTGCATCTCTCCATTTCCTCTAATCTTTTATTACTGTCATCCGATCTGCCTGTGATGGAAACTTGAGCCCCTGGTTGAACTGCACTGGTGGTGTTGCTAGAAAATAATTATCACTCCTTCCTTCTCAGTCCAGATTTTTCCTCTAAGTATTTAGCTTAGGAAGGCAAAATAAGATCCTCATGGAGCTGGAACTGGACATAATTTGTTTCAACTGTATAATGCTTTAAATTCAGCATAAATTTGGCTATTTACTTATACTGGCTGTCTAGACCTGGACAACATTTGAAATCTTGGAAATGTAGGGTATATCTACCTGAAAGTTTGGACTGCTGGCTGGCGTAGCTGGATGTTCGAGAGTGGCCGCAGCCCCCAAGCTCATCCGATACAACGGGGCACTTTCCTTCTCGACACTCTACTGGATTAGAGAAGACAGTAGATAGATGGAGTGGACAAAAGCATGAGAGTTTTTAAAAAAAAATGTGGTAACATGATCAAAACAGTTTCTATTTGGAAAAAAAAACTCGTAAGCTGCCGAATGAGAAACAGTTATACAGTGTTACAGGCAAAGTCATTAATGAACAGTTACATTTTAGTAACATCTTACTCTGCACCAAGTTTCTGTTACTAAAATATTAATAACATGTGAAGACACTGTTGTTAGGCCACTCTCATGTATAAAACTTCCAGTAACTGTACTATGTGAAGGGATTTCTTTTAAAAAACACAAATCCATTTTTTTAATGTGATAAACCAAAATCTGTGCCATGCAAGTATCTACGTAAACATTAGGGCATATTTCATCCAACCTGGGTTACTAGATGCACAACTGACTGTTGTCTCCAAAATTATTCCTTTTTAAAACATTTTTTCTTCTTCTAAATTATTCCAAATTAAGTGACTACATGTAACCTCACACACGCACTCCCACAATACAGCAGTTTTACGTTAATGAGCAGATGATTGCTGTTGGTAAATAAGACTGTCAAGTCTACTGAAGCAAAAATACAACATATGGAGGAGAAAAGCTGAGAATCACTGGGGAACCCCTGATACAATTCAATCACAAGGACAGAATCAGATAAGAGGAAATAAAATAAGGAATAGTCCTTTAAATTTAAGCCTTTTTAATTAAAGTAAATCAAGTCTTCAGTGGAAAAAAATCCAGGGAGGCAACAGAAAAACTATTGAGCAAAGATATTAACCCAAAGACAGACCAGTGGAAAAAATATTAATGATAATTTAATGTTTTAATATTAGTGGAATAAAGTATTATTTGACTTGTGTTCAACTATCACAGCCAAAGAGCATGTCTGCACATATATCTCCTCTCTCATGAGTTATAATTGACAAATCAGTGTTAAAAGGGTGGTCTGGTAGTTAAAATAAATAAATCTGAGACCCATCTTTTTGGAGAGGGTCTGTTTCTAGATATATTAACAGAATAAACATCTTAATAGGGAACAAATTATCTAAATCCATCCAAAAATAACAAGATCAAGCATTTCCTGTGAATTGTCTAGTGCATAAAACAAAAATGCACCTGCAGATGCAAGGAAGTGATGGTAACAACAGGAAAAACCATCATCATACTAACACACTTGACACACAACCCCCCAGACAGACTTGCACAGTCCTATTTTTAACCATATGAGAGCCCACAGGTCAGAACAGATTGTAGTTGATCTAAAAGAGAGCTAGTTTTAAATATTACATGGAAGAGCTTTTCTACTCTCCAAAGCTTCCAGGAAGAACAAGAATTCAATATTGCAATGTGTTTACACATGAAAACCCACACTGAACAAGAGAGATGAGATAAAGAACAGAAAAGAGGACTTGGAGAAAGAGACTGCTGGAAAAGGCAGTGAGAGAGATAAGGAACATTCACTTAAAGTACAAGTGCAACAAATGAATCCCTACGCTGATATTGATTTACCAACTAATATATTTCGATCTTTCTAAATGGAATATGCAACAGATTAACCTGAATTGTCAGACGGTTTGTTTACAGATCTCAACAACTGCGATAAAACACTTTAAACCTGATTATAGTAAAAAAAAAAAAAAATCAATTGATTATATGAATTACAAGCTTGTTAAACAATATGATGTTACAGATTCCTCTTAAAAGCTCATAATGTGTAAAATGAAGACTCATCTGTGTTAAGTTGCATCTATTTACATGACTGATTGCCATCCTTTTCATAAGCCAATGAAGACACTTTGTCAAGTATTTTACATTTGCAAAAGACTTACAAGTTAGAACATAGACAGCAGTGCAATGAAAACCTAAACCCAGAGATAGATTTGTCTGCTGTAGAACGACTGAAGCATGATGTGTCAGATGTTTGAGGAAGCTACAGAGATGTTGAAGGAAAGCTATGAGTGTAATGTGGTGTGATTGATCTCACCAGAGCAGCCTTTCTGTGAGTCCCCTCCCCTCCTCTCCTCCAGCAGGCTGTCTCCATCACCCTGGATGCCAATCACAGTGGCTGTGGAGGGAGGCCTGATGGCAGAGGGTGTAGACATGGCTTTATTTTCTCTGTTATATGTCAGTTTGACAATCATTTCAATAGTTTCAAAGGAGGGACAATGCTAATGATAGATTAGAAAATATAATCAGATCAGTAATTTAGTAAGGTCGTTAACAATGAAATATTAAAACAGAATTTAGCCAAGGCTAAAAAAATTACCTGAGATTTCCCACATGTATATAATATATGAAAATAAACAGCTTTACAGATTCACATACAGTATACTCAGTATTTTTAGGTCAAATTATACTCTTTAGCAAAGAAGCACTTCTTTGTCTTTACACAGATTTGCTTACTGACAAAGCGTGTTTCTATAACACGAGTCTATCAGTCATAAGTATCGACTGAAAGATTACATTAGACTCTGCTTTTAGCATGAAAATCTGAACAGCTAAAAATAACCTCACCTTCCAAAATCTGACACAATGGGGACATCTTGAATAAAAACACCAACAAATGAAGTAGAACCTCACCAACAGCTTTAAATTTAATACATAATACTGATTTTAGGGGAAAATTAGAATTTTTGTTAGTACAAATCAACACAATGATGTTCATAATGCAGCTCCTTCCACGAGAACACTGTGGTTTATTTACTTATTGATATATAGCAGTTAGTGAACTTTTCTAGTAAAACCTACAGTACTTGTACAATTTCAAATTAATCAAAAATTCATATTTATTTTGAACCCTGACGAATGAACCAGGTTTATTATTAAAGACAAGTAGAAAAATGTTCCTTAAACTTACGTTTTAAAACAGGGATCCCCTGACATGAGCTGTGTACTGATGATAACCTGTTATAGAAATAGAAAAGAAATAGAATAGGAAATAAAATATTTAACAATAACCATTAGCTAGTGAAGCAATCTTTATGAAAAGCTTTATAGTGTCACCACAGGATGGCAACATAAGCTATGTAGCTGTTTTAGTGTGGAAGTAGTTGTAGACCAAAGGAGTATCAATACTTCAGTTACTGACTTACATACATGCACAAAGTAAGTAAAGTGCATCTTCAAAAAGAGAATGGAAATAGCTCTTATTGAGGAATTATGTTTATCTCTGGAAATATCCAGGATATTATGTCTGGGAAGACTCCGGTTAGTCCTGGATTAATTGATTGCCACCTCAGACTGGAAATGGCTTGTGAATGACGTCATCTTAATCTGTGCCAAGTCAGACATGGTTCTTATAACACAATCACATTGTGTTCTTAACACAATGTGACTGTATTATTTACAAAGCAGATTGATGTCAGTGCAATGTCACTAAAACAAGAGAACAGCTGATCAATTTGTGGGTCTGAAGTGTAGAAATTGAATGTACTGAATGTTTTTTTAAAGCACACCGTTTTGCATCAGATTTAACTGGCTGTCCAAAAAAGTAAAGGAACAAGTTGATGACTCAAACCAGTCAGTGGGCTTGTTGTAAAAAGTTCATTTTCTGACACTCAGGTTGCAAAATGCTAATAATTTTATCAGTCTAGTAATTTCTTTCAAAAACACTGTAAGAGACAAGAAGATAGAAATATGAAGGAACAGAATATTGTATCATTTTGCAAGTCTGGTGTTATGCACACTTATAAGAAAGAGCAAAAACATTTTTAACAGTTCAGTAAACATTTTGATGTATAAAAGCAATAAGATAATGCTCAAATATTCAAAATCAGGACTGATAAACTCTATAGTAATATGTCTTTATTTGAGGCTACATAAGCATTCCTTTTAGCAGGTAAATCTTTTATTTATAAAGATTCTTAAAGTTTGTTGTTGCTTTTCAAAGCTGAGCAAAAGATCTCTCACACTTTCCACTCACTGATGTCTTTTCATATCTGTCATTTTCAACGAGAATCGATTTGTCGGGAAGAGTTGCTTTTATGTATTTTGATCTTTTATTGAAAGCTTTGTGAAGACAGAATCCTGGCTGGATGCTCTGACTTTACCTTGAGAATGGAGTTATCCTGCCGAGTGTTTTTGGTATCATAGCCTTCCAGCAGACATCTGCGGGTTGTATTCCCTGAGCCGGCAAACTCTGCTAAATTCAGATCTGCAAAACCGAGCTGAAGGACAGAGAATGACACAGCATGAAGGTTTTTTCTCAAGAGTCTGATATTTGTCTGTCAGCAATGTGATGATATCTGGATGCAAACTGACAGCAAGCTAAGATATGAGCAGGATTTCAATATATCCCAAACAACATGAAGAAAACATGTCTAACATGGCTTGTTTTCTGCTGACAAGATGGTTAACTTGAAAATGGACAGAAATGTAAAGTAGTATGGAATGTAGAAAAGTACTGTACTTTATGCTGAGTTAATAAATCTTTAAGTCACTCTAAGCAAAACTGGATGATATAATTACATTAACCTGCAGGCATTAAAAGTCATCTGTTCGCTGCAGGCTCATAAAGTCAGTGCCATCAAGATGGCTGATTACAGAAGAACAAGGGAACTTTTAGGTTGTTTTGGAGTATCTGGATGAGATAACGTGGGAAGAATTACCTTTGCATATGCCTTTCCACCCTTGAGCTCCTAAAGAAAAGATGAAAACATTTAATTATGATGTTGGAAGGGTTACAAAGCATTTTATTATCAGAGAAAAAGTTAAATATCATGTTAAAAAATAGGCTGCAAAGAAAATAACAGGAGACAAAATAGATTTAATCAAAAGTGACACATTTGAGACTTCCCCATAATGAATCTGTCTTCACTAAACTTTTTACTTTATGACCAAAACTGAGGCACGCTTCTTTAATAAATTCATTTATTTCTAAACACTTGGGTCTACAAAATGCTATTTTAGTACAGAAACCCATCGCGAGGTGTTTTCCGTCATAATATACTGTACCTTTCTCACAGACACACGACACACACAGGGGTCCAGCACACCCGTGCCTGCATTTGCACTCATCTTACAGGGGAAAGAAAACCGCTTCTTCCATCGCACACAGTTAGCATGCACCGACTCCCTGTGAGAGGAAATGACCAAGAATCAGACCACCTATAAGCACTTGTCTTCGTTCACAGTCTGCATGCTGGAGTCTCAAAAGGCCAGAACTGAACACAAACAGAACTTCAGACAACATTGTAAAAAATGATGCACAAAATCAAAACGTGAAACTCATAAACCTCATTAATTGTTTGGTGTGATACAAAGACAAGAGCCATATTCTGTAGAAGGAAAAAGTAATGTTAATTACATGAAAAAACTGACACAAAAAGACGGTAGCTGTGTTCATTATCAGATCATTTCTGCCTTTTTGATTAATATATAAAAGCTTTAGATGATTATATTCTGAAAAGCAAGTTATTAATTTTAGACATTTTTTGGATGTCTCCTAATTAAAATGTACTGGGGGTAGCATGATGACATATTAATCAGTTTACTCATTCAACCATATAAACTGTGAAGAAAAGATCAGTTTGTTTTTGTTAAAGCTGTTATAAAACTAGAATTATTGCTTTCTTATCGTAGGCTTGTTTTCAGCCCTGACTTGTTTCACTGTTAGAGTTTCATTGATGGATTTCATTGTGACAATTACATAACAAATAAACCGCTTATCTGAATGACAATTAGATTAACATTTCCAACACCTCCTCCCTGCTTTAAGGCACCGATTCCAGCTGCCAATACAAGCTTATGTGATTATCCTCAGATTTGTCTGATTGCTTAATAAATAAGTTAATTAATTACTGTTCTGTTCTCTCTTATTGACTCTTACAATTAATGAATGGGTTAAATTGCCATATATTGTGTATCATATATGTAATGAAGGCAAAAGGAAAGAAAAACACACGGAAACACCCCCTTTCTGCATCTTGAGGTCAGACTGAAAGTGAGTTGTAGTTGGGTTTTAGTTAAAGGATGACATGAGAAAGAAGTGAAAGAGAAAGATTGTGCGCGTGGGCAGAATTACGATATCACAGATGGCCCCTCTTTTACTGGCGTCCTCTCCTCTCCCACTCACCTAACCATCTCCCATCTGTTTATACAGCCTGCACACCATACAATTTGCACCACTCTGTATGATAAATAGTGCTGAAGGTTTTCAGTTTAAAAATAATATAAATGAAAATGATGCAACAAGTAAATATCGATGTGAGACATGAAAATAAAACAGGCTGTGGAAAGCTTTAAGGATGACTGAAAATGCAGGCTCATGTACCACATCACTGCTTTACTATAAAGCAGCAGATGTGTGACTAATGTTTTACAAGGGATGATTTCATTTAGAGGTTGATACATTGCTGCGTGAACTCCCAGAGTCAGAGAGGGAACTCCCAGTCAGCTGGACACTGTGTGCTTCGGGAATTCTGGCTTGAGTTCAGATGCTGTAGCTCACAGCACTTCTCTGTGCTGCAAAATAATATGAACCAGTATGAGTAAGACTGGTTTTAAGCACAAGCAGAGGCCATCTCTCTCCATGCTTCAAACATCTTGTTAAACTATGACTGCTCTCCATTAAAAAGGAGGTGCAAGCAAACTTAAATGCACTGCAGTAAGTAAGGTTTTTTCTTATTTTCTCTACTATAGATTTGATGAGGGGCTTTTCTAAGTCTAACTAAATTGAAAAGATCAGACCTGGATTTAAATAGTCCAAATGAGCTTCGCAACATTTTCAAAAGCATAAATATAAAAGACAAACTTTGCTTAAATCCGAAACTGGTTGACAATCAACAAGACAGGAAAAGAAATGCTCCCTCACTTAGCAATGGTGCTAACTTCCTTGACACTAAGGATAAGATTAAGCTAAACACATAGGGGGGTGTCTGGGCTCTGATCAACTAAACCTTTGAAATGAAAGAAGAAACAACACAAATGTAAAACTCTTGCAAGCCTTAACAGAATTAATAAAGTTAGAGACCTATTTTAATATCTAGGTTACAGGAGATGAGAAACCTTTTACAATTATTATTTAATTTAGCTGAAGTGGCTTGAGATGAGATGAGATGAGATGAGATGAGATGAGATGAGATGAGATGAGATAAGAACCAATCCCGCTATAATAAAATAGTCATTTTGCAACAATTTCGGAAACATCCATGTTCAAACCTGGGCATTTTTAATTTTGAAGTTTTATACCTTCACAGGGACCACTTTCTGTAAAGCGGACAGTTTGTTTTTTAATCGGGATAAATCCATTTACAGCCTCTCTCCAAAACAACTTTTTCCTTTAGTGTAATGTTACAAACCGGTCTAATTTACAAGTGGCAGCTAGAAGCGGCTACAGAGGAGAAAAGAGACTTTGCTGGCGTCAACTCATCATAAATAACAACATGTGCATGAATCATCCCGCAGGGTCACACTGAATAATGGCTATAGGTCATTTCCTCTCACAGCCAACAAGTGAAATTTCATCTTTTAGCTTTTCTAGCAATCACTTTTGCATTATGTTGACATGGACAATATTTTGCCTCTGGATTTCAGCTTGAGTTTCCCCTCACATGGTGCCTTGAAACCTCCTTCGTGTCCCATGACCTTATTAGACCCCATCATGTACCTCTTATATGACATCACTTCTTATAATAATAATGTGTTCAATTAAATCAGCATCTGGATTCATTTACAATGTTTTTTTTTCATAAAAAGGCAGCAGGTCATGCCATAATATTTATGTTTTGACACCTCTGCAGCTTTAAAATTAAAGTCCATTGTTTTCACAAATTTAGCAGACAGTTTGATGGCTATTTGTTCAGTTTTTATACATAATCACACACTGTAGTGATCAAACAATTACACAGTCAAATACAAAAACAAAGAAGACATGTTTAATTCTACTAGTAATCATCAAATTGAAGCATGACACAACTTGTGCAATTGTTGGTAGTCAACAAGTATCACAAATATAAAATAAGTGGATAAAACACTGGGTATATGGTAACTGTAATGGTAATTCATCTTAATTTCCATGTTTTCTTAACCAACTAGTCACACTAGTCCTTGTGAACATAAACTTTTTAAAAAATTGAGAAACTTTTAGATGACTCGCCGTTTCTCTACAGGTCTTAATATTATGACTCAGAAAAAAACTAGTTAACAAATTAAGCAAGTACAACGTACATGCACAACATCTTGTAGAGTAAAATTTGTACAGTTACAATCTTCCTGATGGAAAACTATTCATTCTCCATATATTTTTTTATAAGAAGTCAGAAGCTCCCCTCATTACAAAATGGTCAAAGCTGCCACATCCAAGATAACACATAGAATAGTGCTGCATTAGTTTAGCAGATGTTTTTTGTCCAAAGCAACTTTCAACTTACACAGGACATGTGGGGTAACACCAGAGTACATATAGAACTGGAAAACTGAACAGCAAACTAATAGTCTTTAGATATAATAATTTCCAGTCCACTGCTTGACATAAAGCCTTCTGTCTGAAATTGCTTTGCTATCTTATATAAATTAAAAAAGAAAAAAGAAATACCACTTTTAGCTAGATTCCCCATTGGTACATTTGATAAATGTACACAGTTGTACCAATTCCTGCATTAAATATATTTAGAAATGGGCAAATAAAACTACAATTGTTGAACTGCAATATCTGGCCAAAGAAAAACAGTGTCACCCCCACCGCTTAACTATGAGCCTCCTTTTGAATAATTACTGCATTGGCGATTGTCTTTCAAGTCATTTTACCCCAAATAATGTAGTGAGTAGCGGGTCATTTTTAAAACACATCTCATGGTTATAGAAATTATGTTTAAGAACTGTCAAATCATTGGTACTAATGAATTAAGAACTCCCCAATACATTAAAAACAGGAAGGACTGTGGTGAACCATTGTCTTCTTGAATGATCGTGATTGACGATCATTGAATGTTTGGCAAAAACAAATGAAAGAATCATGAGCTCTTGTCTCAATCATGAGACAAGAGCCTTTGCACATGCTCAATGTGGAGGCACATTGAGGGTTTGGGACTAAACAGCTGTGTATCCAAGGAAAACCTCTAGAGTGAGAGGTTAACCAGGGGAAAAGGCTTTAGTTTGCTAGGAAGCATAAAGATTTGGCTCTGCAGCAATGGAAAGCTGTCACACATAGGTTGGTCACCACAAAATCCAGACCTAAACCCCACTGAGAAACTTTGGGATGAGCTGAAGAAGGCTTTGCAAAGTGGTCGCACTTTCCCATCATTAATATGAGGTCTTGGTGAAACATTAATACAACACTAGATGGAAACAAAACTCGTGACATTGCAGAAACTTAATAAAACAATGCAATAGCAAATGCTGCTGGAATTAAAGCTAGCTAAGCGATCTAACAAAATATTAGTGTGGGATCTTTTTTTAATGGGATGTGGCAAGTTTTTTGGGCGGCCAGTGTGTTATGGTGACATTTCATCAACAAATGACGAGCTCATAAAACCGTGAAGCAGATGAGTATTATGATGTTACAGGTACAAATCTAAGGATTAATACACAAAACAGGTCAAATAATTTAATGTAATAATTGTAATATAAATCAGTTGGTAGAAGAGTCCTAGTAGGGTTGCCCATGTTTTCTACCCTACTTTTAAAAAAGTATCCACACTGATATTTAGACAATTATGCTACTGTATAATACTGAGATTGGGTTTAAATTGTGCAATGTTTCTTACTGCAAGTCGATGACC
The DNA here is from genome assembly GCF_933228915.1 of Telmatherina bonti. Taxonomy (NCBI): domain Eukaryota; kingdom Metazoa; phylum Chordata; class Actinopteri; order Atheriniformes; family Telmatherinidae; genus Telmatherina; species Telmatherina bonti. Next base: position 11,560,212 of record NC_136626.1, read on the forward strand.
AGTTGACTCTGCAACACAAACACCTCCCAGCTACTTTGGTAATGCATAAATCCAAAATAAATCCAGTTACTAACAAAGCATCATAAAGAGAAAGGAGTATTTTGTGGTTGTTAAGAAGCAAGAAGCTAGCCTCACTAAATAAAACGCCTTCAATGCGAATATGAACTCATTATCATAACTAGATTTAGTTTAACTCATTTATGAAATGCATAAAGAAATATATCATAATATGCTTGCTTTGGGGAAAAGAAGGTTAACATAATAATAATAATAATAACAACAACACTATTATTAGAATGGACTACATTAGCTTGCTTTTAACGTCGGTTGTGTCGCGCCTCTTCCGCTACTTGTAAATTCACATTTTTAAACAAGTGAAAACTATGAAGTTAGTTTAAACAGATGACTACATGTCATGTCTTCTGGAAGCTCTGAAGCTAAACATCCTTACCGAGAAGACTCCTCGGAGAAGCCGCCATCCAGCAGCCGGATTTTACAAAAGAGGACACCGTTGACGAAGGGGACCGACGACAATTCATCCAGCTCAAAATCAACCCTGAATTTAAATTTCTTCTTTTTCATCATCATAAGATCCATAAACAGGCTCAGTGCTCTTCGGAAGATGCTCTGATCTCAGGCGCAGATGACATTACAGCCCCATTGTGTTCTGCTTCAGATTCAGTGTTGTAGGAGGATGGTGAAGCTCCGGATGACAACAGACCGACAGGAAGAAAACAAGCTGGCGTAGAAAACACAACTACTTCCTGTCTGTGCTGCCAAAATAAAAGCACAATCTTTACAAAGTAAACTTACCTTTTCCTTGGTAAACCTCAGATAGCTCAATGCGATAATGTATTTTATGTTCTTCATCAGCACTATTTTTGGCCATAACTTTGTAAAAATAAATAAATAAATAAATAAAAATCTGTGCAATAATAAGAATAATGCTTTGTTGTCTTTGATAAACAAATAATAATTTCATGTGCATTTCCAAAACTAGCTATAGTTTCTTTTTACATTAGATAATCTATTTATTAGTAATCATTAATTAATTATTGGTTAATTTCTTTGAGCTAGATTTTTGTTGTTAATGTCTTATTTATATGTGACAGCCTTGTTCTAGTTAGTACCCCTTTAAATGTTGTAGACCTGCCTCTGAAAAATATAATGAAAAAAATTGCTTCACAGTTTTATATACCATTACACACACACACGCACGCACACACACACGTATATATATATATATATATATATATATATATATATATATATATATATATATATATATATATATATATATATATAGTATTAGAGCGGAAATCGCTTAAAATAAATGTTTGAAAGTGATTATAATGATAAAGATTAAACCGTCAAACTTTGTCTGGGAAAGTAAGGAATAACTGTCCAACAAAGTGATCAAAACAATTAATTTAAGTGGTATTATATGAAGTGACTTTGAAAGCCTCTGTAATATTTTTGTCAATCTGAAAACTTAAATATGAATATAAAAACAGTTTTTAGAAATTTTTACAACAGCTAAAACTGATATATGAAATAGTTATTTCTTTGATAAATACAGCAAAACCAACCATATCAAATGTGGGCCATACTTCCTGAGATGAAAATTTACACCCATAATCTTAATACTCAATATTCTTTACTTTATTTAAATAGATGTTTAATGTGATAAAGGTTTTACTGATATATATATATATAAATGTAAATATATATATATATATATATATATATATATATATATATGTATATATGTATATATATATAGATATAGATATAGATATATATCTATATATCTATATATATATATATATATATATATATATATATATATATATATATAAATGTAAATATATATTTATATGTATATATATGTATATATGTATATATATATATATATATATATATATATATATATATATATATATATATATATATATATATATATATATATATATATATATATACATATATCAGCAAAACCTTTATCACATTAAACATCTATTTAAATAAAGTAAAGAATATTGAGTATTAAGATGGGTGTAAATTTTCATCTCAGGAAAGTATGGCCCACATTTGATATGGTTGGTTTTGCTGTATTTATCAAAGAAATAACTATTTCACATATCAGTTTTAGCTGTTGTAAAAATTTCTAAAAACTGTTTTTATATTCATATTTAAGTTTTCAGATTGACAAAAATATTACAGAGGCTTTCAAAGTCACTTCATATAATACCACTTAAATTAACTGTTTTGATCACTTTGTTGGACAGTTATTCCTTACTTTCCCAGACAAAGTTTGACGGTTTAATCTTTATCATTATAATCACTTTCAAACATTTATTTTAAGCGATTTCCGCTCTAATACTGAAGTTATTGTTGCAAAAAGAGTCCTGCAGAGGCGATCACAAGTCGAAAGTAGGATGAGCTTCAAAAGCCCGCCTCCTCTCTCCATCGCCCTCTGGCGGTCAGTTAGGAAACAGACCCACCGAAATGTGCTTCTAAAATGTGTTATTTGTCTCCATCTTGTGGTCAAAGGATGTTACTGCATTATGAAGTTGAATTGTGCTATTTGTTCTATTTTAGCACAAATATACAATAATTTGATTTAAAAAAGTTCTGATTTTCTGGATTAACGAGATGCACTCCAGCAAAAATCTTCGAAAGATAAACTGAATATTAAAAAAAAAAAAAAAACAAAAAAAAAAAAAAAAAAAAAAAACAAACTTTAAAATGTTTTTTTTAAAGTCATGGTTATAAATGTAATTTCTTTTTCTTTTTTTTTTTTTAACCGTTTAACCAGATTATTAGAGTATTTATGATTATTCTGCACACTGGTTGTAGTTTTGGGGATAAATTTCGCTCAAGACAGCTGGTGGATTCCTTTGAATATGACTCATGGTCTAAACACAGATTACTCATATTTGCTGCCAACTATGGGGCAGAATGCGCATACTGTATGCACAATGAAAGTTGAGCTGTGTCATTTGAGGTTACATCTAAACTACAACGATCCATGGAGTTTGAACGCGCAGGAAAAGAATATGAGCTTAATTAGACGGAGGGTTACTTGTACTAAGCGGGTGAAATAACCATTTTCCCCACCACGAGGAAATACGGGCTATGGTACATAACAATGTACAATATATGTGAAGGGTGTGTCTCCGTAGTAAAAGGAGGTGTTCCCATGCGGACTGAACCGAGCTTCTCCACCCTGCTACATCAGGCTGCCAGCCCACCGCAACCAAACACGGGGTTTTGCAACTTTAGCTTTCTGTAAATCTGTTTAATTTACCGCCTGGATTTTACTCTCCACCGATTTATGAAGATCGTATGGGAGTTTTTTGAGGCACTAACTGCGGAAATCTCTTCGCAATTACACAGAACAGCCTAAAAAAAAAAAAAAAAAAAAAGTGCCAGCCTCTGGAATCGGTTGTTTCCACGGCTCTGTAATTGCCCAATTTGTGTGTCTGTGTGTGTGGAGCTCTGCAGGCCTCTTCCGTTTCTGTTTTAACTTTAATCATGTATCCAGCTATAAGGAAGCTGTTTTTCACGGACTGTCGGTGCGCAGGAGATGCGTCGAAAACATACGAGGAGCTGTTCGCCAAGCTGGACACCAACAAAGATGGAAAAGTGGATGTGGCCGAGCTGAAGGCAGGCCTGGCTGCTATGGGTGTCAAAACTATGACTGGGGCTGTCCAGGTAAAGCAACATATGCAGTAAACAGAAAAAATACCTTTATAACAAAGAAAAAAGTAAAAAAAAAAAAAAAAGACTTATTGTTGAATACTTTGAGGATGAAAAGGCTGCAGTTCCTCAACATTAATTCTAAAACAGTGTTCAGTAGTAGGCCTTTTAAGATTAAAAGATAAAGTCTTGATAGTCCTCTACAGCATATTCTAAATGAATAAAACAGACAAAATAGTCATTTGTTACATTTAAAAAGCAAGAATTAGTACATATATTTCCTGTTTGCCCAGTTAATGACTTTTCTGAACTATTACCAGCTATCTGTATCGTAAAAACTTGCTTATCCAGGAACATTTTAATGGTGTGGCTAGATAAAGACAGATGTGGGTGTGGGGTGCCAGTCAGTAGATAACACTAACTACAGTTTTCAGCAAGATTATTGACTTCTGGTTTGAATGTTAAACACAGAAATTCTTTAATGTCTGGAAACCCTATAACAGGTTTTAACCCTTTTCAATGTTTACATTTCTATTTTTCATCCTTTATAATTGTTTCAGTCATAGTTTTAGTTTTTTGCATGATAAACACGTTTTGCATTAAAAACATCTGTGACACTTAAAGGAACTTGATCACTGCATTCTTAAACAATATACAAGATATGAACGTTGAAAAAGAGCTTATTGGTAATACAAACATAAAGTCTGTTATCTGGCATAAAAAGGAGTCTTTAAACATCAGTTATGTTGCTGAGAAAGATCAGAAAACCAAAATTTACACGGTCAACACAAATGCAGCCACTCTTTTAGCTGCTGGCATCCATTGTTGAGGTGTGCCTGTTTTTAGAGGTAACCCACCAAACCCTCAATCTTCCCTACCTCAGTCCCACATTTCACACACTGGTTAGCCACTTATATTAAAATGTTGGCTCTTTTGAACAAATACGTCTATAACATACACCGGTTCTTTTTTTTCCCCATTCATTCAGAATACACAGATATAAATTTAAGCCAGCTCCTTTTCAAGCACAGACCAGCCCAAAGTGACTGGCAGAGCATAAAAGTACATTAAAAGAAACAAGTAAAAAATTTGAAATAAAAACTACTTTAAACTGGACCCACTGTTAGAAATGATTAACAGCACAGAAAATCTGTGATAAATCTTTGGATCAATCAACCCACAAGCTTCTTGCAGATCAATCATGTCACAAACGTCTCATCTGCAAACCACGTTCCTCCAGTTGTCATGCAACACTTAAAGGGTCCGTTTACATTTTCAGCACATGCTAAAACCTGCTCGATTAGTTTAACAACACAGCAGCTGACAACCTCCCATAAGTGTCCTTTTAGTAGGAGCTTCATTTTTTCCAAACTGTGCCCTTAAGCAGTAACTGTAGCTTGTTCAGGCTGCTAATGGTGAAAAGATTCTCAGGAGTTTCTAAAACAGTCTCAAAGTAAAAGCTGCAGGTGAGCTTTATAGCAGGCTCTGACTCACAGAGGGAGACTTCACCTTTGCTGGTCAAATAAGGCTGCATTCCTCCTGCTCATTACTGAGGCTGATAACTTCCATTGTTGCAGTCAGTAGATAAGGTGACAGGTTGCTGATCAGTGTGACCAGGTGCTTTAAAGTGAGAGAATCATAAATAAAATGATAACATGCAATGAATGTTGCTGCTTTTTAGAGTCTCAGAATGCAGTTTTAATTAATCCTCAATAATTAAACCTGGCCATTTGATTACTTTGGAGGACAGCAAATGATTTTTCCACAAGTTAATAATCTGTATTTATATAAAAGCTTGACAAAACAAGAAGAAGTAAAATGAAATAAAAAATAAAATCAAAGTCTGCGTGGAGTTGTTAATGGCATAATATGGTGAAATGTAAGCGCGTACACAGAAGTGAGGACAGATAAGAAGCATAACTTTATGTTTTCCATGAACTGGTGCAGCGAAGAAACTGCTGCTGGAGGTGAGGAGATGGCAGAGCCTAAACCTCTCCATCATCTAGTGAGGAGGTCGGACACCCAGCAGCAAACACATCACTTGCTATGCTGCATAAATAAATTGGTTAAATATTCTGTTGTTTTTTTGTTTTCTTTTTTAAGAAAATAGTTTCCTCTGCGGATGAAGACCACGACGGCGAGATTGACTTCAGTGAATTCTCCAAATACCTGAAGGAACACGAGAAGAAGTTACTGCTCACCTTCAAGAGCTTGGACAAAAACGAAGATGGTACAGAGCAGCGTTGCAATTTCAAACTTTACGGATTAAATAAAACATATGCTGGAAATTATATTTATTTATTTTATCGTATTCAAGTGAGAAACATTTTCTTTTAACAGGTCAAATAGAAATCATGGAGATAAAGCAGTCACTGTTGGATTTGGGTCTGAATATCAGCACAGAGGATGCAAAGAAAATCCTTAAAAGGTATTTCAGCTTATGTTCTATCCGTTTGTGTGCTGCCACGGGGTTAAAAATGTCATTCAGCAGCATTCGCATAAAATACTTAGCTGCTTATGACCCTTGTACAGCCAGCAGAGTTCATTAACCATTCAAACAGCTAATCAGCCAGTTCAGATCCAGTCTGACACGCTACATATATGCACACCTCGATGACTGCTATTTATTATATTCTGGTTTTTTATCATTTATTTTTGCGTATGACATATTTATCTTGTCAACCATTAATGACAAAATAAATCTAGATAGAATAAATCTGGCAGATCATGGTAGTTTTTAAGGGATGGCTCCTCCCACCTGCAGACATCTCCCTGTAAACTCCTCCCCTGCTTATGTGTCAGCTGTAGGAAAAGGAGTGGACCCATTTTTTTTCTATGAGAGCAAAATAAACAAGAACAAGGAGGTGGGATTAAATAAGCGCTGGTGTCTTCCCACTGTTACTGGACAAAGACTTTGTTTGTGTTTTCCTTCAGTTTTGTTTTCCTGTTTTTAATTTGTCTTCATGTTCAAATAAAACTTTCAGTTTAATTAAAACTTGAACCAAAAGTGAAAGTAAGCAGCTCTGTGTGCCACAAGTTAAAGGTGGGGAATGTGGGGAAATGATAGCTGGGAGAAGGAGGGCGGGATGCGATAAAAGGCTGATCAGATCTCTGAGACAGCAGACTGACATGAAAGTATAGGTTTCATAGTTTCTTTATAGGCTTGAATATACTGTGGTAATTGTTGACATAGCCTAAGGGTGATTCTCAATTCTCCCCCTTCCCGCTTCCACTTAGCCCTATCCCTCCATATTGCGTAATCATGTAGGAGGAAGGGGTATCCCAATTCTCCATTGGACGAAGGCTAAGGGGGAAGGGTGAGGGCTACACACCCCTTAAAGTGAAGATTTTCCAGGACCACACTTAATTGAAGAAGGGGTAGAAACGTACGTCTCTCAATTAATAGTTCCTGTACAGCGCGTTCACCGGCAACATGTCTACCAATGCTGAAAAAGAGGTTTACAAATTTAAGTATTTTCAGCATTAAAATACGATTTAATAACAAGACTGAAATTACGGCATTTTATTTTCCGATCGTATCTTCTGCTCTGTGAAAGTTTGCTACAGTTAGCACAAGAAGCTAGCATTTGCTGAACTGCTAGTTTGATATATGAATGCATAAAACCACTGTTGCTGTTTTCTTTCAGTGACAACCATCTATATGTTGTAGCATTTCCTTTACTTTTGTGCACAGTGCTAAATTGTATCATATGTTTTAACCAGGGACACCAGAACACACGAGGGCACTTACCCACTACAGAGCAGAAAAAGAGGAGTTTATTGTTTGCGTTCCTGTTCTTGTACTAATTTCTGTTAAAAAGCCTCTATTAAGTTATAATTACATAAAGAAGTTACACGTGCAATTCCCATGTTGTGAATACAATGTCTGCAAAACAACGTTCAAGGGACAGTAGTTCCCGTTTATGCAGTTTACACAGCATTAAAATTTTTATACAATTACTACCAGGTTACTTTTGATGATTAGGGCTCAGTCTGTATTTATATCTACATTAAAAAAATAAAAAAAAACAAGCTATGCACATGTATCTCATAGACAACTTGTATCTGACCCTTGTAATGGAATACATTGGGCTAATGAAAACAAATTAAAAAATTCTACTTTCGATACAGAACATTCATAAAAGAGGTGTGGTTAGAAGGAAAGGTGACCGGCCAACAAACAGACAAAAATGGGAGATATACCGATTGCCCAGACAACGGAAAGTCGCACGGATGACGACAACGGCAACTTGGAAAACAGTCACTCGTCGCCTCTGTTTGTGTAGCAGCTAGAGTGCCGCAGCTTGATGACGTCGTTATGGTGTAGTGGTGTCCCATTTCTTAGGGGAACATTTTCACCTCTTGACATTTACCCCTCCACTGGGGGGCCGAGGGATAGGGCTAAGGGAAGGGGTAAAAGATACACAACAAAGAGACACAACATTTATGTCATTTTTATAACCAAACACTAACTATTTTATTTCACTTGCTTTTATAAATTCAATTCATGTTTTTATTTTTATGATTTGTCTTTACTGTTAAAAGGAATTACTTATTTTTAGTTTAATTATTTAATAATTAATTATATTTTGCCCTTTTTCTAGTATTTATTTTATTTTTATATCATTTTAAATATAGTCAGGTGTTTAACGATTGAAAAAAACGTTTTAAATGTTGTTTTTAATGAAGCAAAGATAAATAGCCAAGGAAACTGCATCAGTGGTTTAAAGCAAAATTCTGCTGGGTTTGGCAGCAGATTTATTAGGATGTGCAAAAGTTTTAAACATACTCTTTATCGACTGTAGAATAATACCATTAACTGCTTTGCTTCCTACTTTCCTCTTTCCACATGCAAAAATACATTTCTAATATAAATTCTCCTTTTTTTTGCTAGATTTTATGTCAGATTTATGCAATTTAGTCTTTCTTGCAGTTAATAAGTGAACAGCATTTGGATGAAATAATCAGCAGTGTTTCTTGTTGGATGATTCTCGTTACTCTATTTAGGCCTTGATGACATGATGGGAAGTTTATTTGATACATTCTGGACAATTGTTTGCTATTATCAGTCTGGTAAATTGCAACATGGAATGATCCAGACTGTGGGTACGCTGGCTTATTATTATCATGTCTAACTGAAAATGGTTGTTTGTTGAAGCTATTCTCACTTTTATTCATGATTTGGGTAATGTATTGAATGAAAATGGAAAAAATAACTCTGATGGCTGAGGAGTCTTAACCCAGTCCTTTTTATTTGAGGAATTATCACTAGAAACTACTTTTTGCAGTTTATTTAATGCAAATTCTGCATAATTTCTATGTTAAAAAAAGGCACAACTAAATTATCCAGATTGTACCAAAAGTTGTTCAAATGCATGAAGAGTATAGATTATCATATCCTTCTTTGGAAGTGTTGTATCTAATTTATGGTTTAATGAGATTAAATGTCTGGAGAGTATCCTGGCTTTATCAGCTGATGTTAGAGAAACCTCATTTGCAGGTCTGATTGCTGCAAATTACTCTTTTAACTGTAACTAATCAAGTGCAGATCTCCACCGTAAAGAACTTTTTGATCTGCACATATTTCATAATGAAATGCAAGAATGACTGACTGATTTATTCATTATCTTGATATGATAATCAAAGTCACACAAAATGCAAAAATGGACAAAAAAATGTAGAAGTAACTGCATACTTTCAAAATTACTGCTAATATTTAAAATGCATAATTTCTGAAAGCATCAAGAAAGGAAAAAAGGTTGAGCTAATAAACCTTCCAGGATAATTTAATAGCAATGCATGACTGAAACAAAATGTTCTTATTTTTGCTACAGTATTGACGTGGACGGCACCATGTCAGTGGACTGGAATGAATGGAGGGAACATTTCTTGTTAAACCCAGCCACCAACCTGCAGGAGATTATCCGCTACTGGAAGCGCAGCACGGTAAGACGAGACATGCGTCTATGAGACTCAGTGTGTTTGAACTCAGACTGGATTACTTTAAAGTCTTGCCTTCTTCTAACATTTAGCCAAAATAACATCTCTATGTTTAAGGCAATTATTGCCACAAATTAAGCTTCAGAGGCAGAAAGATGATCATTAATTAGAAATGATTTACCAGCTACTAGTGTCTTTACCTGTCTTTTGGTTAAATAAAGTCATCACTGATGTTTTCTCTTTACATGACACGATAGTCTTTCTTTCAGTCGTTTTGTAATCATGCAGCACAGGCATATTTAAAGCCAAGAAAATAAAATGCATTGAGGATGTTCTCACATATTAATGAGCTCATAAAAACTTCATTATAGTGACAGTTGTAGGGATTTGATGGTGGAGTTCAAGGTCCATCATGTCTCGTCATTACAAGGAGAAACTCATGAATGACGTTTGTCAGCTGATGCTGGATTTGGTTGAGAGCTTTGGCAGCAGATCAGCTGCTTGACATCAACAGATTAGGTTCATTCATTTCCACGGGAGACACGAGAAAGAGAAGAATGAAAGGTGGGAGGGCAGTGAAGAGAGGAGAACACTGAGGTGTTTTTTTTTTTACTGAATGGCTTCAACTCTTCTGTTTTTTCTGTTTTTAAAACGGTCGACATTGTAAAAGAAACTAGCTTACACACTGTACTTTATCTGTTGCATCCAGATGTATATTTTGAGCATTTGTTCATTTTTCTGACTTTAATTCTCAACTCCAACCTGTTTGTTGTGTATCTGTTTATTTGCACTCTAGAAGAAAGCCACCAACAGTCAGCAGCTAATCTCTGACATGCGTTGTCTCTGTTCATTGGCTCAGACTCAGGGGATAAATTAACCCCTGGTTCCTAAACTCAGCTTAGATGAGCTAATTTCAGCCTGACCTGTGTGCAGATTAGCTCATCAGTGGGATTTGGATGGGATGAGGTGAAAGGAAGTGAGGCTTGACCAGTCGAGGGAAAGAGCCAGGGAGCTGAGATGGGTCATCAGTGAGGTTGAAGCAGTCAACGGTAACTTCTATGGCAGCTTCCCATCTCTACCAGTAACCAAGCTGTGCTGGTTTTGAAGACCTTCGGCATCTGTCTAGGATCCTGGTCGGAAGTGGAGTTTAGGAGTAGTTTGATCAAAGGCGTAGGATGGCCATGGCTCTGCTGCAGCAGCAGCAGCAGCAGCAGCAGCAGCCGGCAAACTGGTTTTTCATCGATTTTGAAGATGATGGGGGAATCTATGAGGTGGAGGTGGATATGGTAGGTTCTTATACAGGAACTGGTGAGTGGACTGGCAACCTCCCCCCCAAAAAAACAATATTATTGGACTTAATTAATGAAGTCATATTTTAGGGTTTTATAGGCAGTGATGCACATCAGTCAGCTGTGTTCAGAGAAAAGTTGGTTTGACTAAAATATGACTTACACAGTCATGCTGTGAGGCTAACGACATATGTTAGGACTGTAAAGGTGCTGGACATCTTTTGTTACAGTTAGCTTATATAGTGTCTATTATTAATGTGTTAATAAGCGAGAATCATCATTTCAAAAGAAGATTTTCATCTGTGGACTAACCGGGTGAAATCCAGTTGCAATACAAATTGTGTTACTCGTCAGTAAAATCAGATTATTTGTTATTTTAAAAAGCTATATGAGTGGTGTTGGGCAGTGATGTAATTGATCTTATAGTGCGGAGCTGTGGTTACGCAAGGTTTTGGATAAAGAGATGCTGTGTGTCCTGTCCTGCTCAGCATTAAGTTCAAGGTGAAGCTGTGTTTCGGGTTTTTGTGAAGCTCTGTTAGATAATAGTTCCCCACAAAGCAGTCCAACTATTTGCAGCTTATGCATGCTGGAAGAAAAAGCTGAAGAAAAAGGGCTAAATCAAATTTAAAGGTTTGTTAAGTAGCATTTACAGAGCAGTTCCTTCCTGTTTGGTTGAAGGTTTATATATTATACTTTGCTCTGTAATTATTACTTTGTGGAATATGTCTTTGTTTTAGGTTCTAGAAACTCAATTTTCACACAACTCTCTCACTGCGCCCTGATTGCACTCTGTTGGTTGTAGGTTCTGGATATTGGTGACAGCCTCACCATTCCCGATGAGTTCACAGAGGAGGAGAAGACAACTGGTATGTGGTGGAAGCAGCTGACAGCCGGCGCCATGGCGGGCGCCGTGTCCCGCACAGGAACTGCCCCACTGGACAGGATGAAGGTCTTCATGCAGGTGGGCAGTCGTTTGCTTTCTGCATATCTTCCCTTTTACATGTCTGTTAATGCTGCTGCTTCTCCTCATGAATTATAACTGTGATCGTGGGTTACTTTTGTTTTTTACAGGCTTTTTACACAAAGTCTTTGTGTGTCCATGTACCTGTGTGTGTGTGTGTGTGTGTGTGTGTGTGTGTGTGTGTGTGTGTGTGTGTGTGTGTGTGTGTGTGTGTGTGTGTGTGTGTGTGTGTGTGTGTGGTGGGTTGGAAGGACAGGGATGAAGAACAGGTCGGGCTGTTTGTAAATGTCTAAACACTTTGTGCTATGTTTTTAAAATATGAAAGTGCTTCATAAATAAAGGCAAGGCAAGTTTATTTGTATAGCACCTTTCATGTACAAGACAATTCAAAGTGCTTTACATGAAACATTAAAAGCATTACAGAAAAAAGCATAAAAGAAAATACAAATAACAAAATCATAATAAAATCATAAATTATATTAAAATAATTAAAAGCAGAATTAAGTAAAAGTTACTGTGCAGATATCATGCATAGGCGCATGAGAAAAGAAATGTTTCTCATAAAGATTGAATTGAAGTCGATGGTTCTAGGCATCAGTTTTGTATGATAGTGGAAATGTTTGTGTTATCATATACTTTATAGATACGTTTTAAATTCAGTGTATTGTATTTACCTGCCTCCTCAGTAGAGCACTTGTGTCACATGACATTATATCGTTATGAATGTGATCTAGGACTAAATACTGAAGTGGCACAAATTGGATTTGAAAACTGGAATTACTGATTGGATTTTTTTCCACACAGTCTTGAAAAAGTCCCACTAGTCACAGCAGCAGTAAAATATCGAGTCATTTCAGCCGGGTAACGTTGCTGTGTCAGCTAAATTCCTTGGAAGACCTGTTACTGAATATTGCAACTCTTTTTTTTTTTTTTGCAGGTGCACGCTTCTAAGAGCAACAAAATCAGCCTTGTGGGTGGTTTTAAACAAATGCTAAAAGAGGGAGGAGTGACATCTCTGTGGAGAGGAAATGGTATTAACGTCCTGAAGATTGCACCTGAGACAGCTATTAAATTCATGGCTTATGAACAGGTAAATAGTTTTCATTCTTGTCAATACATTTCACTTTACGGTTTAGGTTTGGTCTTTCTGTCAATGTTTTGTGATTCTAAATACCTACCAAGCTATTGTATCCCTATTGTGACTTTGATTATCATATAAAGATAATGAATAAAGTCTCTCTTATCAGTATAAGAAGCTGTTGTCCAGTGAAGCAGGTAAGATCCAGACCCATGAGAGGTTCATGGCTGGATCCCTGGCTGGAGCCACGGCACAAACTGCCATCTACCCCATGGAGGTGAGTGCACATGCAGCCTTAATAATGTAGAGACATGCAGGTGTCTACAGATGGAAGTGGTGATCAGAAACGTCATAATCTATGCATTAAAAATCCATCCGGTGCAATTCCTGTGGATAATATGGTCTGTTTAGTAAAGAAGTCCAAACGGGAAAGCTCAGACCTGCTTCTTCTCTAATTCACACAGTACTGCCCTCCTGGCTTGGAGACTAATTCTCTTTAGTGTAGTGTGGCTGTGTGCTGAGGTCTCCTCTTAGAAATATGTCTAAAATGCCTCATCTGCAAAGTGGCCTCCAAGCTGAATGACATAGCAGGTCCTCATCTTGTTTCTGAAGATCAGCTGCTGCAACAGCCTTCATGCTTGCATCTTTTTGTTTTAGCCACTATCTCCAGCAAATAACCAGCGATGGGACAGTAGTTTAACATGTTGATTTATGTGCTGTGTGCATAAGTTCATAAAGCATAGAAACTAATATTGAGGGCTTTCATTAGGATGAAGCACCTCTCCAGGTTAACTGTTGGTGAAACCATCAATAACGAGGATAACAAAGATGGTAATGTGGAAATTGCACAAAGGGATCGTCTTGTCTTAAAATGATTTTCTTCATTTGATGGAGAATCAAAGTGGAAAATTAGATTTGAGTTTGATAAATTGAGTTAACCTGGGACGTCTTTTTGTTAGCCATTGGCTGCTGGCTGATACATAGTGCTAGAAAAAGTGTGACCTTGTCATTTTTGTCTCTGCAGGTGATGAAAACACGGCTGACTCTGAGAAAAACCGGACAGTACTCAGGAATGTTTGACTGTGCCAAGAAAATCCTGAAGAAAGAGGGAGTGAAAGCGTTTTACAAAGGCTACATTCCCAATATTCTGGGCATCATCCCGTATGCTGGGATTGATCTAGCAGTGTATGAGGTATGTGGGGATTCATCTGGAATCATCTAAATAGTTTTCGACAGATGATTTACTTTCATGTTTACATGAAATGGACTACAATGGGTGCGTATTAGTTGTTGTAACTTTGGAGTATATCTTCTGTTGTTTTTTGGATTTGCCAATATATTATAAAAAAGAAAACAGAATAAAAAATGTTGAAATTAAATTAAATTGAAATGTTCAACGATATTTTCCTCTTTAATTATAAATATGTTATATAGATAAATTACATTGATTTTTTTTTTTTTTTTGGGGGGGGGGTGTTCAAGAACAAACCTACTACAATAACACAATTCCTGTACCCACTTGTCTATTCAGAGTTTGAAGAACTTCTGGTTGTCCAATTATGCCAAAGATACAGCAAATCCAGGCGTTCTGGTGCTACTGGGCTGTGGTACCGTCTCCAGTACTTGTGGCCAGCTGGCCAGCTACCCCCTGGCTCTGATCCGCACCCGAATGCAGGCACAAGGTAACGGGAACAAACTCTTTACTGAAACAATACATTTATCTGCAAATATCAACATTTTGGGGATGATCTCATTAAAATATTAGATATTAAGTGAACCACATACACATAAATTTAAACACAAAAGGTATCGTGTGCCTCATTTTCCTTTTTAGTTTACAAAACACACCTATAAAATATGTAAAACACTAAACAGACATTTGAGATGTGGTCATTGTTCCAGCTGTATTATAAAACATAACGTGTATTAATTTAATTTTTTAGAAATCTAACATCCACATTTCAGTTAATTCCGGGTTATAAATTGCACCTCGACATAAGCCACGCCTTTAGCGAGCGTGAAGCGGCTCTATTTCTTCTTCAGCTACATCGATCAACTTGAAGTTAAAGCCTGCATCATTTGCATTTCTTTGTGTTTTCCATGATGAGGCTGTGAGCATGAAGCTCAAAATGACTCGTTAACCAGTAAACTCCATAAAGGAGTCGCTTTGTTGTTTAAGCCGTAGGATGCAAATAAAATAAAAAAAGTGGCAACTTTAGCCTGGAAATGACTGTATATATTGTATTTATTCATTTTTAAGGTAATGAAAGTCTGTGCAGGCTTTGATTAAAGTCCTAGAGATGTTGCAGGGAGAGGACACACTGGGTTGGGGTGAACCAGACGGAGCAGAGCAGTGTAAAGTTTACATATGCAGACATACACAAGCTTTAAGAAAACAGATGCTCATATTTAAACATGAATATTATTAATAAAAGCCTCTCACCTGACTGCACACACAGCTGATTGTAAAACCTCTAGGGATTGATTTATTTTTTTTATATATTGCATCTGTTACTTTGGCTTTTGTCTGTGTACGTGTGTACAAAGGTAGAAAGCTCATCACACAGGCTGCCTGTTCCCCTTCATGCATCTTTTAGCATGAAGACAGCATGTAAACATGTCTTTTTGAAGCACAAGTTCTTTTTGTGTGAACTGTCTTTTTTGTGGTATATTTGCTTAATTATTAAAAATTTGCAAATATTGTAAGTTGAGTTTGTTAGTTTTTATAACTTTTTGTACATTTTTATGAACTTATACAGTATGTTTCTCGTGCTGTCAGAAGGGGAATGACTTAAAGTATCTCGTCTAAAATGTACATTTGTGTCTGTAATGCTGTGTGAAGATAGCATATGATAAACCGTTGCTTAGGCAAAGATAAGGTAACGTTTGCTAAAATCCAAGACTGAAATAATTGTTAACTTCCGTTTTTTCTTGTTTACTGGCCTAAAAATGACTCCAAAAGATACTTTTGCTGTTTGGCTTTCTCTGTAAGACAAATGAATAATTTACATTCATACAAAGGCCTATTTTTCTAGTATGGTCAGTCAGTAATGCATCCGTTACCTTTGAACTGAAACATGCATAGTTTGTGGCGAGTCTTTTTTGAATGGAAAATTATGGGATGTGCAGTCTTTTAGGGGGCATTGCATCTCTCTAGTCAGACTTAAAGAGCATACCTAGATTTTTTTCTACTGAAGCTACTGATGAGTAAAAACTGACAAAATATGTCTCCTAACCCATAAATAAATTAGCTTTATTTGAATAAAAATCTGATCTTTCTTCACAGCTTCTGTGGAGGGCTCTGAGCAGCTGCCGATGAACCACATGGTGAAGAAGATCCTAGAAAAGGAGGGCTTCTTTGGACTTTACCGTGGCATTCTGCCCAATTTCATGAAAGTCATACCGGCTGTCAGCATCAGCTATGTGGTTTACGAGTACATGCGGTCAGGCCTGGGTATCCAGAAGTAGTCAGCAGAGCTGTCTGTCTCCATGAAAATGTGCAGCAATGTCTTTTTTTTTTTTCTTAAATCAAATACACTTCCCTCCTTTCATCGAGCATTTTAAGTTGTTTACCTGAAGGTCATCACGTCTGGAGTCAAACAGCTGCAGATGGAGCCGCTATAGAGGTCTTAAAGTGACAGCAGGACCCGGCTAAACTATTGAGCCTTAATTAGAAAAAAGGATGTTAGAAAATCCTCGAGCACCATCACAGAGCTGATCTCTATGGGGGTTTCCAGATGCAGGATTTCATCCAGGCTGTTTACACCTTAAAGTGCACACTTTGCATTGGTTTACTTTAATTTCCTAAAACTTATTACCATTTTATTTGGTGTGTTGGTCTGAGTTGCAATACTTCTGCATCAAATCAGAATTATGTTTTGTAAGAGAAAAGTGTCACATACTCCAGATGTTGGTCCAAAACGCACCTTATTGTTCAAGTTTTCAAGCTGATTGGAAGTCCAAGTTTTCAGCTGCTGTTTTTATATTAAAAAAATATTTAGACCAAAAATAAGGACGTCACATAGTTTTACAGCTTTATTCAAGTGGTCGCCTACGAGCAGGGAGATGCCATTCAGAAATCTGAGGAAACTTTAAAGTGCAATACTGTCTTTACATGCTGGTTGAAACAGATTGTGTTGGGACTAGATTTCATCTGGGTGTTTCAGAAAAGTTTTGTTTATGAAGGATGTTGTGGCACCTCTTTGATGTTACACTAAGAAATGTGCCTTTTGTATTTTCTCAGCTGTCTGTGGACATCTGCACCGTCCCTTTGCTCTTGCCTTCCTTTTCAATATTTGGGTAATAGATAAAAGTTTACAGTAATAAAAAGCATTTGAAAACATGTCACTGGATTTTATTTTCCATATCAATTTAGCAAATTTATTTAATTGAACTGCGTAATAATGCTAATGTCCAGACAACAATATATTCTAAACTGACTATACCCCTTGTGCCAGATGATTGTCTGCATTTGACCCGTGAGGCTCCAATGGATTACTCCAGTTTTGATGTTGTGTAATAACCTTTTCCCTCAGTGAGGTCATTAGCTGTCCGATTGTATCTACATAAGAAGATCCCATAACAGTGGAACAGCCTATTAGTACAGCAAAGACAAGTCATTGCATTAGAGTGGAACAAGTCACATTTAACTCTTTCAACACAGATTCTGTTGTTTAATCAAATGGATAACAAAGACATTTAGTAACCCACAGATGGAAACTAGTCAATCCCCAAAAATGTACTTTTCTGTATATAAGCCATTCATTATGAGAGTACCAAGCAAAGAAAAACATGCCACAATGGTCAGGACAGCACGCAGGGCTTTAAACCAGCTCGGGTAAGTTGGAAGCAGAGACAGATCATAATGCAATGAGATTCCAAGTCCCATTATGACCATGGTTGCTGCAGGAACAATACTGTCACTCATCAGCATGCTCACCCATGCTAACAGGGATGGAACGACACTATTAGCCAGGTTTATCCAGTCTGGTTTGGCTGGGCTGTTCTCAGGAAGCGCAAATCCCCATCGAGCTCCACCCAAAAAAGAAAGGATGGAGGCGCCATAGGCTAACTGTGCACAAGCCAGCTGCGGATAGTAGGTTTCAGTCATAGCCATGAACAGAGTCAGGGAGACTAAGGGGATCAGCCCCGCAAAACCCAAGTAAAGAGCTGGTTTAGGACTCTCCCACAAGTGCTTCATTTCATAGCGTAGCAGATCTAGTTCTCTTGGAGGAGGTTCAGGTTTTGCTCGTTTTTTCAGCCTAACAGCAGAAGTGTGGAAATACTGGTTCCTTGCCACAAATGGGACATGATTAGTTTGGATCCCTTGAAAGCATTTGGTCTTCCTGAAAGCAGGAAGCTGGGCTTGCTCGGTGTATCTGTCTGTGAACTGCACCCAGGCTGGAGAGGTCCCCCTGGTGGAAACTAACCCACCCACAGAAGCCCTGGCCAATGCTGATGTCCAGCATCTTTGTAGAGAACCTGCACAATGCAACACCTGAAAAAGGTTACAAGAAAAAAAAAAGTTTAATTTGACATTTTGCAATGAAATATTATGTAACTAATATTTTACATTATGTGCAAATTAGCTCCAAATACAATGAGATCAGGGGTAATTACCTGGGTTGCCAAAGTGCGTCTGCTGAGTACAAATGAGAGCATCTGAGAAGAAATTGGAGCAAGTAAAACAGAGCGAAGAGACAGAAAATCAGGATAAAATGTAAAAAGAAAAAGCGAGAGGGTAAAATCAAACTACAAATTCAACAACAGCAGTAACAAACAATCATTCAAATGCATCGTCGATTAAAACAGTAAACGACCACAATGCATTAAAATATAACTAATCAAAATACAATAAATAAACAATTAAAAAACATTAAGGACAGTAAATTAGGCCAAAGCAAGAATAATCTGGAAGAATTCACTGGTTTTGAATGGCTGATAACAGACTGTAGCTACACGATCGTCTAAAACATCGTTTCAGTGAACAGATAATGTTAAACTACTGAAGCTTAAGGTTTTATTTTTCCCCCACAAGAGGAAAGCCCGTTTCTGACATTCAGGCTAATTGAGATTAATTACCTCGGATTTTAGCTTTAAAACATCATGCTTGAATCATCTCCAGGGTCAGCTCTGAGTACGCTTTGGTACGCAGCCTATTCCTTCCGTGTTTTTTCGGTCCTGGCCCTTGACAACAGGTTCCGCTAACAAAATAATCAGGCAGCTCAGTTTGTGAACATGGTTTAAACGTAAAAGGACTTGTGTTTAATTTGTGTTGTAGTTTTTTTTTTAATTTATTTTTTTTATGGTCCCAAATTAGCTGAAGAAGAGTTTGTGGATGTTTAGAGGGAGTCTTTAGATGCTATCATCAAATATCAGTTTGATGTTGCTGCTTTAAGCATAAAGTAAATATATTTGAACAAGTAGAAACTAAAGTCAGTCGTTGTCAAGAGTGATCCCGTAAAGAGTTGGGTTTAAAATAGATCTAGAAGTTAACACTTTTTGACTGAGAGTCTATAAGAAGAATTGTTTTGGAGGCAGCAAAAACTGTTTCTGTTGCATTTCAAAGTACCTACAATAGCTTCCTCTGTCAAGATAAACGACTACGTAAAAGTAAAAATATATTATTTTCTTCCATCCCTGTTAGCGGAAATGTTGCGTGTTTAAAAGCACTCTAACTTTACATTTTCTACATTGCATTTGGCTCTCTGTCCGCTAGAGGACAATAAAAGACCGCAACGCATGTTAAAACTCCATCCAGAGTATGATGATGTTTCGTGTTCTCTTGTGCTATTTTACAATAGCTAAAACGATCAAAAATCCCAAGCAAAAATTATCTGGCGTGCTTAAAGACGGGTGTGATTTCATAGGCCAGTGTTTAGCTGTGGCTAATAATCGATCGATCGATCTATCTATCGTTCTATCTATATAGTTTAAAAGCTGGAGATCTGGCATGCAAACACTCGCTCAAAGATGACCAAAAACTCACATTTGCCAAACAGCATAACTGCAAGTATAATACCTAAAAGAAGACCATTGAATAGCGTACGATACCCAACCCAACTTGCCTTCTTGGCTACCTCATTTATTGGTACTATTTTTAATGCTGAGATGATCAAATTTACTGGATCTTTATACTTTTTTTTATTGCTTATTTCTTACTTTACACACATTTGAATATCTGTTTCCACGTGGAGTCACATCTGCTGTTGTGTTAGGTAACTATGAAATTGATCCAAATAGTGAGTGTGAGCGTGAGTGGTTGGTTGCTTCTGTTTTCCTCTTGTGATGGACTGGGGTAGCCAGGGTAGTCTCAAAGATGTACCTCAATTTGAAAGCCCCAGGGATGTGACAGTTGTAAAGCTTTGTCGCTCTCTAGTGGTCAGCAAACGTAACTACATAATTTTAATAATATAAAGTTAGTCAATTTATAAATAGAACTTCCGGTTAAGATTTAAAAAAATAAAAGTTCTTCCTTTCTTTGCAATTCAGGATCCACAAACCCTTTGATTAATGTGATACAATGTGACAATGTCATACCCATAGACCGTATATGAAAGATTTTATCTAACATACAGTTATACCTCAGATGACATTTCCACTCATCATTGTGTGAGGATAACAATAAGAGAGCAATAATTATTATTAAGTTTTTATGTTTGCAATAACTTGTAACCCTGCATTGGAATTAGCAGGTATCAACAATGAATAGGCCGATGGATGAATGTTTACTAGTTCACTCATGCAACCTACTGGAATTGTAAAGTAACCATAACACTAAGGTACAAGAAAAACACACACAATGATTATTTTTGACTACATCAAGTTCTTATTATTTTTAAATTTCTAATGCGATCATAGGTGAGACAGTAGTGCTTTTTTTTTTTTTTTTATCTTAAAGAAGATTTTGTATTGATGACACAGTAGTGATGGAGGATGCTCTTCCTTTCAATGGAGCTTTGTGTTCTCCGTGTGCACGAGTCCGTAACCGGTGACAGCTGGAATTAGCACCTGAACTGGATAAAGTATGAACAACATGTTCTTGAACTTTTTTTTAGGATAATACAGCAAAGCCATATATTTATTGGTCTAGCTTAAATTTGCAATATTTTAACAACAATTAGACCTGCTGTGACCAGTATTCACGATTGTCACAAAGCTAATTTCTGTAAAAATAATACAATTATGCAACAGGAAAAACTTTGAGACAAAACATTTGCAAATTTTGAAAACTACAATAATCTCCTTGGGGGTAATGTTTTCCTTGGTCAATTCTTTTAAGAGCATAGCCCACAGGAAATAAAAACTTTATTGCCAGACAAACAATAAATGAATTGTATTATTGCAACATATTGATTGAACAAAACACCAGTCTTTCACTAACGCCACTAAATTAGAAAATGATGTGAAGTTTGATTGGTGGTGTGTACACATCTATCTTTCATCAGGTTCACAGTTCAGCCAGGGACTGGACTAAACAATAATCTCTAATTGATTACTAAATTCAAATGACAGATATGCAAAAGACACTAGCGAAAGTATAACAAAAACCAAGCAACAGAACTATATGAATACATAAAACTAGTTTGAAATTAATTATCACAGTGGTTATTATTTTTAAAAAAGTACTGCAGATTAACATTAAAATTTATTAGAAGAAAATGAAGACATTCGTCAGTGCTTGCTAGAGAGTTCATTGGAAAGAGCTCTGTCATTTCAGCAGTGTTTTCAAACAATCCACACACTGATCAATGAGCTGATTTCCAGAAATATATTAATACAGCAGGAAGATCAATGTTAGAAGTTTGTTTTCTGGAAACAGAATAAATAGAGGAGATACAGCTGCTTTCATCTCAGGTCTCACACAGCTCCATCGCTCTGAAAGACAAACATTAACATTTTTAGGAATCTGGTTCTCAGAGTTAAATACTCTCTGTCTTCTAACACAAATCCTGCAGGTAACTTCAGTTCACAGACTGAACAAGATTTCATAAAAGGAGGTTCACTTTAGGTCTTCCTCCTGTCAGACTGGATACTGACCCCACAGCAGCCACAGCAGTCTCCACACAGAGCTCCCAACAGGCCATTCACCACCTGCACAGCACACAGTGCAATCTGGATTAAACCCATCACCAGCAGCACGCAGAACAGAGACAGATGCCAGGACACCACGTTTGCAGGCTCTTTGCATGTAGTCCAGAGGGATTTGTCAGACAGGTAGTCTCTGGTGGGAGAGAAAAGACAGATTTTTTATTTTTTAAATGTAGACTCAGTAGCTTAATCAATAAATAGTGTGTCATCACAATCTACGGCACCACGTATTTTAGATTTTAAAAAGGGGAAAACAGCAAAAGTGGCCTCAACATTAGTTTTGTATTATTTTAAATAGTTCACGTTGAAAGACTGGTTGAGAAGATTCTCCTTCATCTTCACTGTATTGATGGAGTTTGGAAATACTGTTGAATAATATGAATAATATTAATAAGCCTGCCCATAGGAAGAGTTGAGGTAAACTGTAATCCACAATTTACTGACCCTCTTTAGTGGACATAAACTACAACTCAACATTAGCGCCTCCCTCTATCTGTCATATACAAACACACTCCTGCATAAAAAATTTCTGGGTTTTAATTCTTCAGAAATTTGTGCGTCTCACCCGTTTGAGAAGGGGTACCCCCAGGTTTCGTTCACTTCTCCAAACAAACACAGCGGCCCTTCGTTGATGGACACAGAAGAAACTATAACCGAGTAACCGGCGCCTAAAACACCAACAGCTGCGAACAAAATGGAGCTCAGCATCTACAGTGAGATTAGAGAAGGAGACAGGCAGTCATGAATGGGAAACAACAGGAGTATCATATTAAACTTCTTTAGAACAACAATGAAACTATTCTCTGCACAAAGAGACCAAGCTCAGGGTCATAAACCCGATCAGTACAGCAAACATGAATGTGTGTATAATCTAAAAGACTTGTGTTTGCTAATTCTCCCCAGAACCTACACATTCCTGATCGATCAGAGCGAGTATATCTCTCACAATACAATGCCTCCTCTGTGGGAGTTCATGTGAACCTCCCACCAAGGGAAATGTCTTGTAACAGTGATCAAACACTAATTTATATCTGTGTGTGTGTGTGTGTGTGTGTGTGTGTGTGTGTGTGTGTGTGTGTGTATGGTCACATTTATGGTGATGTAAATCATGAAAGTGTGTTCACAGTGACATTGTGTTTATTTTCCATTACATCGTCAAGGTGATTTGGCTATCCAGTCAACAGGTGACATGCAGTAAAACACCAGGTGAGGTGGTCTGAACAGAGACGGTTCAGGTTTTGATGCTGAATTCTAACTATTTTATTTACCAAATTATTTCCAGGTGATCAAAATTTATCTGACAATACAGTGGAGAAATAAACTGTAACAGGAAAAAGTTGTGCTGCAAATGATATTTTTAAATATGACTTGCCAACCCAAGATGTCAAAACAAACCAAATATTCACATTTTGTGCTTGATTTTAACACAAGCTAATTGAAAATAATTATCTATCACATTTACATTATATTTTCTATCCAGTGTCTATGAGTAAGAATAATAAGCTGCATGAAATATAATCTCATATTTTAATATACA
The DNA here is from genome assembly GCF_933228915.1 of Telmatherina bonti. Classification (NCBI taxonomy): domain Eukaryota; kingdom Metazoa; phylum Chordata; class Actinopteri; order Atheriniformes; family Telmatherinidae; genus Telmatherina; species Telmatherina bonti. The sequence continues at coordinate 11,583,809 of NC_136626.1, forward strand.
TGACTTCATTCATTCATTTTACACAAATCCTTACACAAAAGGGCAATAATCTGAACATGATATGTATATTTATTATTAGTTTGTGGTCTAAATACTTCCAATGTTTTATTAATTAAATACTCCCCCTACAGCAAAGTTAAATTATATAAAATTAAAAGTGTTATAAAATTAAACAATTAGTCAATGACCCAAAAAAGTATTGGTGTAGCAAATGGTAGTTTGTTTATTTCCAGGAAACATATTTATGGCTCAGGTTTACTATTTTTGCAAAAAAAACAAACAAAACTATGCTGAAGCGTCTCAACGCACTGAAGAAATGCTTCTTGTAATTCTGTCACAGTTTTTCCTGGCTGACGCCCTGCTGGGAGATCAGCGGCCGGTCCTTAACATTTTGATCCCAAAGGAAGAAATAAATGTGAACACAGTCTCCGATGCAAATATTAAAGCCAAAAAAAACACAAAACAAAACAAACAAAAAAAAAAAACCAAACACAGAATATACATGAAAGTAGCAAAAGAGACCAAAGCAGTGTGTTTATTCATCTATCAGTTTCTTTATTAACTTATTTTCATCTGCAAAGATGTTTATGTGTTGACAAAGTTGGACATTTTAACATAATTTGTACAGTTGTTTATTTGCTTATCAACTAGCTGCCTGTAGACGCTTCTCTTCAGTGTTACCCCCCCCCCCCCCCCACACACACACACACACACCCACATGTCCTGCCTTTAAAGAAGAAAGTTTCAACTCAAAAAGCCACTGATCTAAATAATTATTTTGCTATAGTGAGAAAATGAAAAATAAAACATCTCACCGCAAATCTCTGCCCACAACTTTCATTTCCACAGCATCCACAGCAGTCATTGTTCTTCAGACCCATGAAGACCAGCACTGGGAAGATCATCTGCCACCCAAATGCACCCCAAGTTCACGCATGCAGACAAACACACAGACAAAAAAGGAAAAGATTATGTACTGCTGACTGCTTTATGGTGTGCAGGAGGAAACTGAACTGTCTGATGTCCCACCATGCAACAAAGCATACAAAAGATTTAGCATAAATTCTCCACTTTTTCTAATGTCATGACAAAAAAACTGATGAAATTAAAAAGCCCCACTCTGGCATCGACTAGGCTCAAACATACTTTAAGGGCTTTCATTTTGTTATCGTGAACAAGCTTTAAAACAAAATGTAAAAATCTTCAAGTCTCTTACACTATTTTTCAGGAATATAACTAACACAGTTGTAAAGCTGTCAGTTTAAAAATGTCAAATGGCAGATGTAAGATGTAGTTCAATATTATGAAATATAGAAATACTTTGTTTATCCAAGAGGGAAATTTTAAATGACATTAAAAGCAAATAGAAACTGCATATATTTAGACTTTAGTGATATAAGCAGCGAACACATCATCCTCAGTTTGACCTCTAAAACATTATTGTCATTTTACAGAAAGAAAGTGTAAGATGAATGGCAATCAATGTTACTTCCAACACTAATGTACGTTTTAATCTTGAAACCATCACATCAAAAGGCAAAGATAATGATACTAAAATAAGTATTTATACTGAGACAGCAGAATATAACTCACCAGCACTCCTGATCCCAGAATACCTCCAAAGTACCAGACCTGCTTTGAGATGTGTTCGCTTTCCACCGTCTTTCCACCCGGGAAGAAGAGCAGGATGTTGCACAGCACGCAGATAATCATCAAGGGGATCAGGGTGATGCCCAGACATTTGGCAAAGCTGCCAGAACACATCCTGTCTCCGATGCTTTACCTGATGCCTCTGACAGTGATAGTTTTTGAGGTTACAGGTGTAGTTAGCGAACTTAAAAGCTTTCCACCTGAACAAATTTATGATCTGAGAGATGTTGTGAAGATAAGACTTAAATCTAGTCCAGTCTTTGTCCTCTCAAAGAAGAAGAAAAGCTTGAGATGTGCAGGACAACACTGCAGCTGCTGAAACTGTGTCTAACCTTAAAGCCACGATTTATCTCCACACGTAGATCTGCAATCAATCAGCAGTTTCTCTTTACACTTTTTAAGCTTTGCAATGACTTAACAAATCTCGTAATTTGCTAAATGATACAATTCTGTTTAATCTATCGCGTCTCTGAGGGTGGAGGACACTTCATTTGGGCCTTTATACACCCCCTCCCTCTGCACCCTCTCTCACTCTGTGATCTCATTGCTTCAGTTTTACAGCAACCAGGTGTAACATGGCTGGACCTCTATCACACATATGCACACACAGTGCAAACACACGCACAAGCTCGCAGCCGCATACAAAACACACAGAGCCACTAATGTAAGAATACATACCTGTGTGTGCACACACACACACACACCAGAGAAGACACAGTGGTCACAGTGGTTAATGTTCTACCATGTGTTTTGTGTGCTTGGAGACAGAAGAGGAAGTGACAGACAGTTGGCCGACACAGCAGGACCTTTTGGCTGATCTGCACCCACAAAAAGTTAAGTGTATCACAAGAAAGTCTTTAATAGTTAAGAATTTTAAATGTATAGTCTAAAAAAATATGGTATGATTATTACAATATCATCTACAAAAATTGGAAGATCAGAACACCGGACCAAAATCCTGGTTCCATAATTGACAATGGGTGTATCCAAAAAGGCTTGTCCAATTAAAACAACAGAGAATTTCCACAACTCATAATCATCATAATAATTTATATAAATCCTTAACATTAATTCATAAAAATTGTATTAAATAAATATATGTATGTATGTATATATATATATATATATATATATATATATATATATATATATATATATATATACATACATACATACATACATTTTTTTTAACTAATTCCAGCAGTTTTTTTTCTTTCAAACCACTAAAGTTGTACAGCTGCCTTTGAACATTTTGACTGATGAAATTACCAATAAATGTAAGCATTAACTGAATTTTAAATTAAATGTGAATGTCATTTGTGCATCAAATGTTATTATTTATTGATTTGGTAATGTGATTTTTGACATTTGAATTAAATTAATTACTGATTAAAATGTATTTAGGTGTTTTGTCTTGATCATGGCGAAAACCGGTTGTACTTTTTATACAATCCATTTGCGATATGGTAGTGTTTCTTATAAAAATGTTTTAAAAAAGCTTGCTTGATTAAAATTGTAATATAAATTGGATTAACTGAGCCAACACCAGCATAGCAATTAATGACGGATTTGTTTATTTATCTCATAATCTACAATTACATCTCAGAAAATTAGAATATTATCAAAAAAGTTCAATATTTTTTGTCACTCATTTCAGAATGTGAAACCTATATATTATATAGATTAATTACACACAGAGGCCCTGCGATGGACTGGCGAGCTGTCCAGGGTGTACCCTGCCTGTCGCCCAAAGCCGGCTGGGATAGGCTCCAGCTTCCCCGCGACCCTGAATTGGAATAAGCGGTTCGGAAAATGAATGAATGAATGAATGAATTACACACAGAGGGAAACATTTCAAATATTCAGTCCTTGAAATTTGGATAATTGTGGTTTATAGATAATGAAAACCCAAAATGCAGTGTCTAAGAAAATTTGAATACTGTGAAAAACTTCAATCTTAGAAAATTCATGGTGTCACACCCTTATCAACTAATTATTCAAAACACCTGCAAAGGTTTCCTAAACCTTTAAATGGTCTCTCAGTCTGGGTCAGATGGTTACACAATCATGGGGAAGACTGCTGACTTGACAGATGAAGACGATCATTGACCCTCCACAAGGAGGAAAAAGGCATAAAAGGTAATTTCTAAAGAAGCTGCTTGTTCAGAGTGCTGGATCCAAGCATATTAATGGAAAGTTGAGTGGAAGGAAAAGGTGCACCAGCAAAAGGCAGAACCGCAGCCTTAAGAGGATTGTCAAGCAGCATCTATTCAAGAATTTGGGGAGCTTCACAAGGAGTGGACTGAAGCTGGACTCAGCACTTCAAGAGCCGCTACACACAGACGGATCCTAGACATGAACTACAAATGTCCCATTCCTCGTTTCAAGCCACTCCTGAAGCAGAGACAATGACAGAAGCATCTCACCTGGGCTAAGGAGGAAAAGGACTGGACTGTTTCACAGATGAAAGCAAATTTTGCATTTCATTTGGAAATCAAGGTCCCAGAGTCTGGAGGAAGAGTGGAGAGGCACAGAATCCATGTTGCTGGAAGTCCAGTGTGAAGTTTCCACAGTCAGTGATGATTTGGGGGCCATGTCATCTGCTGGTGTTGGTCCACTGTGTTTTCTGAACCCAACAGTCAACACAGCATCTACCAAGAAATTTTAGAGATTTTTTACCCCAGCAGGACTTGGCACCTGCCAACACTGCCAAAGGTACCAAAAGCTGCTTCAATGACCACGGTGTTACTGTGCTTGATTGGCCAACAAACTCACCTGATCAGAACCCCATAGTGAATCTGTGGGGTATTGTGAAGAGGAAGATGAGAGACACCAGATCCAACTATGTAGATGACCTGAAGGCTGCTATCAAAGCAACCTGGGCTTCCGTTACACCTGAGCAGTGCCACACTGATAGTCTCCATCGCCACACCACATTGATGCACTAATTCATTCAAAAGGAGGCCCAACCAAGTACTGAGTGCATGGAAATGAACATACTTTTCAGAAGCCTGACATTTCTGTTTAAAATGTCCTTTTTTAAAAAAATTTTTTATTGAGCTTATGCAATCCAATTTTCTGAGACATTGCATTTTGGGTTTTCATTATCTTTAAGTCACAATCATCAAAATTTAAAGAAATAAATGTTTGAAATGTTTCACTCTGTGTAATGAATCTATATAATATATGGGTTTTACATTCTGATATGAGTGACGAAAAATATTGAACATTTCTACATCTAATGGCAGCCCATCGATGTAATCTGTTATCTCTCCAGCTTCACTGCCTATCAGTCGAACATATTCAAAAACAGAGTAATCGATTAGAGGTTTCAAGTTCAATAATGTTTCATTTAGTCTCGTAATTTTGCCCCATTTGTTCCCATCTCTGGTGAGAGTTGCACTTGCAGCGAAATGGGCACCGATCTGACTTTCTGCTCTCGTCGGTTGCCTGTGGTGTGTTTGCACGGCTGCGTGGCGTCCAGTCAGCCGCTGGCTTCTACTGTGGGACTGGGTGAGTGTTAATAATTCCTCTAAGCTGCCATGAACGCCAAGACCACTCCAGATATATGCATCTGGCGACTAAATGAGCAGGGGGAGATGACTTTTAAAAATAATTTAATAAACTGTTTAAATGAAGTTAAACCCCTGCACACAAATCTATTTTAAAAGACTACCAGAAGCAAGTCATGAGTAAAACACGAGGTGCAAAGATAACAATAGGATGGTATGTCTGAGTGAGCCAAGCTCATTAAGCATGAGGCACCCTGCTTCACCAGAAAGAATCAATCTTTGTTAAAGTAATCTCAAAAGTTTAACATATGATAAAAGATAAGTCATGAACAAATGATAATATATAAATTTCCTAACAGTATCCTCAACCGAAGGGAGCCTAGAAATAAACATCTACGTCCTTTTTTAAATTGTGTGTGTGTGTGTATTCTTAAAACTCTCGTTTTTCAGTAGGCTAATGGGATTGGAGAATTATTTCTGTCCGGCTCTCCCGTGGGAGATTGTGAACTGCTTGTACAATTAGTAATAAATGATTGAATTTAACTGTTGTCGGAAAAAATGCATACAAGTCCAAAGTAACACATATGTAAATGTAAGAAATGTAGTCTTGTCGAGTCGAATTCAGATATATTATGTTGTTTACAGTCATTGATGCTTATGTTTAGATGTCTTGAAGCGTGGTGGCAATGCAGCAGATGCTGCAGTTGCCATAGCAGCAGCTCTTGCTGTAACTGAACCCTGCAGCACTGGCCTTGGTGGTGATGCTTTCTGCCTGTTCTACAATGGAAACACTGGAGAGATCAGAGGGATTAATGGCAGGTGGAGACTCCTTTGTCCCTTTTATTCTTTCTTCGTTACAACCACAAAGCTAAAATCTGAACCTCTATTTATTCTTTTCTGTCTTTTAGTGGTCGTGCACCTCAGGCTCAGACCCTGGACTTTATGGAAGGACGTGGGTACAGTGCACAAGCCCCCCCATCAGCTTTTGATGCGTTGAATATTACAGTACCAGGGGCTCCTGCATGTTGGTGTGACACTATTGAATTGTTTGGAAGCCAAAAGGTCAGTCACTTTTCTGTGTCATGAAACCTGACTCTACTGCTTTGTTTTATTAGATATTTATCGTATTATTCTATTTTGATTTAAATCATAAAGTCATTACATTTAGGTAGTGATTGAACACTATTTAAGAAAGCTATGATAGTCAACCTGGTAACAGGTTTGAGCTACCCCCCACCCCCCACCCCCCCGTGTTTCCTCCTGACATGGTGACTCACCATTCCTGCTGAAGTTATTTAATGGTGTTTCCCTTTACAAATATCCGTTTCCTCTCATTGCTTTCATAGTTAACCTTGCAAGATGTTTTGAGTGGGGCTGTGGAGCTGGCAGAGGTTGGGTTTCCTGTTGCCGAAGTAACAGCTCATCACTGGGCAAACTGGGTGGCTGTTTTGCGGGATGCTGGGAAGGAGTTAGGTGAAGATTTGCTGATTGGTGGCCAAGCACCCAAGTGTGGACAAGTATTCAAAAACACTGCAATGGCTCAAATATTGAAGGTAAATTATTAGACAAAGTGATTTGTTTTGCTAAAAAACAAAACAAACAAACAAACCACATAAATGCACATGCAAAGAACTTTTTCCAGTTATTCAGAACAATATATCTGAGAGGAAACTGCTCTGTTGTTCCCATGTGGTGTTTCAATGTTTTACACATAATCTGACATGATTAAATCCTGTCATGTGTCTTTTATCACTATTAAACTAGCTATAGTAAGGACAAAATATTAATGGGTTGGCTGATCAATCAGGTTGGGTATTGGTGATTTTTTCGGTATTTGAGATTGGCACATTATTTCACCAAACTGGCTGACGTTTATCTCACAAATCTGGTAAACTAAAACGGTGTTTGTTCGTAGCTGTTTTGCATTGTTTTTGATTCTTTTATCATTGATGTTTATATGTGCTGAATATACATTCTTAATCAAACACAGTTATAATGAGTGTTTTTGTCTTAATTTATTTCTTGAAATGGCTTTTTGAAAAGAAATAAGAAGCCTATCCTTTTCTTTATTAATGTATACTGTTGTTTGCAGATTTGACAAACTTTTGAAGAAACTATGCATGCTTTTAGTTTGAGATTTTTTTCACCACAAGATTAAGATTTATCAACTTAATATGTCATAAATATCTGCAAGATAAACGTACTTCTGCATTGGCTTCATTTTCATTTTAGATCTGAAGTTTACAGGCGTTTGTTTTTTTATTTTTTTAATACAATTGGTTGTCTCACTTGTCAAAAGATAAAAACGAAGAACCCCCCCACCACAACCATTCATTTGCTCTCCTACAAAACAGTGTTCCTTCTTACAAAACATAAAGACATCAACACTAAATCGAGGTAAAAGAGGTGGAGGTATTGATCTGATTTCAAAATACCTAAGATGCCAGTCTGATAGTCTCTAGAACAGACCTTATAGACAGAGCTGGCCCCACCCTGCAAGCCACTCATGCAAATGATCCACTTCAATATTCTCATCCCACACAAGACAGGGTTGCCTCAGTACTGATGCCCTGGTAGGTGTCAAAGGTGTTTTGGCTGCATAAGGAGAGCGTATATGGTATTAGGCAGATAGTTCTAAATGTTACTTCTGAACAGTATACTACTAAATACATGCTCAATTATAATTTTACAGAACTATGAAAAAGGATCTCTTTTGCCATTTTCTCTTCATATTTAATTGATTAATAAAAGGTTTTATTCAGCAACAGTTAAATAAAGCTGTCTCCAAAAGAATATAAACTCAGTGTGTAAAATTGTTCAACTCAACTCAACTTTATTTATAAAGCCCTTTAAAACAAACCAGAGTTGAAACAAAGTGCTGCACACAATCGGTCAAAATAACAACAGAATAAAACAGTTAAAAGAAAAATAAATACCACAACAAAACAAATTAAAACTTAAGAAACATCTTTAAAATGCAGTTTTGTTGTTACAACTAAATTCATTTAAAACTTATCTTCCAAAACTCATATTTCCTGTATGTCGTATGAACCTTTAACCACGATTGTGTATGTCCGTGTGAGTAATGTGATATTTATGAAGCCAACCTCATTTTGGAATTTCCTGCCAGTGAGATCTCACTGAAACTATGACTGAGGTCACTGGGAGTGTGTTGGTGTGTCTGATTATGTATCACAACAAAAACATGCATAAATCAATACTTTATTATTTCATCAAATACTTAGTCATTTGTAATACAGGAAAATAGTACGCCCAGCACAGGTCTTTATACACACATTCACACACACACACACAAATGCACGCATGTTCTCGAGATAGTAGAAACAATGGCAATGACCTCAGCCTTAGTGAACGGTATTCATTCCTCCATGATGATGGGTCACTTCCCTGATCATACATTCACACATACTAAACAATAAAAGCACACGGAGCATGCTCAGTCCTTTCCAACACTGGACTCATGTAGGAATTACATCTTTCCAACCACAATGTAATAATAATTCTTGAATGTACAAAGTCAAAATCCTAAAGCACAAGCCCTCTGTGTGTTCACTGATTAAACAAGTGATTTGTTGATTGATTGTAACTCTGCCTAGACTGTGACATACATGGATGTATTAACAGGAGCTTGGTGAAACTGGCAAACCAGCTTTCTACCAGGGCAGAGTGGCACAAGCCATTGTTGATGTCATCAATCAAAATGGAGGGGTAATGGCTTTAGATGACCTCATCAGCCACAACAGCGAGGTCATCACCCCTATAAGCACAGAGTACAAGGTCAGCAAGCAGACACACGTATCATGTCTGTGTTTTACTAGGATAGTCAGCAAAGTGAATGACTTTGTTCTGTGTTTAGGGTGTGCGTCTGTGGGAACTTCCTCCTAATTGTCAGGGACTGGTTGCCCTGCTTCTGCTCAACATCCTGGAAAATTTTCCTCAACTCAAAGGTAATGACAATGACACTGAAATGGCATGGCTCATGTAAAATACACCGCTTCTCAAATATTAAGCAGTGGTGTGTTTGCAGAAAGGATTAAGTCAATTTGACTGAAAATTCCCACAAAACGAGGGTTAAAGAGTGAAAGGCTTCTATTAATAGCAGTATATTTGTAGTGGTTGGAGAAGATATTGTTCCTGGAGGCTGGTCCCAGGGCTAAAAGCAGCTCAGGATCAGTTTTAGGAACACAAAAAGCCCAAGTCATTGAAGCTCCACAAACTCCCCAGATCCCAATTTTTATGAGAATCGGCAGGATGTCCTGGAACAAACCAAATCTAAAGAGGCTCCACCCTGCAACTCAGACGACACAAGGGAATCTACGTTGATCATACAAACAGCAGAACTACAGGAAGAAGGGGAATTACACGATAGTGCCAAACATAAGACATTTTATTATATGTAATAAAAGGTGAAAATGCTTAAGGATTATTGGATTTAATGTGCACTAATAGAATTGCTGTGTGTGTGTGTGTGTGTGTGTGTGTGTGTGTGTGTGTGTGTGTGTGTGTGTGTGTGTGTGTGTGTGTGTGTGTGTGTGTGTGTGTGTGTGTGTGTGTGTGTGTGTGTGTGTGTGTGTGTGTGTGTGTGTGTGTGTGTGTGTGTGTGTGTGTGTGTGTGTGTGTGTGTGTAGCTGTAGGCCACAACAGCTCTGACTACATACATATATTTGTGGAGGCTGTGCGGTTGGCACAAACGGATGCTCTGCGTTACCTGGGTGACCCTGCCCATGTGAACATCCCTCTGGAAATGTTACTGGACAAGAGCTATAGCCACCAGCGTGCAAAGGATATCAGCATGAACAGGTGTGTGTTTCTGTTTGTGTATGTCTACTGGTACCAGTATGTGCCAGCCGTTCTCTGTTGACTTTAGATTTGACTGTCGACTTTTACTTCCCCTGACCTTAACACTCTTCCCTTTATGTCTCACAATAAGAGGGTGTGGGGCTGTATATTTTCGTCAGCAAAGTGTATTTAATGTTCAGTACTGGGGACTTTGAACTTTAAGTCTTTTATCTGTTTTAAGACAAATATACACACAATAAATGTATAAAACAACACAATAATTAGCTAACATGCATTCATGATGTTAGCAAACATATAGAATGACAGAGATATTTTGGTGCATTAAATCCTGATGATGTTTAAGTTGTTTTTAGGTCTAATAAATTACTTTATTTTCCTGTTCTGGACTGTATACCTGTGACATTCAGTAATTCTAGCCCCTTTATTGCCTTCTCAACATCACATTTAACCCTGTCTTACTCCCAGCTGCCTCCGCAGCTTCCTCACAGTTTCTATGTTTACATGGTCATAATAAATAAGGCAAGTGAAAGAAGTGAAGTAAAAACAGGAAATTGGACATTAGATTTACTGCTCTGCAATAATCCAGTTGTTATAAGTTCAATTAAAAGTTGTCTGTAAGTGTTTTAATACAGGAAAGCCACGTTTTCCTTTAACGTTTTTGGCAACAGATGCTGCAGAAGTTAGGTGGTATGAAAAATTTTTATGTGTTCCTCTCAGTTTAACTAGACCTTTATTATAAAACCGATCATATTCATTTCAAATCAAATCAAATCAAACTTTATTTGTAAAGCATTTTTCATGCAGAAGCACATCAAAGTGCTTAACAACATGAAAAACAGTTTCATACTTGAAAACACACATGCACATTACCCCCCCCCACACACACACACAACACAACCCTTTCCCTGACCATTTATGCCAAAATAAAAGCCACTAACTTCAGGATATCTCTGCGTCTGGCTTGACACATGACACTTTGTCTTATCCTTAATAATCATCTTTTTCTATGAATCTGTAGGGCTATGGAGCGAGTGGAGCCTGGTCCAGTCACAGGAAGTGACACAGTCTATTTCTGTGTGATTGACAGTCAGGGAAACGCGTGTTCATTTGTCAACAGCACCTACATGGGCTTTGGGACTGGGCTTGTCCCAAAGGACTGTGGATTCTCTCTACAGGTTTGAACACTCAAAATGAAAACATCTTTGTGTACACATGATCATGATTTTATACAGTTTCCCCAGAAAGTTCAAGTGTAGAAAATATTATTGATTTACAGCTGCAGAAATATCTTTAAAGGAATTTATTGTGGTCAGCTGACAATCAATAAATTAATTTATCAACTGATCAATCAGTTGATTAATCTTTATTGGTAAAGCAGACAAACAAGGAGAGAATTATACCAAAATTAGCACTAACAGCATCGTTTCTTTCTGGTTTCGACATGATGTTGAGTATTATTAACAGACTACTGTCATGTGCTCACAGGTAATACAATAATAATGGAGTCATTTATATAAGTTACTAAATTAATGATTTCTTTTCAGTCAGAATTCTCAGATCATGTTGGTATAGATCATAAAGCCTCCCTCCAAAGCTGATTTGAAACCTGAGGTGATTATTACTTTCAAGGTTTAGCATACATGCTATAATAATAATAATAATGATAATAATACTAACATATTTACTTATAGAGCACTTTACCGGATACTTTAAGACGCTTTACATAAAGCTAGTAAAAAATAAAATCAAAACCAATTGTCAAAATTAAATTAGCAAAATGCAAATTACCGTCAAGTATTAAACATTAACATTATTTTTGAAAAGATATGTTTTGAGTTGTGATTTGAATGTGAATAGTTTTGTGAAAGTGGGTGAAGTTCCAGAGAGAGGGGGGCTGCAATGGAGAGTCCTTTGTCTCCCCATACTGATTATTTATTAAAACAAAAAAAAAAAAAAAACACTGAAAACCTTTTTATTTAAGCAGGTTTTCAGTTCGGAAAGGTTTTTCTGTAATTACTGCCTTTTCTTGTTCTTGTTTGTTATATTATTATTATCTTGTTTATTATACTTACATGTTAGTCTTGGTATGAATCAAAAGTTGCAGATTTTCAAATGATATTATCCTGTTTTGCATACTTTACCTCTTTACAGGAGGAATGAATGTCTTTCTTGTGTTTTGTGTTTGTTTATGTAGTTATGAAGCTATGCTGATATGATTCTGAAATTCACTAATCGTTTGTGGGAAAAAAAAACCCCATTATTTTTATATAGCAAGTTTTTTTTCCTGTTTCAGAGAAATTAAAACAGAAAAGATTGGAGCAAGAGTTTTATCTGTGACCTGATCCATCGGTGAAGGCTTTTTTCCCTCTTATAGAATCGTGGGGCCAGCTTTTCTCTGTGCCGTGACCATGTTAACTGCATTGCTGGGGGGAAACGAGCGTATCACACCATAATACCTGCACTACTCACTGACTCGAAGACCGGCTTGCAAAAACCTCGACTTCTTGCCGTGCTCGGGGTGATGGGGGCTTTTATGCAACCACAGGGACACATTCAGGTTGGCGATGACACGCTGAAGGACAGAAGTAGAGCGTCATATGCAAAAAACTGTTATAAAAAATTATCATTATTTCTGACTTTCCCTCTACTTTACTGTTCAAACAATTTTTCAGTTTTTAGTTTGGCTAATGTGATTTTTACTTATAATTACCAAAATGAACTTAAACTTTCTGGATATGACTTAAACTTATGTTTGGTCCTGTTTTGTTACCATTCTAATAAGTGACTTTGATCTTGTGTTTAGGTGCTGTTGAACATGATGGAGTTTGGGATGAATCCCCAGCAGGCTCTGGACGCACCACGAGTTTTTGTGCAGTACGATCACAAAGGTATGTCCGATTTCACTCACACAACTGAAAATACACAATTCACCATATCAAAGGCACATTTTCTTGACAATTAAACTATCTGTGAACTTCATGACAGAATAGTGTTTTGGTCAAGTTAATTCTCATGTGTGTAACATAATCTGCCCAATATTTTGATGTGAGACCAGAGTATTGTGAAAAAAGTTGATGATCCAAACATGTTATTTTATGTGATAATATGTCACCGTAGGTGATCAATGGTTAGTTAATTTGGAGGAGGGGATCAACCAAGAGGTAGCTGAGGAGCTGAAAAGAAGAGGCCACAAAGTAAACTGGCCAGTGACAGGTACTTCATTTATATATGTTTCAATAATTATTAGTTTTTAGTTTCTTTAAAAGAACATAGCAAACCAACAAAAATGGGTTAAAATACTTTATTTCAGCTCCAGTAATATTTAATGTTTTTGAATCTTGACTAATCTTCTGTAACATATAACCCACTCTCAAGGGAAAATGTCATAAATGTTTTATTGAAGCAAATTGCTGCAACATCTATAAATAAATGGCACCATTGCTACAACAACATTTTGTCTCCGCTAAACAGCATTATACTTTAAAAAAAGTGTTGCTTTCTGTTGCAAACAGGATGTTTGTTTTTGTTCTACTTCCTTTTCCGGAGTGGAAATATAGGAACTTAACAGTGTTAATAAAGATCTGAGCATGCTGTGTGTGTTACCAGCATTAAATGTTCACTATTTATGCAATCCAATTGATATAGTTACTTTTACTAAAGTGACTGTGTCACAGAATAAAGTATATATTTTACTTTTAATATGAGAACATGAATACTGTTGTCATCATTTACGGAGATCTGTTTCTGTGCCGCATCCAGCATTGATGCTGCAATCACGTGCATGTTTAGAATAAACTGTAGCATGCTGAAGCTATATGTGTCTATCATCCAACTCGCTGGCTTCATATCTTCTGTTTTGGGGCTGTAACTAGTAAAACTATCAAACCCTTCTCTCACAACACGCTAAAGAGAAGGATCAAAAGATCTTTATTTTTTTATGATACTTTGCTATTCACACGCAGGCCACGACAGGTCTCAGTTTGGGCGGGGACAGATCATCACAGTGGGCGACTGGTGGAGTCCATCTTTCACTCAAGCTGACAGTCCATCCAGGGTGCTTTGGGCGGGATCAGACCCCAGAGCAGATGGATGTGCTCAGGGATATTAGCAACATAATAACTCAAACATCAGTTAACTATTGGAGGAGAAATTTCTCCTCAATCCACATATTTAAATGTAAAATTCTTTTAATTTTTGTTTTGCACTTATTAATCAGCAAAGTGGTTTTAATGTTTTTTCATATTTTGCAAATAGTCAGATTTATCAAAATCCAGCATTTTAATAGCAACAGGGACTTATTTTGTTTTTCATTGGTTCTTTTTTTTGGTTTACAGTTTGCACACATTTTTATATGTAGTGTGGTACTTCCATCGGAAACAGAATAAGACATCAGATTAGTACTATTACTGTATGAACATAATAATTTCTTGATCATTGATTTTTGATGGATTAGCCTGTTCTTGAGCCGGGTTCTGCGGAGGTTTCCTTCCTGTTAAAAGGGAGTTTTTTCCTTCCCACTGTCACCAGTGTGCTTTCTCAGGATGGGAGATTTAATTGGAGCTTCCAGCTCTATCTGTTGGTTTCCTTATATAGGCTATTATGAATTGGCTTTCATTATGTTTTTTTTCCTGTCTGTAAAGCGTTTTGCGATGGCATTGCCGTGATTTGACGCTATATAAATAAAGTTGAATTGAATTGAATTGAATTGAATTGAATTAGCTGTTAATACAGGTCATCAAAAGCTAGTCCTATGTTTGCTCTTAAATCTAGAGAAACACAGTGAATAGATGCTTCTAGTACTTTCATTCTTTTACTGATTTAGTTTTCTAGAAATTGTTTGATATTATATATGATGTTTCCTTTTCAAAAAATTACTGATTTAAAAATTTACTCCCCAGAATATACTAGAAATGACCTGCATTTAAATATATTTGTAATAATGTAGAAAGCAGTGATGCAGCTTTGATTACTTAAGCATAAGTTATAAACACTTTGAAAATGTATTTATCTTTGATCTTGTTTGAAAAATATCATTGAAATCTGATGATTGGCAGTACAAGTATGCCTATTTTTTTCACAATGACTTCACATAAATGCCAAATAAATTTCTCAAAAATTTGCACAAGTTGTTTGGATCCCATGTTCCTATATATATATATATATTTTTTTTTAAATTATGCAACTTTAACTCTTGGAATTACTTGGTCAACAGCAGGCTGAAAAAAAGTCCTATAATGAAGGTCTATTGAAGCTGAATGTTTCAAAATGGGTTTGTGTGGTTGGTTGTGTATCCCAACATTTTTGTTTTTGTACTTCTGTATAAAACTATTTGGAAAAAAATCTAAACAAGCAGTCGCCGCCTTTTAATACAAAACTCACTGCAAATTGATAATAACAAGATAATCCTTCAGGTTGTTTGTGAAGTAAAATAAATAATCAGACAAACAGGATACAGCAACAGAAGTACACAGAAGAGTAAACTGAGTTGGTAAATAGCTTGTTTACTGCGTGCACCTTGTAGCACTGATTGCTGATTGCACATTTCCCACGTAAACACAAATCTGTTAATGTTGGACTTTATTGCAATGTTAATCTCCTTACAGCTCCAAACTCACACTGGTACCACACATTTACACCCTGAAGGAGCCACGAGTTCTGTTGCCTAAACATTCCTTGTTTTATATAATCTGCCTCCGTCAATCGAGTTCTTTAAACATGATCATTCATTTTTGTTTCCAACTTACTTTGCAGTTTATCTAGATGTTTTGCATTCCAGCTGGATGATAAAATAACTTACATTATGTTTGGCCACTGTAACATAAATACATAGTGTATTTATGTAACATAAATACATAGTGCATTTTTGTTTATGTGCATAGTTTAGAAGTCTGTAAAAGTCCACCTGCCAGACCAATCTTTAGTAAAAACATTTGCTACATCATAATAAAGATAAATTAAAACAAAAAACACCCTATAGATGCTGTATTTGCTGCTGTATTTTCCCATTTCAAGTGCTCACAACACTAAACAAAAAGACATGATAAACAAAACAGTGACTTCTGTTCCTGTTTACATTTACTCATCTCACCAACATTATTTATATTAAACTGTTAATTGCAGACATGATTGTGTTTACACTTAACAGGGTACCGAACATCATGCAAACCAAATGCTTTAGAAAAAAATGCACTGGTTGTATATTTCAACTTATTAATTATTAATTAAAATTACTGTGTCATTGTGAGGAAAATTCATTTCTGTTCATTTCTCTACAGTGCTGTTTTACACTAAGCTTTGTGGGAATCACAGTCACATGTATACACACACACACACACACACACTTTTGTTGGATTTTTTTTCTTTTTTTGTATTTGTGGTTTAGCACCGTTCAGCTATTGGTCAGCTTCCTTCTGCGACTGTGTGAGTGTGCTTCCTCACACATGTTGCGTCATGGTAGAACCCCCTGCCTCAAAAGAAAAGGAGTATCTTACCCAGTCATACACACTAATTCATACGCACACTGTTGTACACACAACCAACAGGCTCACATAATTTATTTTTGTTTCCTGTCTCACCAGCTGCTCTGTCCCTTTCCTCTCTCTTTCTCTGCCCTTCTTAGTCCATTCCAGCTCTGCCCTTTCCTCTGTGCGGGTGCGATTGTGTTTTTTGGTTTGGAAATGTGTTGTTCGGTGGGTTTTGCCCGGTCCTTGGGCCTGGCTCTTCTGCCCCTGGCCCTCTGCTGTATGTTGGCCAACCTATTGCTGCTGTTTCCTATGGGAGAGATCAGCTACATTCAGCAGGGCCGCTTGACCGTCTACACCTGGTATTTTGGTGGACTTGGAGGCGGGGGCTTGTTGGTGAGTAGAAGATGATCATTTACTAATTGTTCTTTCACTATGTTGTATTTACAGAGTTATACTGTAGGATGGTAAAATGCAGAATTTTAAACTTGTGATCAGATTTTTTAAGACCATAGGATCTACATTTAAGTTATTTGTTCAGTATGTAATACAGTAAGTAGGAGGGGGGTTCTAATCATAGTAATAGCAATAAAAACCAGGACTAACTGATTATATCACAACCTATATCTGTGTATTTATATCTGTGTATATACATAAAATAAAAATTGTGTTAGATTAGTATTTGTTGCCTTGGAATGGCTAAAACATTACAATAAGTGATGAGAAAATTGAAACAAACTGATGAAGTTAATTTTATAAGTGGAACTGAATAAAAATGGTATGAATGAGTTTCTTTGAAAGGAATTAAGACATGTGACTGAAAATCTCCACTGAACAAGCACTGCAGACGAACTCCTTTAAAAAGAGCTTCATAGTCACTGAACACTCGTGTCACCTCCTTTCCTTCCTTATTCAGTGAAGACAGCTGGGACAAGCAGATGAAGCTGCGACTGTATTAAAGTGTGTGGACTGACACCCCTTTATGTCATTTTAGCTTTAACTTTTAACTTAATTCAAACAGTTTGCAAGATTAGTTTTACAGGTAAAAAGAATACACATATATTTATCACATACATTACTTAAAGTAAACAATTTCTTCAACACCCTTCACTCTGAGTTTAAACGTGTTCATTGAGAACAATAGGGTGTTGTTTGAGTCCACAGTTAATCCGTCTGCTCTGCATGCCGCTGATCTGATGGGTTTATGCTCTGAGCAGAAAGGAGCTGTTCTTTTAGTTTGGTTTTTGTTGAGCAACAGAGGATGGATTGTATTTTTCAGACAAGATTAACCTTATTGACTGCCAGATACCTTGTGCAGCAAATTAGTGTGTTTAACACAACAGGCACTAAAAGATGAGAGGAAAACTTAAATATTAAATGTATCACTACACCAAGACACTAAATGAAGTGCAACTGAAAACTGTTCCCTGCTGCATGTTTGACTTTATAGAGCGTAACAGCTTTTGAGTCAAAAGCTGTGAAGTTTTGGTGTCAGAACATTCATGCTTTGTGAAAAACTTTATTTAACCTTAAAAAGCAACACATTTCATATTTGATACATAGAGTTTCTGGGACATTTTGCATCACTTTATGGTAGAAACTTTACTCAAAACCCTGTTGTACACAATAAGATATCTGTCTCCTGCACCCTGGTGGATACCAAAAAGCAGAGGACTACACTGCAACAATTTTTTTTGATCTATCACAGGGTAATAAATGGTAAAAATACAAAAATATAAATTGTAAATTCTTTTTAGATTTTGTTAAAGGGTCAAAAAAACTTCAGTTTTAAAAGATTGGACTGTTCTTATGTTGAGCTTTTAAAGGTTTAAATCAGTTATGAATCTGTTGACCAATCATTTCAAAATCTTAAGTCTTAATCAAAGGTAGTCTTAATATTTACTTTCTGTTTGGCCTTTTTTCTTTGCTAAAATGACAGAATAGCGAAGAGTCAAAGAGCAAGTTGAACCCCTCTGAGAGAATGTCTATCTTTAGTTTGCTCCCTTCCTCTCTTTCATGCTTCCTCCCTAAGTTTTCATACTCTCTCCCTTACTTGCTGTGTGTTTCCCTTCATGTCGTCAGTCGCTCTTTCAAACACAGCTTTAGGGTGACATCCAGGATGTGCACCCCTCCTCAGATGTCTGTTTCATGTGTGCAAGTCCTTGGGAACTTCCGTCCTTCTGTTAGGATGTGACAGGAAAGAGGAGGGGAAGAACAGGGGAGTGAAAGAAAAATAACATAAAAAATCTCTAAATCAAACAGATATATGATTGCTGTAATAGGCTCTGTGTGCCTAAGGGTATTCAGCTTGTTATAAGGTAACAATACAGGTAGATGTGACTCTATGTTGTCTTTATTGAATTAAGACTCATAGCAGAAAGCCACTTTTTTAGATAGCAGGTCTTGGCACAGTGTAATGACTTTGGATTTGAGCAAACTTTAAAGGCTACAGTTCAAGTTTTCATCATTAAATTGCAAAGTTAAATTCTTAAGAGAGTAAAGGGAAAGAGGGAGAGGTAAACAGAGTGGGAGAGAAAACTCTATTTAGGAAGATATACCTCTGATATAAGTAGACACAGGGTGGGATGTTCATCCGCTTTGGCCAAATGGGTGAAAGAAAGAATGGTTCTTTATGGATGGATTTTAATTACATGAACCACTGATTTGTCATTTAACACCAACAACAGGTTGTTTCCACATGAACAGATTTGCTTTATAGAGGTAAAACAATACACTGATAAAACCCAACAACAAAATGTATCATTTTGATCTTATGACAAAGATACAGATTTCCACAGATGTTGTGTGTAGCCATAACAATGCAAGACTGTACTTTCTTGATTACTATAACTAAATTCTAAAATACTTTTTAGCCTAAATATACTTTTACATTATATCCTGCTTTAATGCATGTCTCTGATTGAGCTCAGGAGTAATTGTGACTCTAAATGTATAATAATAATGATAATCTTGTTCTTTTAGTTGCTTTTTATTGTTTGATATGAATGAAAGTGACTTATTATCACCTCATATCAATCTCTGGCTACTTAATCAAAATTATAATATGGCATAATTTCTGATACCAGGAAAAAAAACTGATTTAACATTGTGTCATGATCAAACTTGTGATTAATACTTCTTTATCACAGTTGTGTGGGTAGTAGCCAGCGTATTCTGTGATTATCTAACTTTAACAACCAAAAATGTTTAATGTAATAGATTTGTTTAAGATTCAGAAAAGGTTGCAGTTCATCCATAAAGTGTCCAAATAACATCTGATCTAACAACGATGTCTCAGAATTTTACAAAATTTGACTAGTTAGTTATAATAAGTCTTATGCACAACTGGTGTTGCTGAAGAGCCTCTAAGTCTGTTGTAGATGGTGCTGCATGTTTAATAGATTGTGGTAGATTTAGAGATTTTAGAAGTTGTACAAATTTATCATTTCAGGTGCCATATAAGCAGAACATCAACAACAATAACTTAATATGCTACTATCTATCTATCTATCTATCTATCTATCTATCTGTATACACACACATAAATATATATATATATATATATATATATATATATATATATATATATATATATATATATATATATATATATATACACATTCTGAATGGAAGCGCTGTACTGACACAATGTATTTATTCCTCTAGATGCTGATTCCTACCGTAGTGTTTATCACTCTGGGGAGATGCAGCTGCTGTTGGAATGAGAGCTTAATGGTAAGGAATGATTTATGCTTGCTGAAAATGCACAGAAGCACATCCTGCACCACATCCAGAACATTGTCACACAAGCCTTTGTTTCTAGTCTCATTTTTATCTTTTATTTTCTTCTCTGGACTTTTTTCATGGTGTCTCCAACTAATTCTGCCATTTTGCTGCTTTTACTGTTTTATTCTCTCACTTGGCGAATAAGTTGGCACTGTGCAAGACAAGGCTGCCTTCTTATGTGTAGAGTGCAAATTCTAATCCCTGAATGATTATTCAACAAGGGTCCCATTGTTAGGTAACACACAGCAAAGTAATCTTGGCTCACACTATTCAAACCACATGCACAGTTAGACTTGTTATGTGTACTTGTTTTTCCTATGTGATGAAGGAAATATATGCCCACTCTCCAACTTACAAGTGATTTTTGAAGGTTCAGGTTAGAGCAAAGGTCGGGGTAAAATATTCATTCATGATGGTTAATGTGAGGTTTAGGAACTAGGAAATGCGTTTTGTCAGTGTATTATATTTCATGGGAAATATGCATCAGTCATATGTGCGTTTCTGTCTCTAGCAGCTGCCTCTGTATCCGAAGCATGAAATGGCTGAATGAAATGGTGAACAGTCATTCATACAGACAGAAAGTCACAGGAGTACACATTCACAGAGGTGCCTAAACATGTGCTTAATCTTCCTAAAAAGTCTCTTTGTGTTGCTCCACAGATGTGTGGGTCAGTGCTAGCAGCTGTCATCGGCCTCGTGGGTTCTGGCTACTGTTTCATCGTATCAGGATTTGCCTTGTGGCAGGGTCCCCACTGTTTCACCTCGTATGGATGGACAAATCCCTTTGCAGACCAGAACGGCAGGTAAGGATCTATTGTGCTGTGCATTAGAAAAAATACACTTGTGTGATACTTTTAAAGTCTCTGATATTTTGCAGGAAGCAAGCTGATTTCTTAACACTTTGGTTGTTTGCATTACTGCTGTGGTCCAAAGTCCTTTATTGGATCAATTTGGTATCATTTTCTTGTGACAGTACCCAGTTTTTCTCCAAGTTTTAGCTGTCATGTTTAATGCATACAAACAGAATTTTTTATCTTGGTTTTTCTCGTACGTTATATGAAATCTTTAAAATGCAATATATAGAATGTTATACAGCACGTAATTTCAGAAATTAATACTTTGGTTGCTTTTTGTTGTTTATTAATGAAAGTATTTGTGATTAGTCAGAATGTGGCGTGTCTCGTCTTGATTTCTGAGTCCGAGCTAAATGATGCCAGAATTTGTAATATTGGCAGGCACTGACTCATGATCTATAGAATTGATATGATGTTATATAATGATCATTTTATGCTGACGTTAAGTGCGTGGCATTCGCATGCGGACTCGGCTCGGAGTTCCAAACAATACTTTTTGTTTCTTTCTGACTTCGGGTTCTTTCCAAGGTGGATGCGGGAGACAGGTTGGCCGGCAGGCAGACAAGCGGGGAGGTAAACCGGCTGACAGAGAGCCGAGCAGGCAGGCGGACGGGCAGGCAGGCAGGCAGGCAGGCAGGCAGGCAGGCAGGCAGGCAGGCAGGCAGGCAAGCGGTAGGGCAGCAATCGGGCATGCACGCAGGATCTCTGACGGGGAAAAAACACACAGGTTATCGATCTGTGATTCACACTGGGAAGAATCTTTCAGGCCGAGAGTTGTACCGCAGGGCATTCAACAATCTGGCGATGAACAGCAGGCTGGGCAGGTCTTAAATAGTGCTAATGCTGATTGCCAAGATGAAGATCAGGTGCTGATCCAGGTGCCAGGATGCCAGACACGCCCACCAGGGAACAGGATCACAACAGATCAAACTTTGATGCTCCAAATTGCTTAAACTTATGCTTTTATGAAGCAGCTTAAAATTACTGCTAATTAGTTAATAAAAATGCATTTGATTTGCAGCACCCAGCTCCTATTTACACTCTTGATTCCCATAGAAGCAATAATGATGTACTTAATTTTTTGCACACCATTCCTTGCTGAATTTAAATGAATAATAGCAATTAATTATGATATTTGCCTAATTTTAACATCTGGATAGGACTGGAGGCTTTTTCTATTTGTATTTTTATTTTTTATTTTTATTGTTTAATCAGATCTTTAGACATTAAAACCCTAAAAAAGAGGTTTCACATTATTTTTTAGTTGACCAGGTATTATGAAACAATCAGAACATTATATTTCTGATTCACTGCCTTGTTCTCACGGTAGACACTCTGGTCCTTTCCCTGGAGGGATTGCAGGAAGGTCAGGAAAAAGACCTTCTTAAAGTCTCTACTTCCTGGGGACAGTTTCAACCGTCACTACTCAACTATGAAATCTAAAATATGCATAAAAAAGATTAGCTGTACATATGTGTTTTTCACAAATCAAATTTTTATTATCTGTTTTTTTACTTTGTGTACTATTCTAAACAGGTAATTTTCTGTTTGTATTTCAGGTATCTTTTGCAGCCAGAGACCTGGGTACGGTGTCTCCAACCACTTCATATTGTAGAGTGGAACGTCACTTTGCTGTGTGTCTTACTGGGACTTGCTGTCCTGGAGTTCATCATCTGTCTCCTACAGCTGGGAAATGGTTTAGTCAACGCTATTTGCCGACCCTGTTGCTATAAACAGGAGTACAGTCTTAATGCTTAGAAAGACATACATGTATGTACACTCAGCTACACTTGCAGACGCCACACAGTGTGCATATAAAACATAGACACTAACAAACATTCAAACACAATATGTATAAACACAAACAGTTCATTAATGTACATATGAGGAAGTCTGCTCACCTGGACTCTTTACACTACCATGGGTTTTATGACTATAGTACACACTTTCTACTTAAACACACAAAACATCCTGTCATGAAAATGTGACAACATTAGTGAGGAATTATCCTAAGACATGGCTGTTCTCTCCCTTTATTATTTTGCTATAGTCTATACTTTGTACAGTATCCTTGCAACTCACCAACCACATGGTCATTGCATGATAAGAGCTGCAGTATTTCGCCTACATGATGAAGAAGCTTCAGTCATCTCACCAGAACATGGTATCAAGTTACTGATAAACTGTTTCCTGGAAACACATTCGATTTTGTAAGGATTTCTTAAGAGATGCCTAGAGATGTTCCTGCAAGATGCAATGTACATTCACATGATTTTACTTTTTGAATGTGTCATCTTGTACACTCTACTCTGTCCTAAGTTTTATGTGTGTGTTGTTACATGTGTTTAATTTCCAGGACCCTTTGTTGTAAAATGTTTCCTTTTAATGTGTAGTTTTGACAGACATTTTATATATATTTTAGACATATTTTTATAATGTATGGTTTATTTGTGCTGCATTGAATAAAAGACAGTTTTCATTTTATTTATCCAGTGTTATTTTTTTCATCCAAGTTTTGTTTTTTTTAGCCAGACTGTATTAGAATGCTGCAGTATACAAAGTGAAGAGAAATGGTGGGAGTCTACATGGTGGTCCTGACCACCATCTCAAACACACAACTTTTCAGTCTCATAAACTGTAGTCTGTTAAGTTGTCATAAATCCAATGCATTGTGGATACCCATCTGTATTTTTGTGGAGCTTCTTGCATGGCAGAGCAGTTGAATTGTGTTAAAAGCATTTGTGGACTCATAGGCTGTGATCTTCACTGTGCCTAAATCGTCCAGATGAAAGTGGGCTTGCTGCAGCAGCTAAAATGTTCAAACCTACCTCATTAAAATAATGAGGTCTTGAAAAGTGTTCACTTGCTTTGTGAGGCGAGTCTTTCATGATGGTTGGATGTTAGGGCAGCTAGTCCGTATTCATTTAGATTAGATCAGGGGTGTCAGAATTCAGTCCTCGAGGGCCGGAATCCGGCAGGTTTTTGTTGTTTCCCTCCACCAACACAGCTGATTCAAATCAATGGATCCAGCAGTTTCTTGTCAGCCTGTTTGAGTGTCTGTCAGGTGTGTGTTGGAGCACAGAGACAACAAAAACCTGCAGGATACCGGCCCTCCAGGAATGCAGTTTGACACCCCTGGGTTAGATGGATGTGATATTTTTATGAACTGGAAAAAGGCAGGGTGTCTTCCACAACATAGAATTTTTTTTCTGACTCAGGCTAAAGTTGAAAAGGTGGTTTAGAAATCAACATCATTACTTTCCACAGGCTTTCACAACCTCGCCTGGCATCATCTGACCCTACGGCCTTGTTCGGATTCAGTCTTCCCACTTGCTGCTTCACCTGACTGCAAAAGACCCACAAGTAGGAGAGGGAGACAAAGGGAGTGTCAGTGAATTTGATATGGAGGGACATGAAATTGTGTTAAAGTCCACAACTGAAGTATAGAGCGACAGAGTGGAGGTGTGACAGGGAAGCTATGGGCTTCTGGAGGCTGTGAGGTTTGTTTTACTAGATGTCGGCAGGCATAATATGACAATAAGCTTTCACATTTAGAGATTTCATTGTTTCTGTCCTCCCATTATTACAATTAAAAGTACCCATGTTTTAAGCTGTTTTAAATAACAAGATACAGCCATTCATATAAAATAAGTTTATTAGTTTACAGACAAAGCAGCTTTGGTTTACCTGACAATTGCAGCTTCTTCTCAGAAAGAATACAGCTCTTAATGTTGCTGTTTGCACTTTCAAACATTTCAATCCAATATTTCTGTAGAAATAGGCAGAAGAAAAACAGATTGGTAAAAAAAAAAAAAAAAGGGCAGTTTTGTGTACTTAACAAAGGTTGATGTTTCACAATCTGCTTATGGACAAGTATGTTGACTGTCCATAGTTACCTGTTATTGATCTGATTCAAGCCCCAAATTGAGTAACCATTGCCTCTAACCTTGACAGCCAAGCAAGTTCTAACCATATTTAGGAGTTTATGAGGACATTTCTGTTTTGCAGCCTTTAAAGCAAAGTTATTCCAAAGTTTTGTTTTAGTAAATAAAATAGATAGGCAAGTTAAAAAAAAAAAGAAAACTTGACTAATATGAAAAATGTGTATACAACACAATGAAGCAAATCCCGTGCCGGCAATTTAGCTTCTGTCTGCAACACTGATTAACAGTATTATTCAGACTCAAATTAATCTTCAGTGAAGCATCGTGACCTTGTTATATTCATCTGCAAAGCACTGAATAATATTTTTAAAAAAAACATTGATGTTCCTAATTCCAGTACAGAGAGTTACAAAGTTAGCTAATAAATAGCAGCAGATAAGTGCTTTGAGATGCGTTTGTCAGGAGAGTGGGCCATCTTTTGCAGACACTTCCACTTTAGAAAAATATTTACACAAAATGTAAACTGAGTCCAAATCTTGTTAACTCATACTAGTAAAGACAAAACAAATGATTTCTGCTGTATTATTAATGTGAGTTGCACTGGGTCAGATTTTGTGAAGTTGTTTTGAAAGTGTTAAGCAAATAAATAAAAATGTAACTAAATTTTGAAATGAAAAATTATTTTAGAAAAAGCCCAAATCCTCAAAAATGAAAAGTCACAAATGATTTAAATTAGGTCAAAAGTTAATACTTTGATATTTCAGAAAAATGTTCTTTTCTTGTGTAAGTCCAGCCTGGTTATCCTATCTGTTCGTTTACCCCAGATCCCTCTTGGTGGTTTGTGACCTCTCTGCCCTGTTGGCTGATTCAGCTGTGCGTCACCTAAGGCTGTATAAAGATGCAGAGGGTCTGAAGTCTGGACAAACTGACTGACCAACAACGTACAGGCCTTTTTTGCATCGTGTTTTCATTGTTATCAACTGCTGGAAAACTGGACAAAAGAATTAAAAGACTCATCATCCTGTGTTAGTTTTTCTTTAACTTCTTCTTGAAGAAGGCTCTGCAGTATATTGCCAAAATGAATAGATTTGGGTTGAGAACTGCAATGCTGTTGTATTGCGCAGTAATATGTGTTTCTGGCATGAAAAGAGAATACTTTTTCAAGATAGAAGAAGTATTATGGAACTATGCACCAAGTGGGAAAAATGTTATTTTGAACCTTACACTGCAGGAGGATGCGTAAGTACACACATCAAATTGTCTTTTAACTATAATTTAATCATTTGATGCAGACATCAGACATCTTTTTTGTGGAGCTAAACTTGAGTTACATATAAAGACATACTCGCAGGTTCAGTTAAAAAGGCATAACTTTGCAAATAGTTAGCTTTGTAGCATAATGGCCTGAATCATGCTTTAAGGTATAATAGGTAATGATGCGCAGTCGATCAGCAAAATTAGGAGAGCATGGATAGACAGATATCACAATCAAAACATGACTTTGGGAGTTATGCTATGAGGTTAACAAAAGGTACTTTTTGTTATATTAAAAGATACTGCAGCAGCTACATCCCACATAAATGGAGACTACAGACAGTAGTCAGTAATATATATATATATATATATATATATATATATGTGTGTGTGACTTCATATATATATATATACATATATATATATATGTATATATATATATATATATATATATATATATATATATATATATATATATATATATATATATATATATATATATGTGTGTGTGTGTGTGTGTGTGTGTGAAGCGAATGCAGTAGTATGTTCTGTGAAAGTAACTTCTTTTCTTTTGTATTTAAATGTTTTTTTTTTTTACCAAGACTGATGTGAAAGTAACTACACTTTGTTATTAAGAGTTAAGAGTAGTTCTATTCAACTCCTACATAATATTTGAGTTTTCTATACAAACAGTTTATCTTTAGCTTATAGGAAAGTTTGCTTAATAGTAGTACTTGTTTAATAAAAGTGCTTCGAAATATCAAAATCCTGTAGAGGTTTTCTCAAAATTCATGAACCAAGTTAGAAGACATTAAAGTATTGCTAAGATATGGAATTATTTCCTGTTCAAACCCAATAAAGTTATGAGCATTTACTTGTAAAAATTCAGAGTTTATGTAGGACTTGATATAAACATTTACTAAGCCAACTTGAGTGAATGTTTGAAAACAATGGCACTCAAAGGCAACAACAAGATTTATGTGGTGAAAGCGATACCATTTCACATTTAACATTTAACAATATTACAGCTATTACAGATTTCTTCCGGTTTTCCGAAAGATGAATCATCATCATAGATTAGGGATGTTTAAACAGTCTGTTTGTTTTTCAGGCTGTAATATTCACCCTTGAAAAAGCTTTTCACAGCATTAACAAGAGCTTTTTCTTTGATTTAAAGGAAAAAAATAAAAAATAAACAATTCAACTATATTCAACACGAAACAATTGTTTCTCGCTGACATCTTCAAATTTGACTTATTCAGGCCTGAATGGAATTACACAATGGACCTTGTGTAAAATAAACTTGATTTGATTGTGTGAAAAATAATGTAACTTATTTATATGCATTTTTGCAGAGAAGCTGCAGTATTTTTACAAAGAGGCCCCCAGCGTATTGGCTCCGTCTACAAGAAGGCAGTTTATAAGCAATACAGCGATGCCACCTACAGGACAGAGATAATGAAGCCAGAGTGGCTCGGTTACCTGGGACCGCTGTTGATGGCTGAGGAGGGAGATACCGTAATCGTCCACCTCAGAAACTCAGCATCCAGACCATATAGCATCCATCCACATGGACTGAATTACAGCAAAGGCAACGAGGGTGAGAAACCAACAAACAAATTAAATATTGGTGATAGTTTAGTAATTTGATAAATGCTGGAATATTTGTGTTTCCTACAGGAGCTCTGTATCCAGATGGGACAGATCAAGCGCTGAAAAAGGATGACTCAGTGGCTCCTGGTGCTACATTGACCTATGAGTGGACCCTCCCTCAATCCCACAGCCCAGCATCTGAGGACAGTAACTGTATGACCAGGTTCTATCACTCTCATGTGCGCCCACCAAAAGACATCAACTCGGGGCTAATAGGTCCTCTTCTCATTTGCAAGAGAGGTGAATTTAAAAACACTGATTTGCTGGTGAGTTTAACTGCTGTATCATGAATACATTTATCATGCCTCAACTTCTCTCCTTTGCTTAATAGGAACTCTGGACGTGCATGGTGACAGGTCAGCAGACTACACATATGCAATGCTGTTCATGGTGTCAGATGAGAACTTCAGCTGGTATCTGGATGAAAACATCAGGACATACATCACAAATCCTGCCAAAGATCTGAAGGATGATGAAGATTTCATTGAAAGTAACAAGATGCATGGTAAGGAAGAAGCCACAGACACACACAGACAAATGTGCATTCTTACAAATAATATACAATTTAACCCTGTGTGTGTATTGCAGGAATAAATGGTTTTCTGTATGGAAATTTACCTGGATTGAGTATGTGCCAAGGCAACAAGATCCACTGGCACATGATTGGGTTAGGCAATGAGGTAAGAATAATTATTAGAATTATAGTGAACCCAACACTCATGTTAACTTTGATTATGTGTCGTGTTTTAGTACAATATTGGAATAATATTTAGTCAACAGGCACTTCAGCATAAAAACACATATGGCATACGATATTTTATAAATACATATAACAAACATTTTTAGGGGGAATTATTATCTGTTTTGTCTGAGAAAATCTGAGAATGGGGTTTGACCTTATGCTTTATGTTGGAAACTAAATTTTACCACCAAGCACCTGGAAATGTTGGTCTTTCAGTTCAAGTAATATGTATTTAAACCATTGAGACTTCTAAATTTTAAATAAATTGCTTGTATTTTAGATATAAGTGGACTTTATTAGCATAATTGTAATGTTGCTCATCCAGGTGGACATGCATTCAGTTCATTTCCATGGCCAGATCCTGACCATTCTCCACCATCATACCGACACAGTCAGTCTTTTCCCAGCCTCCAGCACTACAGCTGAAATGGTGGCAGACAACCCTGGACACTGGTTACTCACATGCACTGTCAATGACCATCTGATGGGTGAGACCATTTCTGATCTTAACATGAGGACGATGACTCCATCAGCTCCATCTTCATGATCAAACTCAATCAAGCATCAAAAATATTTTGATGGCTTTTGCTAATATTTTTGCATGTTTTCATCAATGATTGCTTCCAGCTGGAATGCAGGCTTTATTTGAGATCAAAAAGTGCTTCCCAAATGTCCATAAGCCTCGACCTTATGGTGAGCTCAGACAGTTCTTCATTGCTGCTGAAGAAGAGGTTTGGGACTATGCTCCTACTGTTCCTACTGAGAGGTTGGTTGAACATATATAATTTCACACAGAAATTGTGCCTCTTTTGTTGAAAAAAAAATCTTCCCCAACTCTAACTGAACTTTTGTATGCGTGTAGTGAGGCAGGCACGTTTGTAACCAGAGGTCCAAACCGCATCGGAAGCCGCTATAAGAAGGTTCGCTATGTGGAATACACTGACAACACTTTTACAACAAAGATGCTACGCAGCCCAGAGGAACAACACCTTGGAATTCTGGGTAATCAAGGACTGGAGTTTAATGCACATTGTTCATGGTCCTTTTAATTGGCCCAATCCCAAATCCTCCCATTTGACCAGCTCCTCTATTTTGCAGTTACTCCAAATAAGAATCATCAAGCCAAGTCAAGCAAACTTTATTTATAAAAAGCACTTTCTGACAGTAACTGCTGAACAAAGTGCTGGACATAAAATAACTAAAATATTAAAACATTAAACAATACATTTAATCGACCAGGGGTGGACAACTCTGGTCGTCAAGGACCGCAGTCCTGCAAATCTTCCGAGTTTGGACTGATATGACTTAGTTTCCCTGCTGCGACCCATCTGACTCAAATCAATTAGCAGACTACTGCAGAGTTTAATGTCAAACTCTGCACCAGCCTGGTAATTAAGTCTGATGTGTGTCAGGTGTGTAGAAGATGGTCACTACCTGAGTCAAAGCTGATGTTTATTGAACAGTTGATTTTGTTTATTTTCTTAAAAATGAGTCAATTGCTCTGATTTTGAAAACTGTTAAAAAAAAAAAAAAAAAAAAAAAAAAAAAAACCCTCATCATAACACCATCTGTAGGGTCTTTCAATTGGATTCCTGACAATCTTTGTGCTTTTTGCCACTTTATTTGTGCCTTTCATTGTCTCCAGGTCCTGTGTTGCGAGCTGAAGAAAAAGATACAATCAAGGTGGTGTTTAAGAACAAAGCCAGCCGACCTTACACGATACAGCCACATGGAGTACAGTACAGTATAGAACAGGATGGGACACTCTACTACAATGAGCTGGAAGGTTAAATAAAGCAAAAAACTGTCATCAAAGTACTGTGTGATTAACATCCCTTGACCACTACCTCTGTCCTTTGTCTGAACTCCCCACTCTTCTCTTTGTTAGAATCATACACAGAAAAGAAACTACGGGAGCTCAAAAAACAGCCAAGTAAGTCATCTGCATTTCAGAACCAGTTATTGTTCTTTTCAAATGCGTTTGTCATTACTATCATTAACTCTATTTTTTTCTGTAAATGTATGAATTCAGGAGTTGTGACTCCTCCTCCTGCAGCTCTGGTCAGACCTGGGACAGTGTACACGTATGAGTGGTTGGTACCTGTAGGTGCTGGGCCTGTAGAAGGGGAAGCTGACTGTCTGACCTATTTGTACTACTCTGCTGTGAATGCTGTTAAAGACACCAGTTCGGGACTGGTTGGGCCCCTTCTCATCTGTCGACCTGGATCTCTGAAGAAAGAAGTACAGGTGAAGAACTGAAAGATAAACAGACCTATTAAGGCTTAAGATTTTCCATATACTGTTTGTTCAGTTTTGGTTTCCTCCAAATATCTAAAGATGCCCACAGTAGGTTCATTTGTGACTTCTTATCTGCTCTAAGGTGTGACCATGAATAAGTGAGCACGAATGGCTGTGAATGGTTATCTTTGCAAATATAGTCATACATTACATCATTTTAAACACAGGTGACATTTTTACCCATTTGTTCTGCCTTTAATCTCATACAGAAAAACTATAATAAGGAGTTTCACCTCATGGCCACAGTGTTTGATGAAAACCTCAGCTGGTATCTAGATGAGAACATCAGGACTTTCACCACTTCTTCTAAAACTTTCAACAAAGAGGATGAAGAGTTTATGAAGAGCAACAAAATGCATGGTATGTAGAATCTGACTTTAATCATTATCATCAGTATAAATTAAAATCACCCCGAAAGGACAGTCAAAATGACTAGGAATAGCTTATAATCACTTTGGTGACAATATGCTCAATATTTGCAATAATATATGCATAAAATGCTTTAAATGGTAATACAAATATCCCTTTTTATGAATGGTAAACTGTTCCAGTTGTGAATACACACTTCATTTCACTTTGTAAATCCCTCATAAAACATTAAAATCAGTTTTAGCATGTACTTGAACTCAATGAGGTCAGAGACTTTAAAATAAGTACGATATGATCAAGCTTTTTGTTTGCATAAATATCCTGGCAGCAGGATTTTGAATAATTTGCAAGCACATGAATGAGATCAACTATGCAATAAGATATAACAATAATTTTCTAAAGGAGAAAAAAAAATTGTAAAGCTTTCAGTAGCAGATACAGACTGATTATAGACATTTCATGGGCAAGAGAATTCTAATGTTACAATACTATTAATAATCACTATGTGATATGATGTGTCAACAGTGGCGTTGAGGTTTTTTAAAGTGTCTTTGTGATGGAGAATAAATACAACAAAGTATTTTTTTAAATTATTTATCACTCCCTCACAAACTGTGCTTGTTCTCTCTGTTGCTTTCTTTTAGCCATCAATGGATTTGTGTATGGGAACCTTCCTGGCCTGACCATGTGTAAGGGGGATAAAGTCACATGGCATCTGTCAGGACTGGGTTCAGAGACGGACATTATTAGTCTTTATTTCCAGGGCAACCGCATCCTCTACCGTCAAAACAGACGAGACACCATCAATGTTTTCCCTCACATCTCTCACACTGTCACTATGGAGCCAGACAGCATGGGTAAGTTTCCTATGTACCTCTGTGATACACAGGAGAGAATTCAGTTATATTTGTAAACCTTGCCTGTGTATAACCAATTACATAAAATGCATATTGATGTATTTGGGAAATAAAAATAGCAAAATACAGAAAGCTAATTCAAAGTAATGTAAAGGAGATAGGCAGACAGACCAAAACACTAAAAAGTTAAACAAACTATCTTGTTTTTTTCAAGTAAAACTAAAATGGACCGATCAGGTTCTCAACCCATAATTTAAGCAATCAAGCACATTGAAGGTCAACTTAAGCAAAATCAGCAATCATTTGAATGAGATCTTTGCAAATAATATTGTAAATAAATGCTCAGATGTCCTATTTCTTTGTGTTTTAGGTGAGTTTGAAGTTGTGTCTGCTACAGTGGACCATTATCGTAATGGCATGCGAGCCAATTACACGGTGCAGAAATGTGGCCTGTTTCAGCGTCAGGGTGAGGTGATGCTCCATTCAAAGACCTACTACATTGCTGCTGTGGAAATGGACTGGGACTATTCTCCGAACCGCACCTGGGAAACAGAATTTTTCCGTGGAGCAGAAGAGAAGTAATGTTTTACATAAAACCCGAGATACAGTAAAAATCCACTGGTACCGTTTTTCATTAAATTTCAATTGTAAAAATATAACATATCTGACTATAGTTACAATCCTCCAGATTTTTATATTCAACATATAACAAAAAGATTTTTCTTCACTTCAGCTGAAACTTAATTATGTAAAGTTTAATAAATCTCATTCTTCAGTATCGCAGCACAATTATCACAATGTAGTTCTGGTTAAAATTATAAAGGCAATATACTACCATGACATAGATGATCAGAAAACTGTCCTGCATTTTGTCTTGATGAAGTAGCCCAACATTTTAATGTTTTTTATAAAAATGATGAGCTGCTACTAAATAACATTCTTTCCTGTGGCAGTCATGCTCTTACTTTCGTGGACCAGAGTGGTGGCTTTATCGGCTCTCGTTATAAGAAGGTTGTCTACAGACAGTTCACCAATGACAAGTTTACTAAACAGGTGGAAAGAGCAGCAGATATGGAACACCTCGGCATTATGGGTAAGGGGCGAGTTTAAACATTTTAAAATGGTTCGATGTTGGTTTTATAGTTTTCAGAATAAAAAATATGATTTGAAACAATGTGTGTGCAGAGATTTCTGTGAATAACAGGCCTTTCTTTGATGTGTAAGAATCATCTGAGTCGGGTTCCGGAGACATTTTACTTTGTGAAAAGGGCTTAGTTAACTTTCGGTGCTCTGCACCACCCAAACCATACAATCTGTAGCTCCTTCTCCAACACGGGAACTTTTCATTTATTTAGGGCTTTTTAAAACCCTGGTGCATTTCCACTGACATGACCTGAACAAAATCTTTTCCTCAACCCAAACTATCTCTTAAAGAAAAGTATGTGATAGAGAGGTAGAACGTTTCAGATCCCTTGGTTGCGTGCTGAACAACTCTTATTGGTGGAAGATGTGCAGTGTTCTGCACTGCCACGTATAAGTGTCGTATGCGTCCTCACACATATTTAGTTTCCTTCGGTAAACTCAGCTCCATGTTTTGATCATTTAAAACCTTTTTTGTGGTATAATTAGGTATTTTTTGCCTCTCTGGTCATTTTAAATAAAGCTTTGTCCTTTCATTGTTGTTTGTGCAGGTTTTCATTTTCTTGTTTGGAGTTATTGTGTATCTCTCAAATTCTGTGATAACAACTGAAAATTGTTCATTAAATTGTTTTTATGATGCAACTAGGAATAAAAGCTTTTCCTTTCCTTTCAGGTCCAATGATTCATGCTAATGTGGGGGACAAAGTTAAAATTGTTTTTAAAAATTTGGCATCAAGACCATATTCTGTTCATGCCCATGGAGTCAAGACCGAGTCTCCTGTTGTCTATCAAACTAAACCAGGTAGAGTATCACTTAAAATTAAAGAAAAAAAAACTTTTTGTTATGGAAAAAGACTAAATGAATCAGTGATTTGGTCCTATTAATAATTAGTTCTTACTTTTTTCTTGCTTAAAAGCTTGTTGGTATTTATTTTAACCTCTGAAATGCTTCTGACCCTTCAGGAAGTACAAAAACAAAGCATCAAGTGTTTCCATGCAGTTATACTTTATTATGTGCAACTTCTTCAATGCATATATGAAATCAAAACCTTTAACAAAATCTTTTATATTTGCAGGTGAAACTCACACATATACCTGGTATGTCAACAAGAATACAGGACCAACAGCAGAGCAAGAGGAGTGCTCTGTGTCTGCATACTACTCCACTGTAGATGTTATAAAGGTACAATCATATACATTAGAATCAAATACAGAGAAATAGAAATATTTAACACTAACATATTTTTCCCTCCCTACCAGGACCTTTATAGCGGGTTGATTGGTCCTTTGGTGATTTGCCGCCGTAGTTGGGCCAGGTGAATATTTCTACAAGGTTTTCTGCAGAGTTTGATTTCATGATTTATAACAAGCCTGTGCTGCTTTCAGGACTCTTGGACTAAAGAAGGAAGTGGAAGAGTTTGCACTGCTTTTCATGGTTTTTGATGAGAATGAAAGCTGGTAAGTAGCAGGATAATTGTGAAACAATCTGTTTAGGCATAGAAAATATAAATCCCATTTTTATTTTATTTCATACAACCATGAAACAGTAATAATGGTAAAGGTAAAATATAAATTATTCGTAATTGTCAAAACAAAAAGGAAATACAAGGACATTTGGAAATCTTTGAGAGCCTGATTTCATTTTAACATTACAGCATCATACTCTGAACAATCTTGTATTTGACTACACTAAATATTCATAATAAGTAAGAATAAACTGCAATGTTGCCTTAATTTTCATACAGAAGTTTTTCAAACACTAAAGAAACATGTATGTTGTTGTAATTCAGGTATTTGGAGGAAAATATCAGGAGACATATCAGGACTCCACGTCCAAACCTGAAGGATGATGAAGTCTTCATAGAGAGCAACAAGATGCATGGTGGGATAAACACATTCACAAAACTCACTGTAATTTAAAGTGACAGTAACATTTGTATAACCAGACAGTGTTGATTGAAAGTTTTAGTCATAATCTGATGAAATAAATAACTTATAATTTTTTTATATTTCTAAGTACACTTTAATTTTGTGCCGGATCTATTTAGTTCTATTATATTGATAGCCTTATGGCATAATTGAGTCATATTTTGGCCAAATGGTGACATCTGCTTAACTATTCTCTCTTTACACAATAATGCTATGAAATTTATATCTAGAAATGCTTTGGGTTAGCAATTAAAAGGATTTAATGAAAAAATAATTATGTTGAACCCAAAGTTTTGTTCTTTTATTTATTTATTTTGTTTTAAAGTTGTCTGAGTAACTTTATCATTAAGTTCAGGAAATTTGCAAGTTACATCATACAATGATTTGGTTTGTTGCATAACACTTTATCGTGTCCTGTGTTTGGACAAAATGTTTCCTTTAGTTTCTTACTAAATACACATTAAAACAATTACAAACTTTTCTGGACTATTTTCTAATGTGATTAACTCGAAAACAAAGAATTATCCTTAAAAAACCCAAAACAGAAACTTTTACATCAAGTTTGAATATAATACATAATTCTTACTTAAATTGTCCCAAATTACTTGCAAAAGGTTTTCTGATGATGTACTTTTCTGCTTGTTTGTGTGCAGCCATTAACGGTTATGTGTATGGTAACCTGAACGGCTTGAACATGGAAGTAGGTGATAAGGTTTACTGGTACCTGATGGGAATGGGCAATGAGGTGGACATACATACTGTTCACTGGCATGGCCATAGTGTTGAGTATAAGGTATACTAAACAAGCAAACAAATACAGCAGAAGATCACTTTTACAATAATGGTAATAATAATAATAATCTAATTTTATAAATGATTTTCTGTAATCCATAGCTGGGTGGAGGCCGCCACAGTGTTGACTCATATGAGCTGTTTCCAGCCACCTTCCAGGTAAAACCTACAAAATCTTCTCACTTAGATTTATTTTATGTTATTCTGTCTTATTTATTTTTTTTAATTTATTTAAATCCTTAACGGATATTAAGGATATACAATATTCAATACTTCCACATAACTTTTTTGGGATAGTTTTATTGAACAAAGACGGCAAATCAAAGCCAAATAAATTCTTTTGTCATACTGGTACTTTAATTTTAATGCAGTTCTTATTGCGGTCAATAGGATTTATATTTAAAATGACAAGAATTCATAGTTTCACAAAAATGTTTTTATTAAATTTATAATGACAAACCAAAAAAGGGGGAAACTAAACAAACAAAAAACTCATATAGAATTTTTATCTAACCTAGAAATGATGTGTTGTCGTTGTCTCTTCCTGTCCAGACAGTAAAAATGCGTCCTCAGTATCCTGGTACTTGGCTGCTCCACTGTCATGTCACTGACCACATTAAAGCCGGAATGGAAACGATGTATACTGTCACTGAAAAAGGTAAAAATAAACAAATAAATGAAAAAATAACGTTGGCGGGGTAGGGGGCAGCTTGATAATAGTGATCATCAGGATGTTGTAGAGTTGAAAAGCCTCTTTTTTATGTTCTTTTTTTCTTCAACAGTTCAGAGAAGGGGACGCTGAATCCTTGAGGGAAAAGAATACAGAGACCAGCTAAATGTTCATTTCTGTGCCTAAATATCAAAATATTCTAGTTTATAAAATCATTTTAACATGATTTATGCTGGCAGCAACATGGAATCAATCATTAATCATTATATATTAAAGTTTATCAGACATTCCCATTATTTTTTCAAATGACAACATATAATCCAGAATAAAATTTTGTTTAAACTTTGCATTTTGAGTGTGGACCATGTTTTACAGTAAACTAACTACATATAAACACAAGCTGCCTTATATATGATTGAGCTGATGGGAAGGAATATCCAGAATTTCTCCACCTTTAGTAAATATAGTTACTTGGTAGTTACCAATCTGGGCCACTAGATGGCGGAAAGCTGTTATGATGTTGAGTTTGCAGCTTTATAACTGGCTTATTGCAACCTTTTTAGCATTTCTCAATATACTTGACATTGAACATCAGCTTCTTTAACTACTTTGCACTGTGTACAAAGTAGTTGTATTTGTCATGTAACGACTTTTACCTGACAGGTTGAAAACTTAAACCTCATTAGTCCCTCTTTTCCAGCAATCTGTAACACTTTAGTCCAACTAGTTTGAACAAAAGCTAAGGTCATGTCTCCCAATAGAAGCATTAGTCAGCTTAGAGTCAACTAGTTTGGTCCAAAACACTATCTTGTATACTTTACTTGAGTTGTGTAATAGGTGACATGTTAACTAGTCAGAAATAGTTCTGTTAAATGGAACGCAGAGTCCAGACCAGGGCCTGCTATGACTGTGGGGCATAGCTGAGTTGTAATGACAGGTCCACATGAGGGGTGTCCACCTCAGACTTCCTACAGGGTACCCCCAACCAGTACATGTAGGTAGTATGAAAGGTGTCATCACAACCAACAGTGTGGTTCTTAACATGTGGACATTATTTCAGTTTTCTGGACAGCTCTGTTAGAGATTAGTCTGTTGTCTGTACGGCTGAGTCAATGTTTATGGACACTGTGGAACTTCCACCCCTGACTGCACAACACCAGCAAGAACCTGGTACAAGATGTGTCACCTCAGGAGGCTGCAGAGAAAAACATCCACACTGTTTGATTTATTCATGAGATATTTTAGCTTTATATTTTTTTTTCCAGATTGTTTACACAGTAAAGTGATACTTAAAGTGTAAGGAGAGAAAAAGCTGAGTATACAGGTTAGATGAGAAAATGCTAAATAGTTTTTGCACTTTTCAGTTGAGTCATGAGCATGAAAACTAGGAGGTCTTCAGTAACCTCAAAGATTATGTGGTGATGCTGAAACCAAGCATCCAACCAACAGAATCCCACCCTGTGCATCTGACAGCGTTTTATCTTTTTATCTTTATCTTTATCTAAGCCCCCAACTTCCTCAGCTGTGGTTAGAAGTGTTACTGTGTGTGTGATGCACATTTGGCAGACAATGTAGATGTGAAGATTTGAATTACAAACGTTATTATAGCATGAATTGATTCGTGTAGTGTGGACAACTGGCTTCTTGTTTACCAAAAGGCATCAAAAACAGCATTCAAGTGAATTTAATCATTCTGTCATGCTGTACTTTGGTTACATGATTATGTTGGGATTCAGAAGGGATGACTCTTATTGGAACAAGGTTCAATTTCTGAATGTCACAAGTACTCCACCATCCTGAGTGTAAACATTCACCACACCTCTGTCTCTTGATCTGCATCCCTACAGCAGAAAATCTAGATTTGGTGGAATAAACATTAAAATAAAGGAAAATGACAACCAGTAGGTCATCTTGTGTTTGTAGCAAAACAAACTAAACTGTATGAGTGTAATCTGGTTCTGTGCCGAATGTTGCATAAGAACCTGATATGACTGGTGCCAAAGAGCATTTCTAACTGTTTCTAAAAATAAATAATGCAACCAAAAATGCAATTTGTTAAATACTGGCAGCTTGCAGTAATATCTTCATGTTAGAAACACTAAAAAAAAAAATGCAATGACAAGTTAATTTGTTTTCATTTGTTCTACAATAAATTAACAAAGTAGTCTACATTTGCTTTTATTTCATCTTTCGTTTATTATATCCATAGCATACTGCTGCCACCCATAACTTTGCTTTTTCTTTTGAGGTTTGAAGACTTCGGTTCCTGTAAAATTAGCTCACAATGAGTCAAAACTCCCCTCACTGCTTTGGGCTCGGTTTCAAAATGCTCAGTTTATCATCATTTTCTGTCTGTTTAACCATCTAGAGTACTGTAATTGGTTATTCTTTATATTCTCAAATAGATGATTATTGGTAACTTCATTACATCCAAAAAGGCAAATTGTTCTTTCTATCTTTAAAAAAAAGGCTTTTAAAGCCTTGTTAAATCCCATTTAACATGCATTTGTACTGTATAAGATAGATGATTATACTTTGTTTCTGTTGTTTGTTAATGAACAATGACAGTTAACTTGCACAAATACTGAAAATGTTTTTTTTGTTTTTTTTTTTTTAAAGGAAAATGTTTTACATGCAGGTTCTCTCTAAGAATTTAAGTATTTGCTCTTCCTTAGTTTGCCTGCATCATGTGAGTGACAACCTATGTTAGCTGAGTTCCTGACAGCCTACGCCACACGTCCATGAGCTTCTTTGAAGTCATCTGTTACAGGAGGTGCTTGTGATACTAGATAATTTGGTGTTTTTGCAAGTTCCTGCCGACAGTTTCCTTTCGTCTGACTGAAACGTTACTATTTCTTAAGACAACTAAGATTTCAACTTGGCTGCTCATTTAATCCATAAGAATAAAGACTTGAGGGTCATCGTGTCAGGCCTGCAACCAGAATATTTCTTTAATCATGGCTGGAAACGTCAGAAAACCTCTTGAGTTTATTTTGGTCTTCACAGTTCACATGGTTTTAAATGGTAAGTTGTTTTCTTTTGAGCTCATTATTTAAATTTTCACACATGGGTTTTTGGGGGGGATTCACCTGCTTGATGGCTGTGGTAATTTTTTTTTTTTTTTTTTACAAATTTTTTTGTTTGATTAACTTTACTTTCTGTATCAGATATGTATCTAGGTTTAAAAACATCTTTACTTGCCAGAGTCAGTGATTTACTGGAAATAAACAGCATTGAGGAGAGGAAAACGATATTGGTTTTCTGTTGTGCTGTTTCTCTCACTTTGCTTGTGGTATCTGCAATAGTATTACTTGTGCAGAAGTGCATTAAAATGGGGTTGAGTGCTAAATACTGATGGAAACCATCTTTTAGATAATGTGATATACATAAGTAGATCATGGGCATCTTTAATCTTGAAGAAATTTTTTAAAATAATGCTGTTAAAGTACACAGAAACATATATCATATAGGTATATCATTTATCTTGAACACCAGTGCTTTTCACTCTAAAATCTAGTAAAGAGAATTTACCCTCACCAGAACACTTCAATGACTTTTTGACTATCATAGGCTACAACTGTACTTCCAGAAAGCTGTACCTTTGTGTGACATGTAATAAGAACAGAATGAGAGAGTTTGCATATCATTTAAAACCTGTTTAAATGAAATTATGTTTCCATTATGCAACTGAGAAATTTTAGTGACCTTTTTTCAAAGAAGTTGGTAAAGGGCAGCACGTGTTGCTTTGTGTTGTTTCACTCCTTTTTCCAGCTAAATAATACACTGTACTTGTTTCAACTAGGATTAGATAGATAGATGGATGGATAATTAGATAGATATACTTGCTCTGCCTTGTGTCTCCTACCTTCCCTCTTGTTTTAGATAGATATTCTATTGAATGTAGTATTTTAACATAGGGAATATATTGGGGTTGGGGGGAAAAGCCTGTAGCACTACATCTCAACAGCTGTGTCCAACTGGACTTGCAGCAGTTCACAAGCACCTTCCTGTGATGTCCTCTACTGTTTGATTTTGGGCCTGTTTTGTTCTCACACATATATAAGTCTTTTTGAATAAAAGTGACAGCTAAATTACTGTAGAATAGAATAGAATATATAGATAAAGTGTGCTTTTGTATTGTTTTAAGGACTGAGTTTAATGCTGGAACTGCCACATTGTTGTTACAGAAAATGGACATTTTATTTTATACAGATAACTGCAAGGAAAACAGCAAAATGTAACTTTAGCTCTAACATGTAATAATGCTTGTAAACTAAGTCAGCAATATGTTTTACTGTAGTTTATTGCAATTCATCTTTGAAATGGTCTTTGTAGCTAACTCGAGAGGATAAAGAATATAATTTGGAGATGTTTTTTTTTTTCCCATCATACTACTAAAACTATTTAGGAGTATATTTTGATTTAGATGTTGTCATTGTGATGTTATAGTTTAAAAGATTCAGATTATGTTAAAATATTTGTAAATACATAATATTGTTAACCAACACTGAAGGAATAGATTATCTTAATTCTCAAGTCAGATTTTAAATTGATTATTTCATTATTGGACTCTTTTCATTAAAATATACAATGATAAAAATCGGTTTTTTTTTTGGTTTTTTTTTTTTTTTTTTTTACTGTGTATGGATCTTTTTTCTTTCTTTTTTTTTTTTTTTTTTAAAGCAAAAGACTCTTCAATTCAATTCAATTCAACTTCATTTGTATAGCGCCACTTCACAACAATGTTGTCACAGGGCACTTTACATACACAAATCAACATACCCATCATTTCGAGCCAATTCATACATATCCTATAATAGACACCAACTGATTGCATTGAGTCATGACTTCGATCCAATACCCCATCCTGAGCTGCATGCGGCGACAGTGGGAAGTAAAAAACTCCCCTTTAACAGGAAGAAAACCTCCGCCAGAACCCAGCTCAGGGAGGGCAGCCATCTCTTCCTTTGTAAATGAATACTGCCAGCGGTTAAAGAGTTTTACTTTTACACTGAACACTTTCATCGCATCCCCTCCATTAATGGTGACTCCTCTTCTGTTTTGTTACAGGCCCTGGCCAAGCAGAGCCAGCAGAGGAAGCAAAGGTTATCAATGGCGTCATTGACAAAAACATCACGCTCCAGTTTGATTTAAATGCCAAAATCACAAACAACAGTCGCTTTGCAGTTTACATAAAAGGAGAAAAAAAGATCTCAGAACATCCAAATTTCCAGAACTGCTTTGAAATTTTACATAACAATTCTGTGCTTTACCACATCACAAATCTAACTCAAAATAACAGTGATGTTTACTGGCTCACTTTGTTTCCGGATCAATCAAATATTGGCATAACACACAGTAATAAAGTGAAACTGATTGTTCACAAGTATGACAGCAGCACTACAGGTAAGATTTATAATTATTAACACCGTATAGTTCAGAGCTACACAATGACTGTCTGCAGAGATCTGCAGATGACTTTAAAGTTAGCACATTTTCATTTATGGTGTTTAATTTATTCCACTTAGCATGTTTATTTGTTTCACATCATCGTAAGGAATGAATGAACTTCCATAAAGAAGTGAAAAAGAGAAGTGAGACACATACTTGTCATTTGTTGTCATGAAGTAAAAATTAGATAAGTTCACAAACAGAAAAATGTACAAATGCAACCAGACACAGTTTCCACTTGACTTTACAGTCACACTACTTCTAATATGCAGATAAAAAAGAAATCTATTTCATGCACTGATGAGTAAATATTTTTGTTCCCACAGTTCCTCCAAAAACAACTAGCCATATATCTTCAGACAGTGGAAGTTCCAGTGTTTTCTCCCCTGACGCCGTCACTTTCCTTGTGGTTACATCGGTTGTGCTTGTAACTGCAATACTTTCATTCTTGATCTGTTTTCTTGTCAAAACAAAAGGTAAGGAAAATGTGATCTATAAATTATCACCATCTCCCTAATGTTTTTATATTCAGCATACTATGTATTGATAGTGGAACAATGGCTTTGTTCTGGGGTGTTCTGTTCCAGTTTCAGGGATGTGGAAAAAGTTTGCAATTGTTAGGGTAAGTTCTGAAAAATGCAAACCAGATTGCAGTTTTGTATCCTTTTGTTGCATTTGATGATTCACATTTTTTAAAATGAAAGCCTCCCTCACAGCATGCAAATCTAACCTTGCCTGCAATTACTGTGACATGAGTAGGAGAAAGATGTAATTGTTCTCTTGCACTTCTGAAGCAAACCCCTCTGACCTACTTTAGTGGGAGCTAAGCCATAGACATGAAATATTTTGATAGTCCCAATCACCTCAGAAACCACATTTTTGAATACATGTGCAGATTTTTGCTGACTATGCAGTACTGTGTCTTATCAAACATGGCTGTGGTGCAACTGGTGTCCATATTGTCTAAGATAGTCAAAACCAGAAACATGCTCCTAGTTATTTACTGGCACGCTTCAATTTTGCATGATGCATCAAGTGGATGGAAAATGCTAGATAATTATTTAATTAATTTGTTGTTGTATTAATTTACATGCTTCAACATAAATTTCTATCATTATTTGTTTTGAGAAAAATAAATACACATACACAAAAATAAGCTTAAATTGATAAACTTGTGTTATCTAATATAAAAAAAATTAGCCATAAATCAAAATACACTCAATTGACACTTTATTCATACATTTATACAAACATTTTGATTCAGTTTATTAAATGTACTTATACTCAATATATTTATATGATTTAAGCAGAAAGTGATAAAAAAACAAAAACAAACCCATCTTAAAAAATTGCATGGACATGCGTGGAAAAATGTTTTCTCTGATGCCTTTAATTTAGCACAAAAAATTAGTTTTGTTTCTCTTTGTGACAATGCAT
Organism: Telmatherina bonti; assembly: GCF_933228915.1. Lineage (NCBI taxonomy): Eukaryota > Metazoa > Chordata > Actinopteri > Atheriniformes > Telmatherinidae > Telmatherina > Telmatherina bonti. The sequence goes on from NC_136626.1 coordinate 11,627,369, forward strand.
CTTAACAATCAATGTTATATGTTGGAAAATTTCCCCTTAAACAATCTGATGTAGACTTATGTGGGCATCATATTTACAGTTGTCTGCACTAAAAAATTTTCTGTTTAACTCCAACTTGTAATAAGCTAACATGGATGCTTACAATGTCATCTGAAACTTTCTCATTTAAAATTATATTTTAGTGTTGTCAGTTAAATTAATATGCGACCAGCTGCTTAAAGAGTTTTGTACATTTAAAAAATACAACACTGGTAGATCTTTGGTAACACATTGTCTTAAAATTTTTAGTATTTCTTACATAGATTTACTTAGAGGGAGTCCCTAATAAATAATGCTCATCAGGTTTTGCTGAACGGGTGAGTTAGATGTTATTTCTCTGATCTTTTTACTTGTTAGACCGCTGATCTTTAACTGACATATTTATGGATGTGCCTTGCATGATGAAAGGATCGTAATGGTAGGAAAGCACTAGAATAGTAAAGTTATAGTAAAGAAATACAAAAACCTAAAGGGGCATGCATTCTGTAATTAAATTATTGTCCTAATTTAATATATCACCTGTTGTGTTTCTTATACAGACCAAGAAATAGATCCACACAAAAATTCCAATCCTACGATGCAGGTTTGTACATAATTACATCTTTAAAGACAATTTGTGTGGAAATAAATACAAAACAACCTGTGCAGATTAATCAAACTCTGTATCAACAGGAAACTATTTCCTCTGTGGAGTTTTCCATGAATGTTCCTGGACCCTCATTGGTCTATAGTGTCCTGGACTTCCCCAAGAGACCTCCAGCAGTTGTGGAATTTAATCCCAGTGACACCGAGTACGCCTCTGTCAGCTACATCCCAGAAAAGAGAACAGTATAACAGCTGATAGTAAATCTGTTGATCTTTGTTGGTTTTTTGTCTTGGTCTGATATATGTATACATAGACCCCAGGATTTCTTGAGTAGTCTGGCATTTTACAAATGCTTTACTTTTGAAGATGTTATGGAAGGTACTGTTTAGATTTATTTATTTTTTCCTTTGGTCTTCTTATTCTTGTTTTGAGGGACAGTTTTTAGCTTTATTGTTTGGTTGGTTTTTTGTTCCTCTACAAACTCAAATGGAAATCGGTCTCCTGTGATGGTTCTTATTTACTAGAATTCACAGCCATTATGAACAATGCTCTTAAAGTCAGGAATTCAGAAAGAAGAAACAACTTTCAGACATGTCAGCACTGACAAGAAGAATCATGGAGAGCAGAAATAAGCAGCTTTGGATAAATTAGAATTTCTGCAAATCCACACTATGATATCCAACATAAGGAAAGTATTTTGAGGCTTGGTGCCATTAAAAGTCAGATACCTTCTAATATGTGTTAATAACATGAAAAATTATACAGTTTGAGGCTGTTCTCATGTTTTGTGCCACACACAGAATGGGAAGTTAAGTATAAGTATAAGCTATACACAGTGGAAAGGAATTTCTCAATAAGATTTAAAGACAATAGCTATAGCAAAATACTTGTTTAGTTCCTGTAAAATTCCCTAAAGTATATTTTTATATATTTTTATAAATAAAATAGTGATTCATGCATTCAGAAATCATTATTTTCCTTAAGCTCTCGAATAAAGTAGAAAACAAAAAACTGCTTTCTATTTCCTCACTCCAACGTCATGAAGGAACTACCTGAAATTAAAGTATTTTTTTTATATCATCAGTCTCTATTTTTCTATTTTTTATTTTTCTTTCTTTTTCTTTCTGCGAAACTTTTCTTAGTTCACATTTTGTAATAAAACAATGAAAGACTGATATGAAATGAAACAGTTTTGGGGACACCCCTTTAATCATGTGTTTGATAGAATAGTTGTTTAAGTCAACAGTACTGTACATTCACAGCTTATACATGCTTGATTTTTCCATTGTTGATTTGCATCTACAGCAGTTTTACACATGCAGCTACTATCTGACACTATCTCACTTCCAACTGCTTTGCAAAAAATAGAAAGTTCTCCGTTTGCTTATGTTTATGGTTTGATTTGTCAGACAAGTACTGACTGAGTTCTCACTTCTATGTGTTTAATGTTGGGAAAAAAGTGCAATGCAAACATTCACACAACTTATACTGGAAACAAACAGGTTGCCATACATCCTGAATGTTGTTCATTTCTCAGGAAGAAAAATACCAACTTCGCAAGTATATTATGACTGTGTTTTTTTTCTTTAGAGTTCACTATATGCAACAAAACACTTGAGTTAAGATTAATTTCCACATAAGAATGTGTAATTGTAAAATAATGAGCAGATTTTTTCTAAATCTAACCGGACATCCTAAATCATGTGTTGTGATTAATGTGGGATCTGTAAAAGTCACTTCAACAACAAAGAAAACATTCAGTTTCATGGCAGAAGTGTTGTTGAAGCTGTTAGATGAAAAATACAATGCATTTCCACATTATGTCATGTTAAAAGTATTTCAATTCGGCATGCTTCATTTGTAAAATTCTATCTGAAATAAAGCCACTGTTTCCTTTATTGTCTTTTATCATTTACCTGATATTCTGCCTTTTATTGTTTCATGTAGGCGTTGCTCAAACAGAAATCTTGTTCAGGAACTGCTCAGACTTCAGGAGTTTTATATTTAGCATATTCTAATTAATACTGATGTGATGTCATGGAATTTTTGATGAATACTTTTATACAACACTTATTCAGTTTCAGTGCAACCGTGGGATTTGCCTAATTCACCTACAGCACTGCTTGTTTTCTGTACACAGGTATTACCTTGTCACTGAGGCTGAAAAAGATAAACCAGAAAGGCCCTCCTACATTTCAATTTCCCTCTGTTACACATAAAGTATATTTTATTTAGTTTTAGACCTACAAGACAAGAAGTTTGGAAAATATGTTTAATAAACACTTATGAAGACAGCGCTGTAAATGAAATTACATTTTTTAAAATAAGTGAAATGGGATTTTTTTTTTTTTTTTTTTTTTTTTTTTTTTTATTAAACCCATCCTGGACCAGTAAACTTGAGTAGAAATGTTATTTTCTTTATAAAACAAAACAGTGCTTAGATGGTGTTAATGGTAGATAATAAGGAGGTTTTCTTCCTGTTTAAAAGGGAGTTTTTTTCTTCCCACTGCTGCCTCGTGCATGCTCAGGATAGGGGATTGGATCGTCATGATTCGATGGAATCAGTTGGTTTCTATTATAGGATATGTATGAATGGGCTTGAAATGATGTGTATGAAAAGTACCCTGTGAAAATATTGTTGGGAAGTGGTGCATACAAATATTGCTGAATTGAATAATTAGAAAATTTGAATCATCAAATAATCTGTCATGTAGTTATGAAGTGTGCATTGCTACCAAACACACACATTTAGTCTTGTCTGTCCAAACAAGACTTCTGGAAATCTTGTGGTTTGTTCAGATGCAAGTTTAGAAACTTAATGTGTGCACCAACTGATTGCATTGAGTCATGACTTCGATCCAATACCCCATCCTGAGCTGCATGCGGCGACAGTGGGAAGTAAAAAACTCCCCTTTAACAGGAAGAAAACCTCCGCCAGAACCCAGCTCAGGGAGGGCAGCCATCTCTTCCTTTGTAAATGAATACTGCCAGCGGTTAAAGAGTTTTACTTTTACACTGAACACTTTCATCGCATCCCCTCCATTAATGGTGACTCCTCTTCTGTTTTGTTACAGGCCCTGGCCAAGCAGAGCCAGCAGAGGAAGCAAAGGTTATCAATGGCGTCATTGACAAAAACATCACGCTCCAGTTTGATTTAAATGCCAAAATCACAAACAACAGTCGCTTTGCAGTTTACATAAAAGGAGAAAAAAAGATCTCAGAACATCCAAATTTCCAGAACTGCTTTGAAATTTTACATAACAATTCTGTGCTTTACCACATCACAAATCTAACTCAAAATAACAGTGATGTTTACTGGCTCACTTTGTTTCCAGATCAATCAAATATTGGCATAACACACAGTAATAAAGTGAAACTGATTGTTCACAAGTATGACAGCAGCACTACAGGTAAGAGAGCTACACAATGACTGTCTGCAGAGATCTGCGTGCTGTCTTTTTTTTTTTGTTGTTGTTTTTTGGTGAGTTGAAGCTTTTTCCTGGTAATTGTTTTAAAGAAGCCAACACAAACCAACTGCAGTGATCAGGAATTTGTAATGACTATAAAGTATGAGATGTAATTTCACAGTAGGTTGATAGGAAAGAGGATCAGAGACTGGCAGACAACAAACGACAAGCAGAAATATAACCTGAGCCAAGTATGTCAAGGAACTGTAGCCTCTATGCACATGAAAACCATTCAACCAGTTGAACTAAACACCGCCCTGCTCTTGGTTTTTTACAATTTCTCCGATTATAGAGTTGCCCTGATACTGATACTAGTATACTGGTACCAGTTTTGGATATTCGTCTATAGAATATAAAATGTTTTTGTTGTCATACTCTTATTCATGAACGTGTTCCAATAATAGTTCCAGTAATACACCCCAATAACAACGTGACAAAAACTAGGACTGTCAAAATGAGCATGCCAGTGCAAAGAGATTAATTAATCCTTTTTCTTATTGAGTGTCTAGAAACAAAGCTACAGTTCGAGGGTACTGGGTACTCGAGAGGAACCAGTTGAGGTGGCTCGGGCATCTGGTCATGATGCCTCCTGGACGCCTCCCTGGTGAGGTGTTCCAGGCACGTCCCTCTGGGAGGAGACCCCGGGAAGACCCAGGACACGCTGGAGGGATTATTTCTCTCGGCTGGCCTGGGAACACCTCGGGATCCCCCCCGCAGAGTTGGCAAATGTGGCTGGGGAGAGGGAAGTCTGGGCTTCCCTGCTTAGGCTGCTGCCCCCGCGACCCGACCCCGGATAAGCAGCAGAAGATGAAGATGAAGATGAAGATGAAGATGAAGGTTTTAATGAATGAAGATGGATAGTCAACAGTGGAAATGTAGGTGTTGAAATAAAATCCACATGAAAAAGTAAAAGGATGTGAATACTCCCTGGATTGAGTGTTGAACATTGCATCATTTTGCAAAGTGATGGTCAAAATATTACTTGATATAAGAAGCAAAACTTGCCTTTGAGTAACAAAGGAATTTTTGGCTTTTTTTTAAGCAACCTCAAGATAACAGTACGAAGCAAAAATACTTGTGTCAGCTCAGCATTATGGAAACAAACGCTGCAGATCTGCTGCCTCCCACTTCTTTGAGCAAGACTTTGTTTTTGCCTGTGAGTATGTTTGATGCTGCACTTTGTACAATATCACATGCAAATTATGTGCCTGCACCTTGTGCACCATAACACCTACCTTTGTTGTATCAGGCATTCTTGTAGACAAACATAATTTCACTTTTCCATACATGAACTGCTGCATCTTCTTGCCAAACAATAATGAAATTATGAATAAATAACACAGTCATGACAGGCAGGAAGTTCCTTATTACTATAATTAAATTATGTATATTGTGAAATTTTATTATTCCGATGGCTTTCCTGTTTAAGTCCTCCGGATGACTCTTTATAATACAGTTTATTGCTTTAGGAAGGAGGCTGAAATTTGTGTTACAGACAGTTGTAGTCCACCGCAACAAGCACATGACCACAATGTGGTAAGGCTGTCTTAGTGCTCTGAATTTATTTGCACTCTACAAAAGTACCAAATATTCATTGTTGTAATCATTCATTTTGTACATGTCCATATTGTCAACGTTTTCAGGATATCCAAAATAAAACTATTTCAAGACTGAAAATAATTCCCTTGTACCATGATTATAAAGTGTGAAATTTCAATAACTCATTTTAGATATCATACAGAATATTTTGTGTAACAAATATGGTTCACATGATGTATTATTCATTCATTCATTCATTCATTCATTCATTCATTCATTACCCCAACCACTTAGTCCAATGAAGGGTCACGGGGAAGCTGGAGGCTATCCAGCAGTCTTTGGGCAAAAGGCAGGTACACCCTGGATAGCTCGCCATTCCATTGCAGGGCACATGATAAACTTTATTATTTATTTATCACATATGCATTTTATGGTATTTGATGGCAATCTATGGACAACTTTAACACATAGCCTAAGATTTCCTCTTCTCTTCTTCTATATTGTGGCCTATAAGTTTTGTTAACCCAGTTTTTTTTATTCCAAAGAATGCACATTTTGTTAAAGTTAGCATTTTTCACATTTTTCCTTGAATGCAGGCTGTTTTGAAATGCTGCTAGTATCAGATAAGATCTCTTTCTTCCATCAGAACTCCTTAAATTCCTCTTGGCTTCAGAATTAGATAAAAAAAAGAAACATTCATGAAGCTGGTGGAAAAATTCTTCAGAGATTTCATTTCATAACAAGACCAATCAACTGTTGATTGATCAGCTGCATGTTAATGTATGCATGTATGTATATATGTTTTTCATTATGAGTGTTTAGTGAAATGTAATGGTTTTATGATATTGAGTGTGTGGAAAAATGTAAATTTATTGTGTGTAAGTGCAGCTGTTGTAATTTTTAAATATCTTTTAAATCTTACGACTTTGCACAGGGTGTGCAGGTGGAAACCATTCATTCATTCATTCATTATCCTAACCGCTTATTCCAATGAAGGGTAGCAGGGAAGCTATTCCAGCAGTCTTTGGGCAAAAGTCAGGGTACACCCTGGACTGCTTGCCAGTCCATTACAGGGCCAGATGGAAACTATCCATCCATCCATTTTCTGAACCGCTTATTCCAATTCAGGGTCGCGGGGAAGCTGGAGCCTATCCCAGCTGGCTTTGGGCGACAGGCAGGGTACACCCTGGACAGCTCGCCAGTCCATCGCAGGGCCACACAGAGAGACAAACAACCACTCACGCTCACACTCATTCCTAGGGGCAATTCAGAGTGACCAATTAACCTAACATGCATGTCTTTGGATGGTGGGAGGAAGCCGGAGTACCTGGAGAGAACCCACGCATACACGGGGAGAACATGGAAACTCCACACAGAAAGGCCACTGACCAAACCAGCCAAGGATCGAACCAGTGACCTTCTTGCTGTGAGGCCACAGTGCTAACCACTGTGCCACCGTGCAGCCCCAGATGGAAACTAGCCAAAGCTAAATTCCCTGACAAATAAACTAACAAACTAAACCAATGACGAGAATCGTCCATGGACATGATGAAAGTACACAGGTAATCCAGTGTGCAGACAACACCTTTCACACATTGTTACTTGCAGCTGAATTGTTAAAAAAAAAAGGTGAAACTATGCTGTTATGTTTTCTCTTCACAATTTCTGAACATCTAATTGTCACAGAGGGAATCAAGACTCATAAATCCATTAAATCCATAATTGTTTTCTATTGTTTTTAATAAACTTGTTTTCAGCGCTAACTTTGGTTTTTAACAAGCAGGACTGGCACTACTTTTCTGCTGTGAGGCTCCATGTGTCATTTTTCCATACTGTAGATTTAACACGCAATAATTTATGGAACATTTTGTCTTTCTATCAAATTAAAACACCTAAAAATAGTTATTCATCCTAAAATAGCTAAGTTACATTTAATCACTTTTCTTCCCCACTTTCATACTTGGTTTGTGATAATATGTCTAAATACAGTGACTTTTCAACATGTGATTTGCTGATTAAAAAATTGCTTTAGACAGCAGCTAAGAACAAAGATAAGATTAATGGAGAGTATAGCACAGAACTGAAACATCCAATACTGCTGAAGATTGATTATGGTAAATGGACTTGTACCTTTATAGTTCTTTTCCAGTCATACCCACCACTCAAAGAGCTTTACACTACATGTCACATTGACCCATTTGCACACACACTCATACCCTGATAGATACACTGGGGGGCAACGCAGGGTTCAGTGTCTTGCCCAAGAACACTTATTAGGCTTGTAGTCAGATGAAGTTTGATCGATCTTCCAACTAAAAAACAACCGCTCTTCCTTCTGAGCTAAAACCATCGATTAAATTAGCTGAAAGTTTGAAGATAACTGCGTAAAATGAATAAAGTAAATTTTACAATATACATTGTATCTAGCTCTCATTAAAGTGGCTCTTTTATGCACATTTTAGTCTAAGTTATTTTAATATGCAAGTCCAGAGGGCACAAAATAATCAAGCATTTTTCACAAACTCCTTCATTCATTTTGTATTGATCCTCTCAGATCAGCCTCTGCCAGAAACAAGCAAACAGAGAAAGCTCCACCCCACGTCCTGCCTGCTGGCCACGTCTGATTGGTTAACTGCTAGTAGTAGTTATATTGAGCAGTGAAGGTGGGCTTGTCTTTCTTCTCGTGACCATGCACAACCCAGTGCCATTTAGTAAGATTGGAGCACTCTGGCACAACTCTGAGAAGATGACCAATCACGGAGTCCCTTCCCCAGGACGTCACTAAAATTTCAAAGTGGAAAAAACTCTTTAAAACCAATCGTTCATGTTGCCATGGAAACTGGAGAGGGTGCTGGAAAACTCAAACATGCATTTAGGTGGAAAAAACGGCGCTACTCGTATGTCTGAATAGTATTCAACACTATAACACTATAAATACCTCGGCATATGATAGTTGTCACTATACTGACATATCAAATGTAGGTAAATCACTGGGTATTCAAGAATAACTAAACTTATGAGCAGGAATGTTAATTTTCAGTTGCACTGAGATGACGTGAACAGAAGATGCAAGGTTGTTTACAAGCCTCTTCTAATTACAGCATATTGTTACGCCGCCCCCCCCTCAAAAAAAGAAAAAAAATGCTGTTTTTAAATCCGTTCTCAGCTAATAAGTCTAAGACGCATTACTGCTTGAAACAAAGCACACTTTGGGCTGAAACCAGTAAAGTATAAACACCTCTGGTTTGTGTGAAGTTGCACACATCTATATCAGTGTTTCTGACCTCTAGGTGTGAAATTGACACAAATACTGTTTTCAGCAACAAACAGTCTTCGTCAAAAAATGGAAAGTTTCAGAATTCAGCATGGAAAATGCATATATCTGTTCTAAGCTTGTTTCCTCACAATGCTCTAAATCTTTTACACACCTTCATTTCAGTATTTCCTTTTAAAACTAAGTGATTTTATATCTGTAGTGACAACCTCGATGGCCTCTGAAGCTCATGTTACTCTTTGGGAAGGAGAACTTCTTTACACTTTACCTGTCTTTGACCTGGAGCTGCTGAACTGTTTGACATTTTTGAGTTAACTTTCTTCAGTTCTGGGATGTTGGGTAATTTTCTTGCATACATAGAGTAAATTGTATGAGAAATAGCATTTAACTCCACAACTCTAAGGTTGAGGGTTTTTCATCCATGCTTCATGACCACCAACGACACTGAGCTCATTGAAAGCTCCTTGTCTGTAAAAGATGTGTTTTATCTGCACTAAACGGGGCTATTCACTTGTGATCAAAGTTACGATCATTCAGTCTTGGTGTATCTGTTAAGACAGCATTATTCTAAGAAACCTTTGCAAACCACTGTTTTGCTCTAATATTGTTTTTGTGGTTTTGTGCAGAATTTTGTAGAAGGTATGTGAAGATCTTTTGATGACTGTGCAACTCTTGGGGACTTGTTTTTTTTTTTAAATTCAATACTGTCTTTATTAAAATCAGCTCAGGGAGTGCAGTCTGGATATAACGAAGAACTCCTCGAGACAGATAAGATTTGTTACAAGTTTATTCTGCAACAAGAAAATGCTGATCTCAGCAAGCTGATGGAGACACAGCTTAAAGGGGTCATCCGAGAGACAGGCAAGGGTTCAAAACCAGGATGTCAAGCCGAGGAGTCCGGGAGACGAGGCAGGGATCAGAACCAGGAAGTCAAGCCAAAAGTGATCTTCAGGGTTGGAAGGGACAGAGGGAAAAGCTGCAAGCAGTTACGAGGTCCGACAATGAATGAGTGGAGAAATGGTGTTTATATGGCTGGAGAATTGAATGGACGATAGGTGAAAATCATCAGTATTAAGGAGACTGGCAAGTAAAAAGTCAGTAAAAGTAAACTGGGGCCTTTTTTTTATTCTCAGAGGCATAAATAATCATTATCCGTGATCTTTTTGGCCCTCAGAATAATGTCACCAGACATTTTAGTTGCTAAGAACAGGAAGCAGGTTCTGGATGTCAGAGGTTTATTCCTCATGAGCTTCAGCTTAGTTTTAAAATAATGAACTTCTAAGAAATGCAAATGTTCTTGCTTTTAAAGTAAATTTCTTACTTTGAAGAAATGTTGATGGGTCATATGTGTCAATGGAATGTATGCATGGAAGGTCATTAGAGGCCAATAAAACTGGGTCTACACCTTGTCAATAAAATCCTGTAACATCCACAGATTTCATTATTTTGATATAAATATGGGATTCATCCAGCACAGAAATACACTTTAAATGAGATAGATCTGTTGTGTATTTTCATTATAAAAGATAAAAATTTGTTTGGATGCTTCAGTATTAGCTGTGGTCTCCGTTTCCAACAGGATAAGGGGTTTGTTACAATACATTGAAAAAGTAAAGTTTTCATGAGATGAACTTATTTTGTCAGAAAGTTTAAATGGATGCTGACTCTGCTGAACCTGATGGTATGGTAAATATGAGTCATGGTTTAATCTATCATTGTCATTTCCTGTTTTATACAACTTCCTGTTTTTGTTTCGACTGTTCATCAGTTAGATGCTTATCCTACATCTGCCTTCAGTTCATGCTTATTCACACCTGTAAATACCATACACTTTGATTTTTGTCTCAGTAGATCCTTTGTTAAACCTCCTAGTTCTTAGGCTCATCTAATTAGTTTGATTTGTTACTCCTTTTTTCCCTTCTCCTCCCTGACTGTGACTTAGAAATTGGTCTCAGTAAAACATTGTCAAAGGCATCTCAAATTCTAAAATGCAGCTGGAGGAGAGGAGAGAAAAGGCCTCCTGGCAGAGTTGTAAGTGAGGATACACTTCTCTGTACTTGGCAGAAGTGTTTTTTTTATCATCTATAGTCAAGCAGAGGTTAGGAAGAACCTAAATGCAGATTGAAGCAGGGTGCAAACAGATGTATAAACTAAGATTTTACGAAGCTTAAGAGCAACAAAAGCAGGATTTTCCAGAAACCACTGTTAAACTAAGGTTAAGAAGAAATCCAGTTCAGGCAAATTCACAGGATGTTTTAGCTGGTTGGCTGGCTGGCTGACTGAATGACAACCATGGCGGAGGCAGCAAACAGTAGTGACAAACATTTAACTAACACAGAACAAATTAAACTGAAAAAAGTTCTACAGAGAACTTACTGACGTATAAGGGACAGGTGCTGTAACCTGCAACTATCAGAGAAAACTGGGACATACATTCTATTACAAGAAAAACAGGGAGCAAGATTAAACACAGAAATGTGAATTATTTGTGTGTATGAGATAATAATCCCACATTGTTTGTGATGCAGCAGTGCCACATCGCATGATGTACATTGATATTGGTTTAAATAAATAGTTATAAATCAAGGCTTTATCATTTAATTAAATTGCTGTTGATGGTTCTCTCCTTGTACTTTGCACCTCTTCGGAGCAAAAGGAGAAGAGTTAAGAAAATGATTCAAGGCTGTACAAACTTAAAATGAGACACAAAACTGACACAGTCCAGCAATTTTTTTTTATTTAAATCCCTGTGTGTGCTAGCTTTGTAGATTTTGCTTAAACTTCAGATTTAATAAGTCTGTTTCTCCTCCAACAACCTTCCCACCTTCCAACATTATGCCACAAATGTTTAACATGACATGAACATTCACAAAAAGACAATCAGTTATGAATCTTTTCCAAACAGCACAGACAATTATGCAAATGCATAACTTTCCCTCTTATAATTATATTTTCCTCTTAGTGTTAGAATTAATACTTTATTGGTTTCATTTCTCACCTCTTAAAGCTGCCGACAGTTCTTCCACAGCATAATAACAGGAAATTAATCTTATTAATGACAATATAATGAAATTCAGTCTGACCTTAAGCCTAAAAGGTTAATCACAGATTATAACATTATAACAGCCAGCATTTAGGGAATATAAAGAAAAGTTTGGGTTGGTGCTCACTTTAGACCAGGTTATGAAAGGAGCTTATTCATAATAAAGACTAACAGCAAATTTCTACAACTTCTGCAACTACCTCAACCTTAAAAACAAAGACAGACATAGTATTTTAAAGCATTTTGTGTGTCAGGCCAGAACACACAAACTTTGAACAGTTTGACAACATGTGTATTGTATGTGATACATCCAGCTTGAAACCTAATGCATCATCTAATAGTAAAAACTTAGCTCAAAACCCTGATTTTTGCAATCTGATGTTTCTGTCCTGCCACCTAGTGGACACATTTTCTACAACAGTGGTTGTAACATAACATGGTTACAAAAAAAAAATCCCCACTATGTTCAAGCATTTTTACTATTATTTTTTTTTTTTTTTTTTTTAAGAGCCAAAGATTAATGAGGTAAAAAAAATTAAATTTCTTGTCCATTATCTTTTGGTTAAAGCTTTAAAGGGTTAATATTTTCATGGAATATAAACTCTTTATAATTTGAAGAAATCAGAAAACTGCCTACATTGCACAAGACATTATGGGGCTGAGACTGCCCTCAGGTGGTAGTAAGTAACAACATTAATAGGAAATTGCACATGATCCACTCACACACAAGGTGGCAGTGGATCATATTAATGTATTTTTCTATTCGGAACCACATTTTGTAAACTAAACTGTACAGTCATACTGCATCAATCTGTAGCAAAGTAGGGAAGTGGAGTAAGAAAGACTGATGTAAAGGCAAAACAGAAGCTGTGATATATTAATATGTAACTATTCTTCATTTGTGTTAACATGTATGAATAGTTATAAAGTATTTAAACATATTTTGAACATAAAAATGATGGGGGAAAAGCACATTTTTGTCATTGTGGACTTAGAAAGTGTTTTTAAAAGAGAAATTAAAGCACTCATTTCTCTCATTATGAGGTGCAAAAGTAGTTTTGAACCCTGATCAATTTTTATATAATTATTTGCAAGGTGTTAAATTTATTCACATTCAAACAAGACGTCCTATTCTGAGTCACTCATTTACAATTCTGAACGTAAAATCTCTTGCTGTATGATATAATATTTGACCATCAGTATCCAATCTCTAAACAACCGGCTATCCCATCTTACATCATAACGTTAATTAATCTAAATCAGGTTTAACATAGAGTTCATTGATAACTACAGCTTTATCAAAAAATAAGCACTAGGAGGATGATTAAAGCCTCTATCCAGATGTATGGAATAGTTGTTTTTTATCTTTATTTGCACCATAAAATATGGCAATTACAAACAGTTTAAAAAAAAAAACAAGAATTAAAAGTACAGGAGAGGTTACAAACTTAATGTGGGTTTATTAAAAATACCTCCACAAAATGTGCAAAAATACAAAAATAAATCAACAACAATATCAAGAGAGAAGGCAAATAAATAAATAAATAAACAACAACAAACCAAACAGTTTCTGTTGTTTCCCCAAAGAACATAATAATTTCCCAAAGACTAGAATGCATATTTTTATATAAATGTCTTGAAATATGTGCTTCACCTCAGCAGACTTGTATCAAAACTTTACTAACATTAGAGATGCAACATGTAAGAAAATTAAACTCATCCACAGGTACGTGTGTCAAAAAACCGCCAACCTTTCAAACTGCATCGGTGCTAGAGTTTGGCATGAGTAACAGCTTTAAAGGCATATAGAGAAAGACAATACCTCGTGTTCACAATTTTGGAGTGGTTAGCGATGGCCAATAAATCCACTTGCAGTGGCAGGGCTGGGCGATATGACAATATATATCGTTTGGACAATAGAAAATTTCTATCGTTTTACATGACGCTCTACTGTTTATGCCACAATAAGGTGCTTTACTGCAGTATTTTACGTCAAGATGCACTTTACGGCATGCACACTTCAAACAAACATGGAGAAAGACTGTAGCAGAAGATGACCAGCCAACCCAAACTGATGAGCTTGTTCATAAAAAGGGGGAATTTCTGTCACATGGATGTGGTTTGGATATAAAAAGATCGATGTGTAACCAACAGCAGACTAGTTCACAGTCCTGAAGACAGACTCTGACACAACTAACTCGTTTTTATCACCCACGCAAGAATCAGGATACAGAATACAGAATAAAGAATAGAGTCAACGAAAGCAGCATGAAGTGGTGGCGAAAGCACTCATAATAAATTCCAGACGCAAACGCTGCAATAGGCATTTACCCGTGAAACAGCATATGGCCATAATTCCTGCAGATGAAGGAGATCGCTGCTGCCGTAGCCAAGCACATCTGACAAATAATTGATGATTAACACAAAATAACACAATCAATTTTATACCGTTTTGTATATTGTTATGGGGACATAAAATGAGCTATATCGGGATATGAGATTTTGGTCATATCGCCCAGTCCTAACTTGCAGATGAATCCATTTTTAAATCTGGAAGAATTTTTTCTACCATCAATTCACAACTGTGTTTGGCATTTGAAGTAATTCCTGTGTCCCATCTGTTACAACCCCTGTGGTGTCTGTTTGAAGAGTTTCAGTCAGGATTTAGAGCTCATCATACCATAGAGACAGCGCTGGTGAAAGTCAGTAATGATTTTCTCATGGCCTCAGATAAAGGACTTCTGTATGTACTCATTCTTTTGGATCTCAGTGCTGCATTCGACACTATTGATCACAATATTCTGCTACAGAGGCTGGAACATGTTATTGGGATTAGAGGGACCGCATTAGACTGGTTCCAGTCATATTTATCTGATAGATTTCAGTTTGTAAATGAAAATGATGAGTCTTCCTCACACACCAGGGTAAGTCATGGAGTTCCTCAGGGTTCTGTACTTGGACCAATGTTTTTCACATTATACATGCTTCCCTTAGGAAATATCATCAGGCAGCATGGTATAAACTTTCATTGCTATGCAGATGACACTCAGATCTACCTCTCCATTAAGTGAGATGAAACCAATCAGTTTCTTAGATTACAAAGATGTCTTACAGACATCAAGACCTGGATGACTCAGAATTTTCTCCTTTTAAACTCAGACAAGACAGAGGTTGTTATCTTCGGGCCTGAAAAACTTAGAACAAAATTATCCAGTTATGTAATTAATCTGGATGGCATAAATCTGGCCTCCAGTACCACTGTGAGAAATCTTGGAGTCATTATTGACCAGGACTTGTCTTTTAGCTCACATTTAACAGGTTTCTCGAACCGCCTTCTTCCACCTGCATAATATTGCAAAAATTAGGGGCATCTTGTCTCAGAAAGATGCAAAAAAATTAATCCATGCCTTTATTATTTCCAGACTGGATTACTGCAATTCCTTATTTATGGGTTGTCCCAAATATGCCCTAAAAAGTCTCCAGCTGATCCAAAATGCTGCAGCAAGGGTTCTGATGAGGACTAGCAGGAGAGATCATATTTCACCAGTTTCAGCCTCTCTACACAGGCTCCCTGTTAAATCCAGGATAAAGTTTACAATTCTTCTCGTCACATATAAAGCTCTCCATGACCAAGCTCCATTGTACATAAAAGATCTTATAGTTCCATCCATCCATCCATCCATCTTCTGCCGCTTATCCGGGGTCGGGTCGCGGGGGCAGCAGCCTAAGCAGGGAAGCCCAGACTTCCCTCTCCCCAGCCACATTTGCCAACTCTGCGGGGGGGATCCCGAGGCGTTCCCAGGCCAGCCGAGAGAAATAATCCCTCCCGCGTGTCCTGGGTCTTCCCCGGGGTCTCCTCCCAGAGGGACGTGCCTGGAACACCTCACCAGGGAGGCGTCCAGGAGGCATCCTGACCAGATGCCCGAGCCACCTCAACTGGTTCCTCTCGATGCGGAGGAGCAGCGGCTCTACTCTGAGCCCCTCCCGGATGACCGAGCTCCTCACCCTATCTCTAAGGGTGAGCCCGGCCACTCTGCGGAGGAAACCCATTTCAGCCGCCTGTATACGAGATCTCGTTCTTTCGCTCACGACCCACAGCTCATGACCATAGGTGAGGGTAGTAACATAGATCGACTGGTAAATCGAGAGCTTCGCCTTCTGGCTCAGCTCCTTCTTCACCACGACACCCCCATAGACATATATAGATATGCAGGCCACTAACAACCTGTTTCATCAACGCTTGTAGCTCCTTGCTGAGCCTTCAGTTAAACTGATCTGCACTGCACTGCTGGAGTCTGCCTGTTCCTTCTGACCAAGGACAATTCAGTTGACGCACTGTTGAATATCAGCTGTGACTCATACATCTTCTAATAATTCTATTCTATTCTATTCTATTCTATTCTATTCTATTCTATTCTATTCTATTCTATAGTCATTTAGCAGATGCTTTTATCCAGTGCGACTTACATATGAGTGAGAATAACACAAGCACAAAATCGTAGGGAGGTGCTGTACAGTGGACTGTCCAGTTGGATGCAGGTTTTTACATAAAGTGCTACAGGCTTTTTTTTTTTTTCTCTTAAGTTTTTGTTTTTAGTTTTTTGTTTTGTTATGTTTTGTTTTTCTCCCTTTCCACTGATAATATTGCCTATGTTAAAATACAAAGAATGAATACCATAATGTTTGTTGCAAAGAACTGGGCTAAGTTCGCCAACTTTTTCAACAAATATAGCTAAACTAAGTGTGGAAGCGCTCTTTGAAGAGCTAAGTCTCAAAAGTGAAGCCCATGAGGAAGTGCAAAAACTGCAGTTCCACTCTTATCCGCTAGGGGCTCCAAAACAGAGCGAATCCCCATAGACTCCCATGTTACCAAGGCCAACTTCACAGCAGAAATAAACATGTTTACAGCCTGGTTCAAAAATCCATTTTAGGTTTAATAGGCCAGGTTTACCTTCATGACACCTGTGGGGGGAGGGAATTATATTTCTAATTTGCCCATTTAAAAGTAATTTAATCTCGAAATTTGGCATATTTAGGGCGTGTCCTTTTGATTGACAGGTACCTGATCTCCCGCTTCAAGAAGGAAGAACACAGAACAACTGCGTTTTTTAGCTGGTTAACAACGTGACTTAGCTTTAGCCTGCTTACCTCTGTTAGCTGGTTAGCTCCTGTTATCTCCGGGTTAGCCCCGTTAGCTCTTAGCTACAGCAGCTCAGAGTTTGCTCGATGTCAATCATCCACCATGACGCTCACAGCTTCCCTCTCAGCTCCACCTCTTTGCCCATATTTGTATTTTCCGGGGCGAAACATCACACAGAAGCCGCGAAAGCTTATGACTACTCCAAGTGAGGAGGTGTATAGTGAGAAGAGAAGAGGGCCGAGCACCGACACTTGAGGCACCCCTGTTTTCAACTCATGTGAGCTGGATACTTCTTCTCACCAGGATACTCTGAAGGATTTTCCTGAGAGGTCAGACAAGAACTACGAGAGGACAGATCCATAGATGCCAAGCCGAGAGTGTGGAGAGGAGAATCTGATGGTTCACTGTGTCAAAAGCAGTCGACAGGTCCAGCTTGGCAGAAGTAATGAAGAAAACCAACCACAGGCCTGGTTCATTCCAAGGACTAACACAAAGAAAAATACAAAATCAAAAAATCTGTAATTTTACAACAAACCAAGACAATCGGCATTAAGCCGAAGGTGGCAAACTCTCACAGACAAAGCCGCTACCTTCAGCTTAACAGCGACTGCCTTGGTTCACTGTAGAATTACAGCCAATCATTCATGGGCACTGGAGTCACTCCATTTACATAAAGGCCCTGTAGGCCAGGAGATTGTGACACCATCTTTACTACTAAATGTCATTAGTTCTTACATACTGTAAATGTAATATTTACACTTTCATCACTGATGCATTGAGTAACAATGTTAAATTTGAACATTACTTCTTTTTTTTTTTTCATTACTTGAAACTGCATTTAACATTGGTTTATATGTCGAGTTTAACTATTTCTATTTTGTAAATACAAAACAACTTCATAAAATGAAACCACAAGTGATTTTATATGAAACTGCATAAATGGGAAATGAGGAAAAGAATGAGGACGCTAAATGAGGAAGGTAACTGGAAAATGTCATTTCATGCATGACCACATGGTTTTATGTGCAGGTTTTACTTGGTCTTACTTCGTTCTTGGGTCCTACCTTTAAGTCACATGACTGTGTTTTTCATTAGGTGTCATATACTTTAGCTGTTGCAAAAAGTGAAACAACACATTACAAGTGTGAGATTCCTTGAAATTTTAATTTAGTTTATTTTGCTTAGCACTTTTCTAGCTCATTTAGAAACAAAATTACAAAAAGAAACTTGTAAAACAGTTTGCCTTAAAGCTAATATTAAAGACCAAAAATACATAAAAACAATAAAGACACAGTTGAGAATAAGTAAAGGGAAGGAGAAAAGAATCATGAGTTAGGCACAGAGAGTAAAAGAATTTAGTCACTCTCAAGACCTCTATCAAACAGGATGTTTAAAGTTTAATAGCAAACTGGTTTGTTTTACCTGAACTCAAACTGTTTGCTGGTTCTATCTGATAGCTGAAAGTCCTGTCATCTATTCCAGCATGAAGCTCTTAGAACCACAGAAGGCTTGTGTTCCAAATGATAAAAGCCCAAATAAATAAGTAAATAAATATAAGTATGAATTCAGTAACAATTACAGATTGTTGGGTATCATCAGCTTAACAGTGGAAATGTGTGCCATGTTTCCTGCTAATATTGTTTAAAGAAGGCATGCGCTGAGAGCAAATAAAGAACTGTGTGTCACATCATGAGTCCGTCTGGAGTTTGTGGAGTGCACATCAACTTACACATAAAAACCAGAATGTATTAGAGAAATACACTCATAGCCAGCTTTATCAGGTACACTTGTTCAATTTTTAACACAAAAAGCTAATAAGGAAACACAACCAAAGTATGCAAAGTACCTCTGAATGCACAGCACATCATAGCTTGAAGCAGATGGGCTGCAGCAGCAGAAGCGCACATGTGCTACTCCTGTCAACTAAGAACAGAAAACTGAGGCTACATTTCTACAGGCTCACCAAAACTGAGAAATAGAAGATTGAAAAGCATTGGCTGATCTGATGAGCCTCTAATTTAGCCACAACATTCATGGTAGTATAAGAATATGGCATGAATAATATGAAAGCATGGTGGTGGTAGTGCAATGGTGTAAGGAGCACAGCCCACCTGTGTGTTGTTGCTGACCTTGTTCATCCCATAGTGTAGTATCCATGTAATGTACCATGTCACAAAGCCCAAATCATCTCCAAGTGCTTTCTTTAACATGACAATTAGTTCGCTGTACTCCCTTGTAGCCTCCACAGTCACCGGATCTCAATCCAACAGGGAACATTCGGGATGTGGTGGAACAGGTGATTCTCAACGAGGATTTAACCAATAAATCTGCAGCATCAGTGTAGCCCTGTCACATCATTCATTCATTCATTTAGTATCCTAACCGCTTAATCCGATGAAGAGTAGGGGTAAGCTAGGCCCATCCCAGCAGTATTTGGGTGAAAGGTAGGGTATACCCTGGACAGCTCACCAGTCCATCGCAGGGCCCTGTCACATCAATGTGGAAAAATGTCTGAGGAATGTTTCCAACACATGTTCAGCTCTAATCTGTTCAATCTGCTAAAAATGAAGACAAATAAAGGAAAAAGGGGTTCAACCTAAAACTAGCAAAGTACCCTTTCTAATAAAAAAGTGTCTGGTGAGTGTTCGAAGCAAGTCAGCTCAAATCTAGAGCTTTGTGACATGTTTGTCTTCATCACATCAAATTGCTTATTTGAAATCAACTGATTAGTAATTTTTGACTAGTCACTGCTTGCTCATGAAAGTGTGATGCCTCCTAAGGACTTTAGTTACCAGATGTTTGAGGAAACTGCTGAGTTTCTTGATGTAATGAAGCTGTAAAATAGGGAATTGTTTTGAAAGCTATTAAATAACAATGGATGAGCTCTTAAGAATGTTTTATATGCAACAAGAGGATATAAATGACTGTGGTAATGGAAATAAATAACAGGGCATGTTCAATGCATCGTTTGAACATCAGCACAATATTTGCATATTCAATCACTTATGATTCTGTGTACTGAATCATATGCGATTTGAGGTACTCATACATAGTAAAAATCATTTTTGGTGTCCTATGGAACAGAAAACAAAACAATTTTATTAGTTCTCATTTTACATGAATAATCTTCAAGATAAGTGTAAGGATGAAGATAAGAAAACCAAAATGTTCAACAGGAGATGGCTCTCTACACCATTCCACCAAATAGGGGATTTCACCCCTGCAAGTTACACATCATTGTGGAAAAATCAGTTCAACAACACTGGTGTATTCAGCAAATTTTACGACAACATTAGAGTCCGAAGTGACCTCACAGTCGTGGGTGTACAGTGAGTACAGCAGAGTGCTGAGCATGCAGCCCAAGGGGGAACAAGTCCCATTCATTAGGGTCTCCGTCACTTTGTAAAAAGATTTTTTTTTATACTTAATTGTGTCCATTTAAGCCTATATTAATTTTTTTTTTTTTTTTTTTTTTTTTAAGCCTATATTAATTACATTTTTTCATTTCAGAGACAGACACGATATTTAAACACCCAGTGAGTTAAATAATACATATCTGTATGCAACCTTCCACACATCCAGGTCTGTGTAAAAAGATTTTAACTCTGATTGCTTCCCATAATTATTTTTAATTTTGAGTCTAACCAGGTTTAATGTAATTGTGTGAAAGTGTTTTAGTAAAAAGATTCCGGCACATTTTCATATAACAATGCAATTTGCAAACAACAGTGACACTAAATAACTTATTGTTTTACTGGTATTTTCACTGGAATTAATCACAAAAATATTAACTTTAGTGAGTTTTTTTGTTTGGTTTTCATTTTGCATTTTATTTGTGTAGTTGTTAAAGTTCTTAGGAACTACTGAAAAAGTATTTTTCCCCTCCTCTCACAAACCAATAAAGACATTTGAGAAGCTGCCTCAGGTTACGCATTACAGTACATGTAGGAGTCTGCATTAACTAGCTGTAGTTTCCAGAATTTCCTCTTTTCTTTGTTGGGGAGCATGAAAATGAAAAATGTCTGAAAGAATAAAAAAAAAATGAAACAAGCAACAAATGACTTCAAAGAGTCATATGCAGAATTGCTCCTTTGTCTGTCTGCTAGAGTGACAAACACAACCTCCCCCACCCCTGACACTTCTGGTTTTGCTCTGGTTCATATAAAAGGGGAGACTTGAAACTTTGTGACATTTCTGAGAAAGACAAGTGGGTTACATGAAGACAGGTTGACTGCATCAACTCTCAGACACGCAATAATGACTATCTTTCCAGACTTTCTAAAACATCTCATGGAAACTTTTCAGTGCAGGAGCACACTACATGGATATATTACGTTTATGTTCCTCATAACAGTCAGCATAGGTAAATATCCTCTACTTTTGATCATTTCTAAAACATTTTTTGTGTGTAAGAAACTATTATTTTACATTTACCTACTGCCATATCAAACTGAACAATAATGCAAGATAGTGATCACAAGTTTGAAAGTGACAACTTCATTAAAGTACAACATAAGCCACATAACACTGGTTAGCTTATCAGCATTTTGTGGTTTCCATGATCAGGTGACATCCGTTCTATACCTTCTCTGCAGCTTTGTTGAAGTGACGGAATTCACAGTAAACTCATACTTAATATGTTCACATGCATGTGGTCACATTTTTACAAGTAGTAAAACTTTGTTAAAAAAAACAATTGATTTTGGAGGCTACAACTTGTACAACATGTGATTCATATTGAATATTATATTTAAAAAATGAGAAAATAAAATGATGTCCTGGATTTTAAAGTGGCTTGTTGAACTGATATACTATATATTAGATTACATTACATCAGAGTAATTATAATAATTATGTCAGCTTTTCTTTATGTGTTTTTTTCTCAGGGTCAGCTTGTGAGGCGCCTTCCAGTCCTTTGTGCTTCAGACGAAATGCTGATGCAAATATTTATATTTGTGGATGGAGCTTTAATACAAATGATAGTGATGTGTTGTTCACATTTTGCTTTAAGTGAGTAGTAATCAGACTTTGAGTTTTAATATTTAATTCAGTTCCTTCCTTCACCTTGGAGGTTTCTTTATCAGTTAAACATAAATAAGTGTAGAGAAGTGACTTGATATTGAACATTTGGTTCCTGTCTTTTCAAAATTTGGGCACTTTTATTTTTGACTTCTTTAGAAGAACTTCTTTAGAAGTCTCTAAACTTCTTTAGAGTTTAGAGTTCTTGGGTATAGTGTAAAAGTTACGTTGTTTGCTGTTTGTTTGATATGGTGCAAAACGCACCAGAAGTAACAAAAGGATGACACTGTCTAAGAGAAGTACACAAATTACAGTGTGATCTTAATGAAATTTCTAGAGATTCTTTCAAATTGTCATGAAAAGAAAAGTGAAACGGGTGTGGTGATGGCTTGATCTACAAACAAACAAAGCAACAAAACATTTCCTGGACTTCCATATCCCCTATAAGACCGCCCATGATCAGTTCAGTAAGTTGCTCATAGGCAAAGAGCTGTGGTTCATGAGTGAGCAGCAACTAGGAAAACATACATTAAAGTGCCCTCACCTCATCATAACCTTGGTGGAAAGTGTCACTTCCCAAGATTTTGTGCATTGCTTTGTGACACAGCCAGTGTTATTATATTCATAAATCTACAAGCTCTGTAGTCTGATCTCAGTCAAACCTTTGACTACAGTTGAGACTAAGACAACTGCAGTTCAACAGAGCAACCCACTTCTAATTACCACCTACTTTTGGTTCTAATGTAGGATTAGTATGAGAAATATAAATCAAAACTTTCACAATGGCTTTACTTTTTTGCCACTTCCAATGCACTCACAATGTACATTTTCCTTGGTAGTGACTCTACTGGTGAGATAAAATGTGAAAACACTAGGGAGAACCCTTGTCAACTCCCCGAGGAATGGCTGATAGTGGGGAAGAAAGTTGACATTTGGGTGGAAGCTCATGTGGGAAACTCCATAATCTGCACATCACCCAGGTGGTCTGGTATACTCGAAGATATAGGTACTGGATGCTGATGCATGGCTGCATCTATTATTTACTGTCATATTTACTTAAAATTTTGCTCTAAAGTAAAAAATTAACATTTAGCAAATGTAACCTTTTTTCTCACAGTTAAATATGACACACCGTCAGATATTTCAGTGCTATGGTTAGGAAACAACCTCAGTTTAAGGTGGCCAGCTGCAGAGAAAAATCCAGCTTTGGTCGAGGTCTGGTTTCAACCAGATAAACAGCCAGCACAAACTGCAGAAAATGTGAGCAATTTTTCAGATTAAACAATAGATTTTCTATCAGCCACATACCCCCCCACCCCTTTTAACTTTCTAACTTAATATATAAATTACTTTTACAGATAATGGCCATCAAAGAAGACTCCACATGTGAGTACAGTCATGTTTAATTTTTTTTTCAGAAGTTTTCCCTCTTTTTTTTCTAGATTTTTTGTGGAGGATGTATCTGTGCAGAGATTCCCATTAAGCTTTTTCTTTTTTACACAGTTAGCAGTAAAATACTTCATGTACAAAAAATCAAATACAATCTGGAATTATGTGTACTGTTAAAAGCAATTCTGTGCAGTTTCATCACTTCTAAATTGATCCAATCCTCTTTTGGGCTTCATCCAACTTCCTAAAACAGCCTTCAACCACATTATCCACAATGCCACACGCTTATTCCAGTTTATGCTTTACAGTATGACGTTATCAAGCGAAGTCAAGATACAAAGAAATGATCTCAACAAAATAAGAAGTATCTATTTTTCCATTCGTACAGCAGCTTATTTTGATGTGACCTTATTATATTGTAGTTCTTTGACAAGTTGATTGCACTGGACAGGTCTTTCCACCTGTCCAGGGACATAGTTATGTCAGAAATGACCAACATATCTCATGGGGAAATGTAAATGTCTTGTTTTTCTTAACTATGCAAAGTTATGAAACAAAGGTTATC
This sequence comes from Telmatherina bonti, assembly GCF_933228915.1. NCBI lineage: Eukaryota > Metazoa > Chordata > Actinopteri > Atheriniformes > Telmatherinidae > Telmatherina > Telmatherina bonti. Next base: position 11,651,430 of record NC_136626.1, read on the forward strand.
ATATGAGCAAAGCACAACAAAAAACAATACTTTCAGGACAAACTGCCAGTTATTCACTGGGAAAAATTACTGTCCTCTTTCAATAAACTTCACTTCTGTTGCGGTGATATGAATATTTTTATTCAGGAAACAACTTGAAACAAACAACTCTTGTTTTTAAGATAAGTGTGAGGCATAAGATTGTCTCACACATATCAGCAAGTGACAGCAAAATTAATTAAATTTTTGTTTTGAAATTTCTCCTCCCCTTTTTATCCAAACAGACAAGGTCATACTTAAGAATCTTCTAAAGCATTCAGCTTATCAGGTTAAAATCAGACATCGGTCCACCCAGGCCAGAAACCCACTGTGGAGCAACTGGTCTCAAGTTATTATTGTTCCTGCAGGTAAAATTTTTGAATTTATGTAAACAAATGTATTGATTGTTTTGTTTGGACCAAACTTACCCCTTAAATCTATTGCTAATCATATCTAAAAGTTTAAAAACTACACTATGTAGAGTAGATAAAACTGTGACTGCAGAGTTTTTGTGTGCACACTGGCAAGCAGTTTTATGTACTGGCACCGTCATGAGCGGCTGTCCCATCCAAGGTGTATCTGCCTCTCAAATAATAACTGCTGGGATATGCTCCAGCTTCCCTACAACCCTGCATTGGATTAAGCAGGTGAAAATAAGGTTTGAAGATGTGTTTGTGTTTCCAATACAGCGCTTGAACAGAAACCAGACGTCAGTAGTAAGACAAAAATTTTAAATGGCACACGAGAAGTGACTATAACTTGGAAGGTAAGTGAATGACACCCAAATATCCACACTTTTGCATTAATTATAGGAAAAGTTGTGACTTCTTGAATAATGGTTAATTTTCTTTTGTCTGACAGTTTTCCTAATATTGTTAGTCACTGTAGCCAATGTTGTATGAATCACTTTTAACTGATGTAAAATATATCACAACTGCTCACCAGAAACTCCTCTATGCTGAAATACAGTGAAATTTATCTGGCAGTCATGAGTATCATATTAACTCATTTGGAAAAGTCCTGAATGTAACAGACATTTAAAAAGAAAAGTCACATGCTGTAGTTTTAATTGCTCTAAACTACACATGGTACCATGTTATTATCTTACAAATTGCAGTTTAAAGCACTATATTTTATACAAGCCACACCCAGTCTAAACTAACAATAAAAGCATGCAATGATTAAACATTTCTTTGTGTCGTTGCTTCAGTTTGCCTTGTACAGAGAAACCGATCTTTCATCTGCTCCTCAGGGAATGCCATCTGAAGCAGCACTTTCACACTCAGGTGTGATGTACAGCTTGAATGACACACAGTCTTCAAATAACTGTCCTTGTAGGATGAAGAGACATGAAACCAAGAGAAATAATTACAATATTTTTGTGTCATACTCGGCTGTCAATATCACCATTATTGCCAGAAATGCAGCAGGACTGTCTCCTCCATCCATCATTCAAATACCTGCTATCCCTCCAGCAGATTTAAAACGTAGGTCCGCGTGAGTTTAACTTACTGGCTGTTAATGACATCTGCTATAACAATAGCTGGTAGCCAACGAGCTAACTATGCTAGATCATGTTTATATGCTTAAGTAAATTGTAAAACTTTTTCTTTTCTTTTTTTTCCCCTCAGTTTGTGACAAAACATTACTGGAAATGAAAAGATTAAGGAGGAGAACGTGCCTGGAGTTGTACGAGCTTCGTGATGCAGATTTAAACCCAGGAAATGTGATAACTTTGCCAGCAAAGAGCAAAGCACAAGAACTACTAAAAAGTAAGACATACATTTCATTCTTTCACACTGGTTTTAAAAATTAGAAATCTTTGTCAAATATTAATATTACGTATATGACCAATGAAAGTTTGTGGACATACCAGTACAAAGACATTTCATTTTTATGCCATCATGGTATGAGGATTTTAAGGTATAATGCTGAAGGAAAAAACACATTTCCTGTTTCTGTTATAGACATGACAGACTACGTCCGCTACCTTTATTTTGAACACAGATGTGATGGTGGGAAACCACAGACAGTTAAAATGTGTCTCTTTTATAAGAAAGAAGGTGGTAAGTGTCTTCAAACAAGTCCTTTCTATATCAACAGAACACTACAGGATCCCTGTGGATTTAAACTTACAATAAGATGTGATAAGCAGGTGTACAATGTTTTCACTGGATCCCAAAGCTAATTCAAAAAGGATGGACGGCATGTTCATCAGTGTTTTTCACAACATAGATCTGTCCTTGCACATGGTGAACAAGAAACATAACTTCTCTGGCAGCTACAAAAAATCTGTCACTTAAGCATCAACACCCATTGTTCTGATTCTGGACAAAGTAAACACAAAAATACCTTTATTGTCAAACATATGGCAAAGTCAGCAGAAACTAATTGTTTCCTGTTGTTTCTCAATCCAGAAGTTAGCAGATTTTAGCCATCATCATGGATTTTTAAAGGAATTAAGTTCAAGACTTATATTTGACTATAATTTGAAATATCGGTCTAATCCATTTTCTACCATTCTTTCATGGTATTGGGTATGTACTTCGCATTGTTTCCCTACTAAAAGACAGACTCAAGAATTTCTTCTTCTCCTAAAACATAGCAGTAAAACATTTCACTTTAAAAAGCCAAAATACACTTGTTACCAGCTGTTTTCCAATTTATTTCTTTTTTCCAATTTAGTGGCAAACAGAGAGCCTCAAGACTTCATGGCTTTCAGTGAAACAGACTCTTCTGTTAAACTGTCCTGGAAAGAAATTGCATATGAGCACCAGCGAGGCTTCATCACACACTACAAACTGTGCAGAGTAAAAATGAGCTCACAATATGAGCCAGAAGGTATGAAAGTTATTGTTCTTTGAGGCAGTTTTATTTTCATCTTTGTTTGTCTGTTTTTTTTTTATGTGTAAAAGTGAAAATTTTCTAAGTTTGTCCATATTTCATTCAGAGTGCTTCAACATATCAGCATCAGTAACACACCACCTACTAGAAAATTTGTTGCCTGGATCCAAATATAACATCAGCATAGCTGGAGTGACAGGAGCAGGAGAAGGACGTTTAGCTTCAGTTATTATTAACACATGGCCAGAGAAGCCAGTCAATGGTAACACACACAATCAATTCTAATGTTGCAATCATTTCTTTTTAAAATTTATACAAGTCACACTGAAGAACTTTTCTCATCAGATCTCTTTTTTCTTTTTATTTTCTTCTCTTTTCTATTTATTTCCACCTGCTTTTCAACCTCAAATCAGCGTGGATGAGTTTCGGATTGCTGTTTATTTTCTTCTTTCTCTCAACATCATGCACCATTGTCTTGAAGAGGTATGTGACCATTTTACTACATTATAGAATTTTTATTGGAAAATAAGAGTTTCAACTATTTTATGTTCAATATAATTCACTGCAGCCACAATTTGTAATTACATAGTAATATTATACTACTTTGTTTTCCAAAATGCATCCTATTCCTATTGCTACTGTGCTAAAGCAACTGACTAATTTCTATAACATATTAGTGTGTTTCTTGGAAGTACAGCGTTTAAAAAACCAAAGTTGCACAACTATTTGATTTGTAAACATTTTCTTTCTGTATAACTTAGAATCAAAACCAAAATCTTACCTCCTGTGCCAACACCTGTGATAATACATTTACCGTCATACCAACAAGTCACACAGGTAAGAGACTGCATTTGATATTTAACTTTTTAATCATTTGGGGCGATGGGGTCCTGTCACACCCTTATTTCCAGGGCATTGCCTGGAGGGGTTGGGGGGGGAGTTTGCTGGCCCTGGGGGTGCTGGGTTGGCTGCAGTTGTGGTCAGGGCCTTCCTGTCCCCTGCCCCTCCATAGGGGCGTCCCCATTTTGGGAGTAAGAGATGAGGGTGTACGGGAGTGAATGTATGAAGTTGTGAATGGAAGGTGAGAGAGCTGAGGGGGGTATATAAGGGGGGAACTTGGGTGAAAGGAATCAGGTAAATGGGTGGGTGATGAGGTGGGGTGGAGGAGGGGTGGGTCTATGCAGATGAGTGGGGGCATGTATGTGGGGGATGTTGGTGGGTGGAGGTGTAATGGGGCATGTGTGTGTATGATGTAATGTGCTTGTGTATAAGGAGAAGTGTGAGTGCGGAGTGGGATGTGTGTGTGTAGAGAGGAGTGTGTGAGTGGAGGTTGGGTGAGAGAGTGTGTGATCAGGTGTGTGTGTAAGGGGGAGCAGTGAGTCGGGTGGGGTGTGTGTGTGTGTGTGTGTGTGTGTGTGTGTGTGTGTGTGTGTGTGTGTGTGTGAATGGGGGTTGAGTCGGGGCGTGCTTGATGGGGCGTGTGAGGATGTGTAGAGGGGGGAGTTTGTGAGGGGGGGTTGCTGTGGGGATGCAGCTGGGTGGCGGTCTGGAGGTCCGAGCTCTCCATTGGTGTTGTTTGGGCCCTCTGCCTTTTGGGGTTGGGGGTTGCCCGCGCTCTCTGCCCTGGACCATCAGTGCAGCCGCCTGACTGCAGAAGACTCTAGCTGTGGCCGTCCTCTGCCACCTCCTGGGTGGGTGCATGGCTGGCCCCAGAGTGTAGTGGTTCTGTGCTTGGGGATGGCTGCTGGTCTCAGGGTCCCCCTGGCCTTGCCTTGTTAAGGCGGGGGTAACATTGGCATGATCACTCCTCTCTGAACTTGTTCCACTCTGTACGTTCTGCATGAGACACAGTCACTGAGTCGTCCTGCAGGTTTATTCACTAACAGCAGGTAGTTTTCTTTCTGTGTTTCTGATTTAACGTGTTTGTTTCTGGGGCTCCTGACAGTTGTTGGCTTTGTCCTCCCGCAGGGGGGCCATGAATCTGTGATTGGCATTAATGTGTTTATGTGTGTGTATGTGTATGTACATCCGTTTATGTGTCTGTTTATGTATGTATATATGTATGTATGTGAATGTATATGTATGTTTTTCTCGCTTTGTCTCTCGCTCTCTTTTTTTTTCATTCATTTTCATATTTTTTCTTTTTCAGTTCTCTTTCTTCTTTTTTCAATCCTCTCCGGTAATGTCCAGCAGTCCTCTGCTTGCTTAAATGCTTAAATGTTGGGTCAAACAATCTATTATGTTAATTAATCTGCGCATGTTAGTATACTTATGTCCACCTTTGATAAAGCCTGTCTGGTCAGGGTGAATAATTTAATGGAATATTTTTTCAGTCCTTCTGGCTAAAACTTTGCTGATTATTTTCACATTTACATTTATAAATGAAATTGGATGGTAACTGGATGGGAAAGCAGAGGCTTTTCCTGGTTTTAATAGTAATGTAATATTGGCTAAATTCATGTTTGAGGGTAGTTTTTTTGTCTTTCTTTTATTTCTAAAACGATATTGTTAAAATTGGGAGCCAGTGTTGTCCAGAATTATTTGTAGAATTCAGCTGGGTAACCATCTGGACCTGGTGCTTTATTGTTGGCCATGTGCTGAAGAGCTTCATGGAGCTCACTGACTGAAATAGGTGAATCTAAAGACATTTTGTTTTCATATTTTAATTTTGGAAGATTAAGTATTGTTCAATATTCTCATCTGTTGGGTTTACTTGTGATTTATTAAATGTTTTATAGAATTCTTTGAAAGTATTGTTTATCTTATCATGGTTAATAATTTCCATCTGGATCTTTTTATATACAAGATAGTTGTTTTCTTTGTTTTTATTTGGTTAGCCAGCAACTTTCCAAATTTGTTGCCATTTTCAAAGTTCACCAAGTGAAGTCTTTGCACCAAGAATTGTGGTTTTTGATCGATTATTTCATTTGGCTCAAGTTTAGCTTTCCTTAAATTGTTCAATGCATGTTCTTCCTGGGAGATATGTTAAGCGTCTTCAAGTGATTTAATTCTGAGTTCTAACTCTGAGATTCTTGAAGCTTCCGTGTTTTTCTTTTGAGAAGAAAATAAATGATTTTCCCTCTCATTACTGCTTTCCCTGCTTCCCACAGAACACACTGAGGTTTCAAGCAAATTGTTGTTTTCTACATATATAGCCCATTCTCTTTTAAAATAATCGATAAACTCAAGATCTCTTTTTTTGTTTGTTTGTTTGTTTTTTTGTCTTGTCCATCATTTAAACAAGCAAAATGGATTTTCTGGATGCTGTATTCTGCTGGGCAAATTTACTTTGCCAGGGGAAACATCATAGATATAATGCTCCCCTTGATATTCTGGATTTTAATTGAATTTTTCTATTTATATTGCATAACTGTTTGTATTACAAAGTATGTACTGCTGGACCGAACCGGAGAGGACAGAAGAGGGACATAAAAAGAATCCAAAAGAAGAGAAAACAGAAAACCCAAACTCAAGATCTTTAAGTAATCACATATGAAATCTCCAGTTTCAAGAGTTTAATTTAATATTCTTATTAGAGTGAAAGAAAAAACCTCAGATGAGAAACAACAAATGATACATCACACTGTTTCATCATATTATTAACAAAGCAAAAATGACAAGACAAAAATCTAAAATGAAATAATCCAAAATGCAGAATAGTCCCTAACCGCCTCTCTCTCTCTCTCTCTCTCTCTCTCTCTCTCTCTCTCACACACACACACACACACACACACACACACACACACAACTCATTGTACCCATCATCTATGTTCTGTACCCACTTACTACAACTCAGGGTTGTGCGGTAATTTAAACTCAAATTAACTTAACATTCAAACTTTGGGCTGTGAGAGAAGCCAGAAGCCTCTGATTTACCCAGAGAGGACCCAATCATGCATGGAAAGAACATGCAAACTCCTTACAGAAAGGTGAACTAAGGTTCAAGGAGCTGAACCACCACACCATTATGTAGCCCAACCAATGAGGTTATGAGCAACAACAATGAAAAACAGTTTTCTTATGACGCGGTCAGTCTATCACATTGTAGTGGAAGAAAGGAGATGTTCTAATATCACTTGAAAGGGAACACACATAAAAGGAAGCAGTGGTATCACTTGGCATGCCAAAAGGTGTTTCCCCACTGGGAAGCAACTGAATTGAAGGAAAGTCCCAAAGAAATCTGTAACAAAATGAGGTGAGAAACCACAAACCTTTAATTTGACCATAAAGCAGAACTATGAGTGTGTTTGAGGACAAAGTGATCAGTGCCCATCTTATATAAGATTTAAGTCTCTGATAACCTTAGGCAATATGAGAAAAGTATTCAATAAAAGTTGAAACATTTATTTAAATGTATCTGTTTGTGAAGTCTGTCCATTATTTTACAAATAGCTTCTTATGTCCATTCATTTCATTTCTGCTTTAATTCAGCAAATGCTCTGAAACAACACAGTATATGTTTGTTAAATAGAGAATAGTGACAATTGACAACTGTAAAAAAAAAAAAAAAGTCAAGTTATGTTTTGTGGAACAATGAAAAGAGGTCAGTGCAATGAATGGCATTACCTGGGAAAATGAGCTGTAGGCCACAGCGCATTCTAGGGACTTCTACTCCAAATGCAAGCAAATATAGTCAAATGTCTTTTTCATGACATCAGTGTCTAATCCATGCAGGAATTGCAGGACCCTCAAAATTTACCAGCCTGCCACCTGTAAGAACAATGTGATACTGGTCAATGTTGCAACCCACTTGCGAGTAATCTCTGTGTGTGTGTGTGTGTACATGTACATGTTTATGTTTTCACACACATATCCAACTAGTCTGTTTCTGTTTAAAATTGTGGCTGTCTGAAAAAATGACATTATAATCTTAAGGATATGCTGAGTGGTTGGGTGCTTATTGATATGAAAATCCAATCTGGTTAACATTAGAAAATCTGTTGTTCTGGAAAACCTGCTATGAATTGAATAGCAAGTTGATGGTACAGACAATCACTACCAATAGCAGTTCTCTTCTCTTCATGATTATAGCTCAGTGTTTCTCAATCCAGGTCCTCAGGTTCCCCTGCCCTCCATGTTTTGTAGGCAGCTCTACCTTACAAACCTTAATTAAATAAAGGGCTCATTAACAGGCTGCAAAGAACTTGATCAGGAAATTCAATAATCTGACTCAGGTGCTTTGGAGGAGGAACATGTCTAAAACATGCAGGGCAAAACATCCTGAGGACCGGAACTGAGAAACCCTGTTATAGCTCATCACTAAATTGGTAAGGTGGGTAAACACTAGCAGTAGTTTTAAACTAGTCTACACCAGAGGTTCCCAAGTTTGGTCCTCGAGATCAACCATCATGCAACTTTCAGATGCAACCTTTCTCCAACACACCTGAAACTAATGGATGTCTTGTTACCAGGCCTCTGCAGAGCTTGATGACATGCAAATGAGGGAATTCAGCTATGTGATTCAGGTGTGTTGGAGAAGCGTTGCATCTAAAAGTTCCAGGATGATAGATCTCAAGGATTGAACTGGAGCTCCTCTGGTCTACACCTTGTAACTCCAGTAAGATCCAGAGATCGTTAACTTGCTCCTTCAGTAACTTTGGGTGTATAAACTAGATCCACAGACATCTGTCTTCTTTGGTGTCAAATTTCTCTTGCACTTGTCCCAAAATTTAACAATTTATTCCAGTTTATATCTCTCATGAAGGCAAAATAATTAGGTACCTAGCAATCAGATCCACAGGTGAAGTCCATGTTTCATCTTCAAAGCTAATACACTGTACATACTTATTTTAAAAAGTTGCAGTATTATAGAAAGGTTTATCCTAAAGGCTTAATGTAATCTGATGCTTCATTAGATATCTATTTCTGAGCCATCCAAAATATCCCTAACAAGAAAAAGAAAAAGCTATTCTATAGCGTGGTGCAACATTTCAGGATGATCTTTAAATGCTTTGAGTTATTCTCTAACATGTATAATATGTGTCCATTCAAGTCACAGAAACGGCTTTTTCTCTGAATTTAAACCAAAAACTGCTGTTCCTCTATTGTCTCAAACCTGTAATCACCTTTACCAACATGCTCAGAACTTCACGGCCCATTGCACTTTGTTTTCTGTGAATCACAACTCTGAATCTGTTTTCTCTATATGTAAACCACAGCAGGAGGTAAAGAGGAAAGAGGAGGTGCATGAGTTTACACTGCATCAGATGAAGACCGTTTCAGAGGAAGACACTGTCTCCAAAAGGGAAGAGGATGAAATGACTGACAGTGACGTGGAGAATGAGAGGAGTGACTCTGAAGGATCCAGCGATGAGTCTGTGGGCCCTATCGGCACAGAAAAGGCACTGAGAAAACAAGAGATCACAAACTTTGAGCAGGTGCACAATGAACTTGAAATGCTGACATATAGGAATGGTTTGGTGTTTGATGCAAAGACAGATTCATCTTAAATCAGTGTTTTCATTTTACTGCATCACAGCTAATTGCAAGTGAGTTGACAAATTAGTTGATTTGTTGAATTTTTTTTGTTCTATTAGTTCTTTTTTTTAACATCTGTAAGTGTGTCAATGTTTTCTTTTATTTAAAAAAAGTTCGAATGTTTGATCAATCTTTCATTTTGTTCACCCTTTTCTATTTCCAGTGGTGATTGCTTGTATGTAGCTGAGCCAGTATTTGATTTAAGTAAGTATTATAGCTAAGATAAGTCATAGCAAGACAACATCCAAATCTAACTCTGTCAGAGAATGATTAATAAACCCTTGATTAAAAGATGAAAACACTAAAAGAACTATGTTTCAACAATGTTCAAATAAAGAACTAACTTTTGAACAGTTAAAAAAGAGGGGGAACAAAGACAAAGAAACGATGTGATGACTGAGAGAAAACAAACCTGAAAAACAAAAATGAGTATAGGTAACCATGAGACAGGAAGTGGTCATAAAAAAAACTCCACTGACCTTAAAAAACATTTCTCATGTAAGGTGAAAAAACAGATTACTCACTACCCAACAGGCTCATGTGGATCTAGTTTGCTCAGACAAAACTGTTAATTTGAATAAAATGACCAACTTCTAGCATTTTATACCATAATGCAGATTAGTTTCCCTGCAAGGCATTGAGGCCTTTTTGCTATTTCATTTTTTATTTTGGTTTAAGGGGATCAAGTCAGCAAAGACGTATTTCTGTTTTAACGTGTGCTGACTGTATTTATCTCTCACTACATCAAAATTCTGTTTGAGGGCTTGGCCACAGACAAGAGGCAGATGTATCTGATAAACAATCTGTGGTTAAAATTTTTGCATTTTGTGTTTGTGTGTGTGTATAAATGAACTATAGTAATGATGTTTTTTTTGTTTTTTTTTTATCACCCATGCATTTGGCTCATATTGCTTATCAGTATTTAATGATCTAATTAGGATTAAACTCAAGGTAAGATCAGATTTACTTGAGACCATGAAAATAAATACTCATTGTACCAGTGTTATTGTACCACTTCTATCAATTTCAAAATGAGTTCATAATTTTCTTTTAAAAAAAAAAAAATGTTTGTTTGGGATGATATAATGTGCATGCCTAAGGCTGAAAATGGAGTAATAAAAAAAATGTTGGCCTCTGCACAAGAGTTGGTCCCTCAATTTGAGCGAACCAGCATGTAATATCATTCAGTTATTAGGCTAATTCTTTTATAGCTTTTAATATAATTTGTACACACACACACACGCACACACACACATACATATGTGTGTGTGTGTATGTGTGTGTTAATTTAGCTATACTTAATAGCTTAATTAAGTTACATATCGTCCAGCAACTGAAAAGTTTTACTCAAACATTTCTATGTTCTATGTTTGCGTTATGACTTTTACTACTCCCGACAACCTGGCCATGTTGTATTTGTCAACATGTGTCCATGTGTACAACAGTAAACACGCGACTCTGACGCCTCCCAGTGGTCAAAAGGCGGTAGTACAGGAAGGTCGTGACTACAGACGGGGGAGATCCGATCCTCGTGGGCTGCAGTCCTGCAAGTGTTTGGAGTTTTCCTGCTGCAACACACCTGATTCAAATCAATGAGTAATTAGCAGTCTTGTGCAGATTGATGTCAAAATTGCATCTACCACTTTCTAACAGGTAAGAAATATATAGTTTATTTATTCCACAGATGCAGCAGGATAGCAGGGTTTAGAGAGGCAAACTAAATTATTTACAGGTAGAAACAACCACATAAAAAACAAGTGTTTCAACTATTTAATATATTTAAAAACAAGGATATGGACATTTGTTTGGAATCTAAATGTTATTTATAAAACAAATTTCAACAACATGGTGATCCAAAGTGCTTTACAGAGACAAACGATTATAAAATAAGCATTAAAAATTAAAAGAAGGCAAGGACAGGGAAATAACAGATAAAAAAAAACTATTAAAATCAAGATCAATTCTAGCTTAAAGAAAAGAAAAACATTACAATTTAATTATGAAAAAGGCTTTCATTTGGCTTGCAGTATAATAGGAAGTCTGCAGCACGAGATCATTTGTGACGTCAACACCGGATAAATAATTCAGATTATATAAAAATTTGTTTTATTCAGAATATATAGGTTGTATCCGAAATTTACGTGCTTTCCCCCCCCCCCCATGTCACCCACTGCGCTGTTTTGAAGCCGAGTCTCCCCATCTGAATTTCGCAAGTCTTCCAGGTCACGTGACTTAAATCCAGCAATATAACCGGTCGCGAGACGAACATCCAGCAGAAGAAGAGGTCATTACCGTGTTCACGATAGTCCTCCACTCAGACAGCTGTTCACCATCCTTGTCAAAACAACAGACCGTTTCCCAGACCTTTACAACCATCCAACAGGCTAGTTATGCCGGCGAACTCCTGCTAACATTCATGAAGATGCTCGATGCGTGGCGCGCTGTGCTAGAAGATGGCGGAGTCAGATGGAGGCGATTTCGCTTCGAAAAATTTGCAGAGCAGGTGAGTTAGCCAGGCTGGTGGTGATGTTCATCCACGGTTTAGTTAATGTACCACAGTGTGTCCGTTTTGTTAGTGTCAATGGCTTTTGGACGAGGGCCAGGCGGGTGTATGAAATTTATAGGATAGCCTCTTCAATCCAGGAAACAGCGAGGCGGAGTTCAGGCCTCCAGGCACCGACTGCTGGTGTCTTTTATGTGAACTGTTTGTGGTGTTTTCACAGGTTAACTTCAACACATTATAACCACAGAAACGTGTATCCACATTGATTGAGATTAAAATTGATTTTGTGCAATGTGATTATTCTTTCACTTACATTTGCTAGGATGCACTTTCGATATTTTCTGTATGATTGGGTGCAAGTTTATGCCTGCTTAATGAAAGCTGATCTGGAGTTGCTTGTGAAGCAGTCTCATTACAACAGTTCCGCATATCTGGTAGTGTTTCTGAGTATTTAAGAAATTATGTCAGGAAAAGCATTAGCCTCTTTGATTTATTTTTAAACACATAGTATCAGATGTTTACATTTGAATGTTTCCCCTGTTTTGATATAGGTTTTTTTTTTTTTTAATTTAAAGAAAGCTAAACTTGAGCAGAATGAAATAATCGATCAAAAACCACAATTCTTGGTGCAAAAACTTCACTTGGCGAACTTTGAAAATGGCAACAAATCTGGAATATTGAACAATACTTAGGAGAATCAATCTTCCAAAATTAAAACTTGAAAACAAAATGTCTTAAGATTCACCTATTTCAGTCAGTGAGCTCCATGAAGCTCTTCAGCACATGGCCAAAAATAAAGCACCAGGTCCAGATGGTTACCCAGCTGAATTCTACAAATAATTCTGGACAACACTGGCTCCAATATTTCACAACATTGTTTTAGAAATAAAGGAAAGACAAAAAATACCTTCAAATATGAATTTAGCTAATATTACATTACCATTAAAACCAGGAAAAGCCTCTGGACTCCCATCTAGTTACCATTCAATTTTATTTATGTGAAAATAATCAGCAAAGTTTTAGCCAGAGGGACTGAAAAAATATCCCATGACATTATTCACCCTGACCAGACAGGCTTTATCAAAGGCATACATTTCTAAGCTAACGTGCAAATTAATTAATTAAATTTAAAAAATCATAAAATAAAAATATATGTGTGTGATTCTGAAAATCTAGTTTTTGTTTTGCAGGTGGCCAACATGTGGTGTTTTCATCTGTGATTGTGCTTCCTATTTTCATCTGTCAAGTGTCTGCGATGAATGCTGTCATCTTTTTTTCTTGTAATTGTGTCTTCATTGAAAGTATGGGCACATTTTCAGTAATGCAAAGGACCCATACACCAACAAAATGCATCTCCTCCAGTAGTAGTTATAAAATACATTAAATTTCCATCAATGTGTCACCAGACACTGCAAAGCTACATATTATTGGTCTAGACACATGCCATCTGGATCAAATAAATTCTAGATGTAACTGGAAAATATGTTCATCAGTAGAGAAGGTAAATTTTAGAACATATGCATTTAATCTGAAAAAAGGGACACTATGTCTTGAGTCACTAATTGTGACAAGTCCTTTTTTCTCTTTCCAGTATGGCTAACAAGAATAGCACCCTGCGCTGTACTTTCTCAGCCCCGAGCCACAGTACCACACTCCTCCAGGGCTTGTCGGTTTTGCGGGCTCAGGGTCAACTACTTGATGTTGTTCTGGCCGTCAGTGAGGAGCGCTTCCAGGTCCATAAAGCAGTGCTGGCCGCCTGTAGTGATTACTTCAGGTTAGTCTGGAGCATGAAAGTTTACACCGACCCATTTTGAATCGGCAGCACTTAGCCGATTATCTTATTTAGAGCAACTGTTTTAGTAAACAATACATTTTAAATATTATTTACTGTTTTGTGAAATGGTTTTAGGTATACACAGGTGGGGGGAAAAATGTTTATTACACAGAGTTCTTTTTTAAGTTTGTGCATTTCACTGAATTTGCATTTGTAGGAGCTCCAATGATGAGTTATTGTAATCTGCAGTCCATAAATAGTGTGAGGAAGATATAAAACACTAAGAATTAAACACACTTCTAGGTAATTATGGAGAAGAATGATGCGCAGCTAGATGTTTTTATGCTGTCAACATTTACACCTTAAACAGTGATCTACACATTAGACAATTCTTTCAGGGTCTTCTGTGGCATTTCTAAATCTGTGTTTAGAAAAGGTGGATTTATTAAATTATTATGAAATGACATGCAGTTTACGTTCATACCCTTTTTGTTTCAGAGCTATGTTTACCGGGGGCATGAAGGAGTCCAACCAAGATACAATTGAGCTGAAAGGCTTGTCTGCCCGAGGACTAAAGCACATCATTGACTTTGCCTACAGTTCAGAAGTCACTTTAGACCTGGACTGTATTCAAGATGTGCTCGGGGCTGCTGTATTTCTCCAGATGGTTCCTGTTGTTGAGCTGTGCGAGGAGTTCCTTAAGTCAGCGATGAGTGTCGAGACCTGCTTGCACATTGGGCAGATGGCTACCACTTTCAGCTTGTCTTCACTCAAAGAGTCAGTGGATGCCTTCACCTTTCGCCACTTCCTCCAAATTGCAGAGGAGGAGGACTTTTTACACATTCCCATGGAGCGCCTCATCTTCTTCCTTCAGAGCAACAAGCTGAAGAATTGTAGTGAGATTAACCTCTTCTATGCTGCTATCAGGTGGCTCCAGTATGATGAGTCCCGCCGAGCACAAGCCAGCAATGTCCTCTGCCACGTGCGCTTCCCGCTCATGCGTTCCTCAGATTTGGTGGATAGTGTTCAGAAAGTGGACTTCATGGTTGAGGATGTTCTGTGCCGTCAGTATCTCCTTGAGGCCTTCAATTACCAGATCCTTCCCTTCCGACAACATGAAATGCAGTCCCCGCGAACTCTCATTCGCTCTGACGTTATATCGCTCATCACCTTTGGTGGGACACCATACACCGACAATGACCGCACAGTGAGCTCCAAGGTGTACTACCTCCCTGATGGTGCTTCTCGCCAGTTCAAAGAACTGACTGAGATGGAAATTGGGTGCAGCCATGCTTGTGTTGCCGTCCTCGACAACTTTGTGTATGTTGTTGGCGGACAGCACTTGCAGTACCGCAGTGGCGAGGGGGCAATAGACAGCTGTTTCCGCTATGATCCTCATCTGAACCAGTGGCTCCGCATCCAGTCCATACAGGAGGCTCGGATCCAGTTTCAGCTTAACGTATTGCAGGGAAAGCTTTATGCCACGGGTGGGCGAAATCGATCTGGGAGTCTGTCTTCAGTAGAGTGCTACTGCCCAAAGAAGAATGAGTGGTCTTCAGTGGAACCGTTAAAACGTAGGCTTTGGGGTCATGCTGGCACTCCCTGTGGAGAAAAGCTGTATGTCTCAGGTGGTTATGGTGTCTCATTAGATGACAAGAAATCTCTTCACTGCTATGACCCAGCATCAGACCAGTGGGATTTCAGAGCCCCCATGAATGAACCCAGGGTGCTGCATGCCATGATCAGTATACGGGACCGGGTTTATGCACTGGGTGGTCGCATGGACCATGTGGATCGTTGTTTTGACGTGCTGGCTGTTGAGTATTACATTCCAGAAAATGACCAGTGGACCACCGTCAGTCCTATGAGAGCAGGGCAATCTGAGGGAGGCTGCTGCTTGCTGAACAGTAAGATTTATATTGTAGGAGGTTATAACTGGCACCTAAATAATGTAACAAGCATTGTTCAGGTTTACAACACAGAGACAGACGAGTGGGAGAGGGATTTGCACTTCCCAGAATCCTTTGCTGGTATAGCTTGTACACCGATTATACTTCCACAACTTATTACACAGCGCTAACCATCTGACCTGTAACTGTGAACATTTTATTCCATGTGCCCTTTCTGTGAATCGTTGAGTCATCTCAAGGTGTGAACATCATGTGTATACTTTTGAGAGAATGACCTGAAAAGCTACAAATTAATTTTTACTTATTGACTTTTTTAAATCTCAGGAGCATGTGTTGATTTAACTTGGTAACACTGACAGCTGAGCAACATGCTGCTGCATCTAGGAGGGAAAAGTATCTAACCAGTTCATACCAGATTTATTTAATGTTTGTACAGATAGCGCTGCAGTCGTAATACTCTTGTACACTCAGCTTTTTGGTCAAATGGATGATCACAAGAAAATGAACTGGAAATAAATGGTTTTAGGATTTCTCTTTTAGAGTAGCATTTCCTCATTTATAGCACTTTATTTTACAAAAATATTTAGTATTGTTGGCTAACATTTAAAAAAGGCACAAATGGATTTCTCCTATCATAAATCTGAATAGATGCTACAGGTTTAAAGTCTGACATTCAACAGTTTGTTTGGTGCAGTTGTGATTTTAAGTATTAATTCTTGATGGATATATTACTCAAAGTATGTTTCCTCATATGTACTCATCCACAACCCACATATCAAGACTCAGTAATGCATAAAAAAGATTCTTTATAATTTAGAGTCTTTTATAGTGTTAACTGTGTTATTTGTAACTTATGTATGTTTCCTGAGCTAAAAATCCCATCAATACGGTTTTTCAATTTACTTTTCAGAGTTAATATAACATAGAAGTGCCGACCTCTTAATGGCAGCTGCATAAATAATTGATTTTGTCTGTTGCAATGTTGGTGTGTGGCGTTCTTCATGTCCTGGAAAACAAGCATTGTTATTCAGTGTCGACTACAGTAACATTTAAGATAACGGATGATCTTTATAAATGTAACTGCGGAAATGCTCAAATCTGTAGTTCACTCAAAGAACTCTTTTTCATCATTTATTGCACTTTTTAAAGTCATGTTCATCAGGTGTTCAATTTTTTTTTATAAAATTATTTGTTAATCCAGAATCTTAATTTTTTTTTATAGCATGGCTACCTACATGAGCCCTCTTTAAAAATGTTCCTGTCTGCCTTACTGTCTTGTTCTACCTGTACAAGTGAAAGCACACTATATTGTTGAAGTGCAATACAATGAAAACTGCTTAAGTCAAAGGGGAATGTATACAGCTGTGTCACTTTGTTCTGTTTATTAAAGGGTCATGATGTTTTAAATATACCCTTGTCAAACTTTTTCATATTTAAAGGAATTGTATGGTTATGCCTACTGAATCAGATGTACTTTACAGATCCCATACTGGGAAATTGCAGTGTAATATAATGTAATAATATGTAATGTTATATGGTGTACCTTTAAACTATAACTAGGAAAAATATAGGATTCAACATCGTACAGGTGCAGTGATATTTGTAGAAAAGGGAAGTGAAGTTAACCAGGTCTGACATGCTCTGGCAGGAAAAATCTCATGTTGCATTATTTACTAGGAGCTCCATTGTGTGTTGGAGAGGCTGGTCAGGATTATCTATAAGTTTGTCCGCAGCCTCAGATGTTTCCTACCAGCAGCCAAACACAGGACCAGCTCGTTGAATTTGTTTTGTTCTTTATTTCCCATCCTGTCCACCACCTATACACTTCGCCACTGCAGACTTTTTAGAGAACTTCTGCAGGTGGCATGTACTGGTGTCCAGTATGTGGTGTACAAGATGAACAGGAAGAGTGACATCACAGTTCTCTGTGGAGCACCTACATCACTCACTACCCTGCCAGATAGAGCACTGCTCACACGGACAAATGTGACAGGACAGTGTTGAATGCACTGGAGACATGGAAAAAGAAGTGTTTCCCACCATGATGCCAAAAGCACCCAAGTGCGAATGGGCCCACTGCAACAGATAGATGACAGCATCACCCACACGTACCTGAGGCTGGTAGCCAAACTGTAGAGGAGTAGGCGAAGGTCATACTTTTAATCTGTTTTGCTCTTCCAGGAAACTTATGAAGATCAACCGTGTGCAATAAAATTTGAAATACACTAAACTCATGCAGTGACTACAGTAGCGTGACAGTGGACTACTTTTAATCCCTTGTGTAACAGTTCCTCATGTTCAACCAAGAGGTCATTTATGGCTCATAAGATAAAAGACTGAACTATTTATGTTAGAGATGTGATGATAAAATGAACAGGTTTCTAAATTAAATCTATAATATTTTTTCTTTTATTACATGCAAAATGTGTGGGTTTTTTTGTGCTTGTCAAACAGAAGAATTGAAAAAGATCTATTCTGGTTGAGTTTGTGCCAACTTCTAGGTAAAGCTGGCTTTAAGTTGAAATCCTAGGACATATGTCCTTTTTCCTACAGATTAAAAAGTGACTTGGATTCATTTATGAACATGTGATTGTTTTTTAGTATTTTTAGTCCCATCAATGAATAATATCACAGAAGAATCTGATCATTTCAGATCAATATACTGTTTTCTGGAATACACACACACACATATATATATATATATATATATATATATATATATATATATATATATATATATATATACACACACACGTTTTTTTTGTTTTTGTTAATACATTTTGAGGAGAAAAGGAATTGATACATTACAAACTAAAAAGTAGTTACATATTATACCACTGTGAACAATGCATAAAATAAATCCGTGTCTCTTAGTAGTGTCTTGCAAAAATGTTTGCTTTTCAAATCAGTTTGTTTACGTTTTTTCTGGATGTTTATTTCATTTCCAAGACAGTACCCATGCTCATTTATTTATTTATCCATGTTACTATTTATAGCAAGCATCTAGGGCGCACAAACCCCCCTGTGGCGATTCTTATTTTATCTGAAACTCACCCTGCCTGAAACTCTGGCAACAGCTGAAGTAGAAAGCAACATTAATAGACACGTCCACCGTACGTCATGACGACACTGGAAGGCCCTAACGTGAAGCGTAGCGTAACATTCCATTGAGAAGAAGAGGGAAAGATGGCGTCCTCTAATAATCCTCGCAAATTTAGCGAAAAAATCGCTTTGCATAATCAGAAGCAGGCAGAAGAAACGGCTGCTTTCGAAGAAGTGATGAAAGACCTGAACATCACTAGAGCTGCACGGGTAAGACCTTAACATTTAAGCTTTTCAGTTTGTTGCATCGCTGTGTGGCAATTAAGGAACACTGCGGAGATAAATATAAACGATGATGGGTTGCTAAGTGGCTTTATGGCATTTTACTATTTTTAGCTACAGCTATACAGCATCACAAACTGAGGTCCCATGTTGTTGAAACAGCCAGCATTTATCTCAGATACAACATACAACTCGCATGCAGCGGTAATTTGCTTGGCTAGCTTGCTGCAGCTATGAATAATGTGCACCTGCTGTTTGTCTGTGGCTGGTTATCAGCTGCTGCTGCACACATTTCGTCCGCTTACGGACCATTTAATCACTCCACGACAACCTGTTCGGAGAGTTACCAGATACTTACTAAACTGGAGCACTATTTGGGGTATTTGGAAGTGCTAAGGGAGCCTTAGCTATCCAATCAGATGTTAAGCAGCTTCTCCAGCTGTGGATCCCCCCCGCCCCCATCAGCTATCCTGTATTTACCATAGACCAGTCTATGGTATTTACCTGTGGTGATGTTACATCCGTGTCACATTAGTTGATAGTTAAGCTTTAAGTAAACAGAGCCTGCGGTAACAAACTGGCTCCTTTGACATTGTTTTACTGTCGCAATAAGTACAGTTTGTATATGGTCCAAGCGCGTCAATATGGACAACTTTTTTATCCATTACTATTAATATAATACCTCAGTGGTTAGATCCATAGATTAGTTTGCTGCATTAGTTGTTTAGACTAACTTTTAGGGGTGGCAAAATCAAATTGAAATATCAAGATTTTTATGTTTCACAATTTTAAAGTCGATTTTTTTTTTTCAATTAAAAATGGATTTTTATCCATTTTTATTTTTTATTGGCTTTATTGATCTTTTTACTTGTCTTTTTGGGCATCATGGCAACAGAATGATGGTCGGGCTACTGGATTATTTTCTCCTAACTGAAATCAAGAAAAATTACTAGCAAAAAGAAGTTTTATTAAAAAAGAAAATTTTGTTTTTAATCTACAAAAATCAGCAATATTGAAGAATTTTGAGAATTGCAATTTAAATTGATTTGGCACCCAAAAAATCAGAATCGAATCGAATCAGGACAAAAGCATATCGTCACAGCCCTACTAACTTTGATATAATAACTTAGTAAATTGACAAATCAATGCATAAAATCACTGTAATGGTGATTATTAGTGATTTTAGACAGGGTTAGAAAAGAGTAATTATCTTGGTCCAGCTTCTCAATCATTAAGATTTGCAGCTGCTTTCTATGTCATTTTAGGGATGCACAATATTTTTGATGGGAGTAATTTAAAAAAAAAAAAAAAAAAAAAGCTTTCTATGAGTTATTACAAATCTGATATAAATGCCTGGCCAGAAAAAAGTCACTTGGATTTACCAAAGCAAATAGGTACAAGCCTCCTGTTGGATAATTAGTACATGGATGATTATGTTTCAGCAGCTGGCAAAAAGTTATCTAACCCTAACTGATTTAATGGGTAGCCTTTCCTTAAACCATGTGGAAGGACACATCACATAGTTGTGGAGAAATTTTTAATCCGTTTATAAAAGATAAAATCATTGGCATGCATGAAGCAGAGAAAACATCCAAGGAGATTACAGAAATGATTAACTTTGGGTCAATAACTGTCCAACATCATATTAAAAACTGAAAGGATAGTGTGGAATCACCATCATCTTCAAGGAAGAGATGTGGTTGGAATAAGACCCTGAATGATTGCGATCTGTGATAACTTAAACATTTGATTATTTTAAATCGAAGAAAAACAACAGTAGAACTAAGGGGTATTATAATAGTAAAATTAAGAGCATTTCCACACACACCCACAATGCCGAGGGAGCCCAATAGATTGGGACTGAAAAGCTGCATAGCTGAAAGAAAATTACTAATTAGTGAGGCTAACCAGGGACAAGGCTTCAATTTGCTTGGGACCATAAAGATTGAACTCTGGCACAATGGAAGAAGGACTGGGTACGCTCAGCTTTAGCAACAACCACTTAACATAATTTTTTAAAAATTTGACGCTCCTATTCAGTGTGATGTTTCTTCTTTTAAATCAAAATGTCAATTTTAACATTCCCAGCTAAGAGCCATTGCTTTTCTGGGGAGCACATAGAAAAAAAATTCTGTCTTTTGTAAAAGAAAAGAAAAAAAGCTGCATACTAAGAATACTTGAATTGTCTATGCAGATCTTTTCAAATGATATGTAATTTTTTTTTTTTTATTATAATGTTTTGTGCAAAAATCTTGTCACATCTCAAGTTAATTCACCTCCCTTGACATATTAAGATATACAAGCCATGCCTGAAGTAGCCTTATTTACTTTTTTGTACATTTCCTGTGATGTTTGGACACCCCAATCTTACAATATGTTTGGTGTTTCTTAAATGTTCTTACCGTCATAAAATGTATACCATGGAACAAAAAAAAAGGAAAATAAACCAATGCATTGTCTAAATGTGTTTTGCTGCCAAGGGTATACAAGGAATCACCAGCTCCGAAAGTCTTGGGCCAGTGTCACTCAGGTTTTAGAAGTTTCTTTGATGCAATACACCTGATATAAATCCAATTATTCTCCAACCAGAGTGGATTATCTCTGCTATATACAATACACAATCTACATTTTTGAGTAGATTACCCAAAGTTCGCATAAAACAAGGCCATCAGGGATTTTTTTTTTTGAAAGAAAAAAAGTATAAGGCAGTCTATACCCCAAAAATTAAGTTTCTTGCTGCCTGCAACATATCCACTGACTATGTAGAGTTTTCATATATTGATAATTTAAAAGAAAAAAAAAACATATATACTGTTTAATTTTTATTTTTTACTTGGAAAATCAATCAGTTGTTATTGTAAGTCTGCTCTGCCGGAAATATGCCTTACAATTGTGAATCTGATTCCTAGAAATTATATGGAAGTGTACTTTAATGGTGTACGCCTTAGCTTCACTGTTTATTATTTTCTGCAAGAGGAAAATGTTTTATGGTCTTTACCTGATTTATCTAATTATCTATTTATTTTATATGTTGTCACCCAGACATTGATTCATTGCATTATTTCTGATCATCATATATCTGTAGTACAAATTTTTTATTGGTATACAAGACATCCTGGTGTTTCCTAGCAACATACATGACTTTTTGTGACTGATGTTCATGTTAAGACATGTGGTTTAAGTAATAGCCAAGTTTTTACATGAGAAATCTAATTAATAAAACCAACTGTTAATCAGGTTTCACTGTCATTAGCTGAGTTTATTTTTATTATTTGTGTCGTCTGTGCCTTGAGTATTTATCATGGAAAATCCTCTTTTGCCTGTCCCACCATGTCACATCTGTCAATTAATGGAATCATTAAACTTGCATATCACCAGTGTAGACTTGCATGCATCCTTCATTCATCATTCATTAACTTATTGTTTTTTGTTTATTTTTGTAAGTTGGATTAGTCATTCACTCATGCTTTCATGCAATTTTACTTTGCACAGTTGCAGTTACAGAAGACCCAGTATTTGCAACTAGGGCAGAATCGTGGACAGTACTATGGAGGCTCACTGCCCAATGTCAATCAGATTGGAAATGGCAACATTGACCTGCCTTTTCAGGTGAGCCCTTAGCCTCTCTTGGCTGGTAATTTAATCGTTTGTAATAGATCAGTGTACCCTTGTCGGCTGTTGGTGAATATTGAACACGCAGGATCCAGTTGTCTAACGTATTGGTGAAAAATTGGTTAAAAACAGACATTCCCTTTTATAAAACGCTATTGGAGTCTCCAAGCTTTTCTTTGGCTGTGACAAAAGGGAAATGTTAAGAAAGTACTTGCTGGTCAAGGCTGCATGTTTCACCATGTTTTATTATGATGATTTCAGAGTGGAGGAAGAAAAGAGTTTAAGATTTTCCCAGCACTGTAATTTGCTTCCTAAATTTTAAAAGTATACCATTGCTTGTCATGGCTTTCCATCTTTAAATACATTTGCCAACTCAGGCATCAATATGGGGCACCCATGGCTTGACTCATTTTGAAATAAACACATTTGCACCATTTATCCTTGAAGTTTTTCTCTGTAAGGTAGCTATTTTTCTGGGTTCATTTTCCTGGTGTTTCCACTTCAGAACTCTGTGTTGGATACCAGTCGGACAACCAGGCATCATGGGCTGGTGGAGCGCGTTTACCGTGATCGGAACCGCATCACATCTCCTCACCGCCGGCCGCTTTCTGTTGACAAACATGGTCGCCAAATATCCTTTTAATTGCAGCATGCGGGGATCAGGTTTTGTTTTTGTTCTTACTTTTGTTTGATATGAACTCGAAATCCTTATATTTTTTAGTCTTTTAATAATTTGTGTTGAGTTTAGGAATTAATCAAGTCTATTATCCTTAGCCCAGCTTTTTTCATTCTCCCGCAGGTTTAAAATTGAGGCAGAAAAACCTGATAAAATCTGTATTAACAACAACTTTGGCTATATATTTAGATTTAATTTTTCCATGTGCACTTGGCCAAAAGCAGGTTCATTTTCCTAAATAAGCTCTCTGTAGATTTTTACCATATTTTGTGTAGTCTTATTACTTGCTTGACGATATTTTAAAAAATATATAATTAAAGTGACTGCACATCCCTTCAAATGAACAAATACCTCTACATTCACTTGTTCCAGGTCAATCGCTAGCTGGCATGAGCCATCTTAATGCATAACATAGATGTGTTGATAGAGCGGTATCATTTTACAGTTCTGCGAACAGACTTTGAACAGTGTATGAGTAAACTGGTTGCTTGACAACCCGATATTGAATGGTGCTGTGTGTACTGTATGCTGCACTTGGGATTAAGCTTCCAAATGGATTTCATTATTAGATTAGAAAACATCCAAGTCTTTGGACACCTGTGCCGCTTGTGTGCCGGGTGTTGGGCGAGTTCAGCCAAGTGGGATGAAAATACAGATTATCCAAGATCTGCTTTTTGATCTCTCCAACCTTATTACCCTTGACTACAATCACATTGACAGCTGTCCTTACAGCTCAGTTTACCTCTCCCCACCTCCAGACACGAGCTGGAGAAGGTAAGCCACCTCCTTTTGCTCATTTCAGGTCTTTGTGCAGTCGTGTGAATCCAACCAAGCACAACAGCCACAGGCTGAACGACATAATTACAAAACCATTTTAGTATAGGTGTGTGATCTGTGAAAAATAGTGTTGGAAAACTGGCATACTTCCACTGGTATTTTGCCGTGGTTTTGCTGATTCTCATTTTCAACTAACACATACAGGACAAATTCAGACTCAGCCTTGCATCAGAGCGCCATGAATCCAAAGCCCCAGGAAGTGTTTTCAGGCGGATCACAGGAGCTGCAGCCTAAACGAGGTAAAGGAGCATCCAGTTACAAACATTCATTCATTCATTTTCCGAACCGCTTATTCCAATTCAGGGTCGCGGGGAAGCTGGAGCCTATCCCAGCCGGCTTTGGGCGACAGGCAGGGTACACCCTGGACAGCTCGCCAGTCCATCGCAGGGCCACACACAGAGACGGACAACCACACTCACGCTCACACTCACTCCTAGGGGCAATTTAGAGTGACCAATTAACCTAACATGCATGTCTTTGGATGGTGGGAGGAAGCCGGAGTACCCGGAGAGACAGTTACAAACACACAGAGCTTATTTTATTTTTTAATGTGTAATGTGTTAATCCATGTGGCAAACCTCAAATAGCATGAAAGGGTTGATGCCACATAGAAGTAGACTCATTGTAAAATATTGATGAAGTAAATGGATACCGATCTCCAGAGAAGTGTTTCAGCATGCTGGTACTACACTCAGCTTGCTGCAGAAATGTGACCTGTCTAAATGAAACTGACTCAGGATGTCCTGGAGAGCACAATCTATAATTAACAGATTATCCATCGACTGTCTAATTATCCATTGATTATGTCAGTTACGTGTGATACTCTTATACATAGTGATTCCAAGGTTAGCTGGCATCCATTCAGTCCGTGTGGTGTAGAGGTGCATGATATTTTTCTAACTCTGTGGGATATGTATTGCCATATATAAAAAAAAAATAAAAAAAAATACAGGGATTATCAATACACAACTTGAATAATACTTTAAGTTATGCAGCACTCCTGCCACATTGTTAACAAATAGCCTGCACTAATTTTACTTTTTTTTGTGAATGTTACAAGTATGATTTTTGTCTGTATCGAGAGCTTTTCTGGTTATCTTTTACTGCTTGCTTTAATTGTGCTCGGTCCTGAGGACATGTTTTGGTCTATAATGTGCAAACGTGACTTGTGTTTTAGCATAAAGGTTTGTTTATTGCCATTAGAAATAAACAAACTTGTGTGTCAAGTACCCTTAAAATTGATGAGAAGATGAAGTTAATTTGCCCTCCTTCATTGCATGTGATGTGACTATTGCACACATGTTTGCGATGATGATGCTCAAACATTGTGCAGCTCTAGTCTGGTGGTCATTTAGATATTTTTAGACTCTTAAGAATCTGGTCAATGGCACCACTATCTTCTACATGCCTGGCTCCGATACTGATGACACATTTCTTTAAATGATTGTGTATTTCATCTAGGCAAGCAACCTTGTTTTGTGTTTTGATAATTAGTGCTGCTGCTGACGGTACCTGGGACGGAGAATTCAGAGTCAAATGCAGACAAGGATCCACAGGAACAATTGTGGGATGACAAGAAGGTACCAGCGATACTGAGGGCTCCGAAGTGTTTGCTTGTTATCCATGATTGCAACTCATGTTTATATTTTCTTCTCAGGATGATACAACAAAACCTAATACATGTGATGTCCCAGGAATTAAGTAAGTTTTCTTAGTTTACTGTTTTATTATTCTGTCAAGTTACATCACTAAAAGTCACAATTCAAAATGGTTGCAAGTGTTCAGGAAAGGCACATTTACCTCCATTACTGTGAGGCTATTCCAGTAAACCAGGATAATTTTCCAAATGACAAGCCATTACTATGATATTTAGACTGATCATTATTGTTCTGTACAGCACTTTGGTCCACTTTTTTATTTATAAAATGCTTTATAAATGAATTTGGATTGATATAGTTGGACTCAGACACGAGGCAATGGATGCAAGGCGTGACATGTGGGCTGTGTTTTATTTTTTTGTGCGTGTTTTTGAGAGTCCTCGTTTTTTCCTTTTTAGTACCACAGCAAATGTTTTTTTTTTTTTTTTTACAAATCACTACAAATACTGTGTTAATGTTTCATGAATCTGGGATTTTATCATTACCACAAGTTGAAGTGGAAGATTAGAAATATCTTTCCAGTTACAAAATACTTTTATGCATCTTTTAAAGCATCACACTTTATGTGTATTTATGGTTTTAAAGATGTTTATCAGAATGGGTCTAGATTTTATTGCTATCATATAAGAGCTTAAGAGGCAGATTTATTTTAGTTTTGTTAATTTTTTCTTTTTCATTTTGAATTTTTTACATATTGATAGTTTTATCTGGAAAAGATCTTTAAAAGTTATGTTTGAGTCTTTTTAATGACCTGCTACTACTTTAAAAGCATATTCTTTAAAGAAAAAAAATTAAAAAGAATATGAATGCAACATGGTCGGGTCAGAATTGACCAAATGCAAATGTTGATGCCTTTAGTGAACAAAACACTTGTGTATATGGTTTGTTCTGAGTTGTTACCCTTTGTATATGATAGATGGATTGTGTATTTTCTAGTATATTTCCATCACCGGACCAGGAATTGAACCCATCTGTGCTCCCAGCTGCACACAACACTGGAGGTTCGCTGCCTGATCTGACTAACATTCAGTTCCCTCCTCCATTATCCACTCCACTGGACCCTGAGGACACTGTGTCCTTCCCCTCCTTGAGCTCAGCCAACAGTACAGGCAGCCTGACCACCAACCTCACCCACTTGGGCATCAGTGCTGCCAGCCACGGTAAGAAGCACTATTTCATGTTTATTAATTAGAAAGACAATTCAGCAAAACGAGGACGAAAACATGTCGTCAACTAGGGATGCAAAGGACTGGATTTTTGCCAGCCACTGACATTTAATTTTAAAGCAACATCGTTGCTTATCTCAGATGTCAACTATAATAGATTCTACTGCAAACAGCCTAAAATCATTACAGGGAAACTGTTTCTGACAAACACTCCAAACTGTATCAGTAGTATTTTTTTAAACTGTGAATCCAGGCCAGTTGCTAACTCTTGCATCACCAACTCGACTGTAAGCCCATGCGTTGTTGGCATGAGTGTAGAGTCTGGATTAATAGGCTGCAGGACGCTTTGTCATGGTTCCCGAGTGTTCAGCCTTTCAGAGCCGATGATCAGTTTGGCTCCAAAGCCTCAATTACTTACTGCCTGTCATATTGGAACACCTAGTGTGACTCACTCGATGTCATCTGCTGCTGTAAGCTTGCCAACTTGCTCTTCATTTTGTGCAGCATTCCCCTCTCTGTCCACTGGATGTGTTTTACCTTTTTTGCAATATCCCTATTTCTAGAGAAGACATCAACCCCAAACCGGCTGTTTGCTTGCTAAAAATAGTACGTCTCTGTAGAAACCTGGAACCGTGGAACAATTCAGGCCTTCCCGGCTGTTTTTGTAAATGTTTATAAAGCTCTACAATGGATATTTTGATGGCATCCCTGTCATGTTTGTGTAAAACGAAACAATGCTGTAACATCACACAGCATCCCAGAAGAAAAACATTGTGAGGTTCCTCAGCCTCGGGGCACTGCTGGGCAACAGCAGCTCCAGATGTGCACATAAAAAATGTCACTGTGCCTTCAAATGAGTCTGGAAAGCAGAGTTTTAAGGTCAGAAGGTGCCACAATGTTTTTTACTTCAATAAGGCCGTGCAGTAAGACTTTCTCCACTTTTGACACAGCAGTGTCTAAAAGCAAGAGTTCACCTTATACTTCAAAATTTTATAATCCTAAATGTGGAGATGAATATTTTGGACGAATTTGTGGAAGTGTACCTTTAGATCATTTTGTATTTCCTGCTGTTTTCCTTTGTCTAATTAAATGAGTCAGTGCATTTACAGTGTATTGGCCAATTGAAGCCCATATCTTATATTTTAGGGCTGTGAGGATATGCTTTTGTCCCGATTCGATTCTGATTTTGGGCTGCTTTTGGGTGCCGATTCGATTTAAATTGTGATTCTCACAATTCTTCAATATTGCTGATTTTTGTAAATTTAAAAAAAAAAAAAGTAGCCAGACCACCATTCTGCTGCTATAATGCCAAAGAAGACAAGTAAAATGATCAATAAAAACAATAAAAATAAGAAAAATTTTATAGTGGACTAATTTGATATATTTGAATAAAAATATATGTATTTTTAACAAAAAATTTAATTTTAAAATTGTGAAGCAAAAAATCCCAATTTCTGAATTTTCAATTCAGTTTTCTCACCCCTAAAATACACATACATACATATATACATATATATATATATATATATATATATATATATATATATATATATATATATATATTTGGTACATGTGTTGCACTATAAGACAGGAAATAGAAAATAGTGTGTGTAGGGTGTGTGTTAGGCCGAAAAGGAAATTGTTTTGACCACTTTGCCGGGAACACGGTGTTGATGCTCAGAATGCAGTTTGTTTCTGGACATAATAGAAAATGAACTGGAAAATAAATTGGCATTTAACTGTAACTAGCAGCATCTGGACAGTTTATTAACATCACCCACACCAGGTAAAAGTGAGTCAGCAAAACATCCGGATCTTCAACGTTCCAGTGGCTTAAAATATTGGCTTAGCCCCTTCACACAGTGAGAGTAAAAATCATTTATGTCTTCATCTATTTTTGTTCTTTTCTTTCCTCTTTAGGGATCCCCACCTCCTCTCAGTCTACCATGACTGTAACAGCACAGCGTCAGCAGCCAACAGTGGTGCCACTCACCCTTACCTCAGATCTCCACCTTCAACAGTCTCCGCAGCAGCTGTCACCCACTCTCTCTTCCCCTGTCAATATTACACAGGTGAGGATCTGCTGGGCTGTCCAAAACTGAAGCTTCATAGTAATTTGTTTCCTCTTTTTTACATCCAGAGTGGTCATTCACCACATTGGAAGTGATCATTGTGAAACACCGTTATGAGTTGGAGGATATACCTCACTAGTTTGTGTGCATTTTTCTGTAGGCTCTGCCAGCGGAGTCATTAACCCTGGAACAGCAGCTTGCCCAGTACCCTCTCTTCAACCAGCTGACCGCTCAGGCCCAGGCTCAGCTTATCAGTGACCTCCAGAAGCAGCAGGCCCTGCCTCATGGCATCCAGCTCATTGCTTTACCAACTCCGGTCTGCTCTGTTGCACCTACGGCAAGCAGCCCCTCTCCAGACAGCCAGACTACTGCCAGCATGAGCATCAGCTCGGTAAGAAAGAAGAAGTCTTGAAGTGGACACATTAGCCTGATTTTAAAATGACTGGGATCCTTTTACTTATTGTTGGTTTTGCCACTTTTTTCAGATAATTCCTCAGCTATTCAGAGTACATGCTAATGTACTCTGCTCACTGGTTTTCTTGGGGCACATTCACACAGGCACTTTTTGGTCCCCTATAACAAACCCACAGATGGTATAGTTGGTTTGGAGCAGTGCAAATGCCCAGTATGGCTCTGATGTGGACAAAAAAAGTGAACTCTGGTCAGTTTAAACGGATGTTTTGGATCGAGACCCATCAAGTGAATGCTGATGCAGTTTGCTTGCAGTCTGAATGTAAACGGTCCGTCCAGTGAACAACAGAGAGGTTGTACAGCTCGTCACAAAGTACCATGTTTCAGAATTTCCTGCTCTTTAAAACCGATTCCCCCGGACTACCATGGTGTGAATGTGCCCCGGGTGGTGTGAATACGTACCTTTCTGGCTCATAAAAACAACAAATACTTCTTGCCATCTGGCACACTGTTTTGGATTTTATTCTTGTTTTTGGTGAGAAAAGTTCCTGTGATTCTCTATTAGACAACAGCCTGTTAAAGGTAAAGATATTGATGTGTAGCCTAAATATAGAAAAAATAACCAGCCACATATTTTTCCCACTGTGGTTGTGGATGGTAGTTTTTGATCCTTCAAGGTTTGTGTGTGACAGGCATGAGGCATAGTGCTAGCTAACCCTCTTCCCTCCAACAGTACCGCAATCAGACTGGCTCACCAGCCACTCAGTCTCCAACCTCCCCAGTCTCCAATCAAGGCTTCTCCCCCGGAGGCTCGCCTCAAGTAAGAGCCCACCCACCGAGCTAGCTGCTGTCTGGGGAAGAAGGGCTTCACTTCTGGGGGAAGGCTTTGTAGTTAGGCTGCTTTTCATCTTGTGTATCAGCAGTTAACCACTCCGTGTCAGCAACTGCATAACTCATTTCTTCATCACTATTTCCACTGCTCACTGTGTGCATGACAACATGCTGATGGTTTGTAAAAGGAGGCTCTGACCATTTGTTAGTTTTAAAATTTTAACATTTAATCCTCAGGTCTTCCCAGTGTTCACCACAACTAGCTCAAGTTGTGTTTTTTGCCTTTTAAAAACAAATGATCTTTTTTCAGAAACTAAACTTAATTATCACTGCTGAGAATGTGGTTGTTTTTTAAAGATCATTTATAAAAAAGTGCCTTGTGCAAAATACTAAATATATTAGATTCAGCATTTTATTTGACAGTCTTCTTTGCCTCCTGAATGACATTTTAGCCTTTTTTGAAACAGCTTTATGTCTGTTGTGTTCTCTTATGTCCATCTTCGTTTGTTTATACAGGATAAACCAAAAGTCTACAATTTATTGCAAATTCTGTGCATCATACTATTAGAGACCAATTACTCACACAGAAATTGAGCCTTAATTTAAAAAAAAAAGCATAGCTTTCATGGATAAAGCCATGTGTGATACTTAGAGACTTCTGATGGAAAAGGTTGACCAGGGATCTACTTCACTGTTTAATAAAACCATTCACACAGTGACCACAGACCGTATATAAACGATGGACGGAGCCTCCGGTGGTTAAAAGTGAAGCCTATGTGGAAGTGCATAAAACTGCAGTTCCCCTTTCATCCACTAGGGGCTGAAAAACAGAGCGAATCCTCATAGACTCCCATGTTAAAAAGACCAACTTCACAGCAAAAATAAAGATGTTTACAGCCTGGTTCAAAAATCCATTTTCGGTTATTTAGGTCAGGTTTACCTTCATGACAACTGTGGGGGAGGAGAGGGTTTTTTTTTTTCTAACTCGCCTGTTTAAAAGTAATTTAATCTCAAAATTCGGCATATTTAGGGATATGTCCTTTTGATTGACAGGTACCCGATCTCCCGCTTCAAGTAAAACAAATGTAGAACAACCGCGGTTTTTAGCCGGTTAACAACATGACTTAGCTTGAGCCCGCTTACCTCTGTTAGCTGGTTAGCTCCTGTTATCTCCGGGTTAGCTCGGTTAGCTCTTAGCTACAGAAAGCTCGGAGTTTGCTCAATGTCAATCATCCACCATGACGCTCACAGCTCCCCTCTCAGGTCCACCTCTTTGCCCATATTTATATTTTCCAGGGCGAAACGTCACGCTTGCCTCTGCCGAGATGGCGATGGTAGGAACCGCCCACCGAGCTTCCATTCAGCTTTTCAGAAACCTATGGGTGATATCATGGAGGCTACATCCATCTTTTTATATACAGTCTATGGTGGTGACTCATGTAATTTTTAAAAACATCTTCTGTCAGCCACTCCAAATTTTCATTCACCACCCCTGTTATCAGATTCCTCCTGAAGTGTTTTATGTCACAAAGGTGGTGTTGAGGTTAGCGTTAGCATTATCCATAGAGACAGAGACAGATCTCAGAGTAACACCCAAGATAAACATGCCAAAGTTTCCCTTTAACAATAACATTTTGCTTCATCATGAACTGGGCTGCCATGGCCGATGCAAAGCACTGTTGTTTTCTTTTCAAATCACACTTCATGTTCACATTCCTGCTCATTGTTTTTATGTCTTAGTTTTATTTAAAGCTATCAAGTGTATGTGTGTTAAATTCAAATTTAACACCCAGGCATTAAAGATTGTGTTTATTATTCTTCATTGTTCATATATTGTATGACTGTTTTGTTTCTTAGCCATGACAGCCATAATCATGAGATC
Organism: Telmatherina bonti; assembly: GCF_933228915.1. Classification (NCBI taxonomy): domain Eukaryota; kingdom Metazoa; phylum Chordata; class Actinopteri; order Atheriniformes; family Telmatherinidae; genus Telmatherina; species Telmatherina bonti. The sequence continues at coordinate 11,683,425 of NC_136626.1, forward strand.
CACACGCTTTTATTCACTGCTCAGTCTTGAAGTTGTGACTGTATTTTGCTTGTGTCTTTTGTTTCTTCATTGCTGAAATGTTTGCTTGTGGGCTTGGATAACCTCCCTTTCTGCTAATTTAGTTTTCTGTATTAAAGTCACTTCCATGCCATTTGTTCTGAAATGTGTTGCATCTCTCTCCCTCCAGCATATTCCTGTGGTGGGCAGCATATTTGGCGATTCCTTTTATGATCAGCAATTGGCGTCCAGGCAGACCAATGCTCTGTCTCACCAGGTAGCCTTAAATGTACCCAGGACAGAAGGGATTTTCTCACATTTTCTTTCTGATTGTACATTATAATCCTATTATTTCAGCTTGAACAGTTCAACATGATTGAAGGTCCCATCAGCTCCTCCAACCTTTATAACCAGTGCTCCACACTCAACTACACACAGGCAGCCATGATGGGTCTCACTGGGAGTAGCCTACAGGACTCACAGCAGCTCAACTACAGTACCCATGGCAACATCCCCAACATCATCCTTACAGGTAGTCCAACAGATGTGATTTCACCTATGTACACACTTATGGTGTCTGCTATAATTATCACAGCTGGACAGCTTAGTCGCATTTGCATTTGTTTGTTCTCCTTGGATGAAGGAAACCTGTCTTCTCGCTGTAATTTCTTTTCAATATTAGTCCTTTTCCATGTTGATTTAAATTTCCACAGATAAGCAACAGGAAGGTTTAGCATCATATTCACCGAGTTGGACGCTGTTTTTCCATTGTTATTCATGTTTGTCTGTTTGTTTGTTTATTCCAAGCAGTCACACTGTTGCCAGCTCTTCGTTGTGTTCAGTGTAACAGGTTACCGTGACAATATAGCTTTTTTTGGGTAATACATTACACCAAAAATATCCGTAAAAATGGCTTTACTATGGTGCAGGAACAAGCTTTTTTGCATTAGCTGAGTTGTGTAAAGTTCTGATCTGTTTAGGTGGTGTGTGCATGCGCTGCCTGTGTGCGTGTGTCTTTACCTGGACACATTGCCATAGAGATCGATTTGAGTGCAATAACTGCTCGTATGTCCACTTCTAGACTTCATAGAATAAAACAAGATTGTTTAGAAGTCCCTGAAGTTTTACTCTGCTGAAATTTGACGGCACAGATCAGTGGAAGGAAACTTCTCTGTCTGTTATATGAGCTGATCAGTCTGACAGCTGTTGATCAAAATCATCCTGCTATCAGAGAGTTAAAAAGGGTGTACATGATGGTATTTAATAACAAATATAATTTCTTTTAGCAAACTCATTAAAAACCTATAGCAGAGACCTGAGGAGGAAGTTAGATCTGAATGGAGGTGTGGTTCTTCCAGGAAAGCTTTAATAGCACTAATTTACATGAGAACGCATTAATGAGGCGTTGATGAGCTGCGGAAACTTCAGCCATATGAAAATTTGATCTTAGAGAGTTCTAGTAGCCTGTATCACTACAGTATGACCACATAGCTTCCTTTATCATGTTTGTGGATTTTACTATGAGACAGGGCCTGTTATATGTGGCTGATTGAAGACGATTCTTATTTGTTTGCACTTTTGGAAAAACTAGTGTTCCTTAAATGCTGAACAGTGCCGACTCCTCATGCTGTGAACTTCACTCTTCATTAGAATAATTCCGTTAATGGTGCAAGTAAAAAAAAAAAAAAAAAAAGAAATTGTAGCAATATGACCTCAGGTTTATCTTTGAATCCTTAAAAATGTGTTCAAAGCCCACCTGCATTTCTCAAATGTCCTGTGTTTCAGTCACAGGTGAGTCTCCACCGAGTCTCTCCAAAGAGCTGACCAACTCTCTGGCGGGTGTTGGTGACGTCAGCTTTGATGCAGACACTCAGTTTCCTTTGGATGAGCTGAAAATTGATCCTCTCACCCTGGACGGTCTGCACATGCTCAATGACCCTGACATGGTGCTCACTGACCCTGCCACTGAGGACACATTTAGGATGGACAGGCTGTAACTTGCATACTGACTTTGGCCTGGAACAAAGAAGAAAAAAAAAAAAACTAACTTGTGAATGGAGAGAAATAAAGGGCAGGATGAAACCTTTCCCTTGTTGCATGGCTGTCCAGCTGTCCGACCTCACCCTCGACTTCGTGAAGCCCTTTGAAACGATGCGCCACCAAAAGATAACAGGGAAAAAGACATCTGGTGGCCATTGGGGGGGAATGGGCTCGCCGTCGTTTTGAATGAGATTGGTCGTTCAGTGCTTTCGCTAGCCTACTGTGTTAACAGTGTTTCATTACATGCCACGTATATTCCAAAAATGCACATTTGACTTTTTTTTTCTTTTCATATCCACTATTTCTTCAGTTGATATTTGCTTGAAGCAGAAAGCTGCTAAGACACAATACCTGTTGTTGTGGCTATGTCTGAAAGAGCGGGAAAAAAACAAAACATAGCCAGTTTGCTCATTACCCTGCAATGAAAAGAAAGGTTATCCCATCACACCATAACAGCTTTCTATCTCACACTCAGAGCTTTATTTTTGACAACCAAATGTTATTTTCATCTTGTACTATCTGTTTTTATGTTTCTTGTATTTATACATTTATTTATTTGGTTAAAGATTTTATATTCAATGTCATGACTTAAATTTGATGCCAAATTGTAGTCTGTAGGTGTAGTGTAAAAAAGAAAATGCACTGATGTAATTTTTGTCTATTTATTAATTGCTAACATATTTATAGATGTGTTTGTCAAGTTACTTGGTTAATGACGGAGTGTAAAACCTCCCCATAGTTGCTCTTTGGTGTTAGATGTGCCATTCTCTGATGTTGATGTGCTGCAGCCCAACAGTCAAATCCAGATATCACAGTTTTTAGCACCTCCTCAGAGAAGGCTGTGTGCTCCAGAAATGGGTTGGCTTTGTCCACTGGAGGCAACATTTTCTGAGAAAATTATCAGGTATTCCTATTTAACCAGAACGCAAGAAAAATGCATCAAAATTGAGACTGATGTCCGTCCTAATGAAGGAAGGCACTTTGTTTTTAAACCAGAGAACACTAAAATCTTAATCTTTTTAAGTCGTCACTGTGAAATCACCTGATTTTGCCTTACAGTAGCATCTTACTGGTCTACTTAAGTGTCTGATGTGATAACGTATTTTCGTAACTTATTGTAAAATTTTCTTGTATTTAAGAGGAATTCTTGGTCAGTGATAATTGTGGTCATGTTGTGTAAGGTTTGACAAATCAACGTACTGTATTTTGTAGCGGTACACTTTATAACCAAATTGTTGGTTGTTTTTGTTTTGTTTTTTTGAGTAGGGCAAAAAAGAGAAAGTTCAGAAGGTTTATAGTATTTGAGAAGGAGTGCAATTATGGGGAGGTTTCTTGCTCCTTGACAGGGAATCTCTAACAAAAATGCAGCTGACCTTTGACACATCAGTTGTGAGTTAATGATTGATGGAAAAGCAGTGTCAATGCCTCCAAAGGTTGATTTTTCAGATGCAAAGAAGAAATTTTATGAGAATTTATAAAAAAGCATTTCATATTATGTCCATATAAACCATATGGATAAGATAGATTAAATAGTAACTATAGGTTCTTCTTAGGAAAGAATACGAGTGTTTTTGATGTATTAAGTATTGTCTGCAGTGTTTCAGCAACACTAAAACCTGCGCTGTTTCATTCAGTCTTGTGAGTACACAAGTAATATAGAAAAGGTATTGGTAATAATCACTGGTATGAACTTCTTGATCCAAAATTGTTTACAATTTTAATGACTGTTTGCCAAATGTGTGCATCTTTACAACTGACAGGATAAACAGTAACTTCATTCAGTGCCAAGAAGTCTGCCTCAGCCTTTTGTCAGAGTTTCCCTGAGAGGCTAATCTAGTTGTGTAGGATCATTTTTGGTATATTGTGATGTTTGTGCGCACATGTGCTGATGTTTTTACTCAACTAAAGCGCTGATGGGAAGACTGTCCTGCCCCCCACCATTCCCCTCGTGAAAGGAATCACGTTTGGATTTCACCTTCACAGTTGGGCAACTTGTGTTCATTGTCTGCTGTAAAGCTCCATCAGCGGTTTTCTTTGCCTTTAATACACCTGTGATTCCTATGCAAGTAATACCACAAAGTACCCTTAAAGGAAAAGTCCAACATTTTCCACCAGTTCAACTAGATTTATTCTAAACAGTACAGGTGTTTTTGTGTGCTGCAGATGTTTGGTTTGGAAGAGCCCTTTTCAATAGTGCAGATGCCAATAGAAGTTAATCAATTTTGTCCCCTATTTGTTTTTTAGGCCCCCAAAATCTGGAAGGTGATCTTTGAGGACCCAGAGGGCTCCACAAAGTTTTCACCGTTATATTGTATTTGAAAATCTTCAGGATGTTCATCTGTTGTAGAAAATTTAGATGAGTTTGATTATATGAGTGAGGGAAACTGAGGGTTGTGGTGGCGACATGACAATCAACGAGTGAAATCGTACCTTAAATTATTGATGAAAGGGGAAAAGATTTTGGTGGAAGCAGAAATTCAGCTTCATTTCTATATGTCAGCTCTTTTTTTATGCAAACCAGTCATTCAGCCTTTTAATTTTCCAGTCATCCTAAAGTTTTCAAAGTTCTTCAAAAATAATTTTTCAAAGGCGTCTGCTTTTTCTACTGATTTCTTCGTGTTACAAAACTGCTGCTTTTTCTAACTTATCTTAAAGTAGATGTCAAAAAAGGCTATATTCCAGAACAACATATTTTTTCATTTATAAATGATGTTGGATTTTTCCTTTAAGTGTCTGAAATGTCTAAAAATGTAATGTTTCCAGAGGTTTGCACACCTTACAGAGAAACTTAACATTGTGTCAGACTTCACTCTTTTGTTGCAAAAAAAAAAAAAAAAAAAAAACAGTAATTGGAGTGTTCCTATCATTTACTTTCTCTCATCCAGCTGAAGACTAGTCATTCACACCAACTTTGTACATACTATAGTTAAAACAAAATGCATGACTAAACTGACAGTCCAAACCTCTAAATGAAGGCCTTCTATAGCTCCACAGGTTTGATTTGTGTAACATAATGCTATCACAAAGTCTGAAGAGATGCATGTATGGGTTTCTCCTGTTTAACAGTGAACTCCTGTTCAGTAACTCTGTTATGTCCATCTCTGTACAATTCTACTTCATGAATGATAAACGAATGTAATTTCTGTGGCAGTGTCCTAGTTTTAGCTTATTGCCAAATGAGCCGATGTTTGGAGTGTTTGGCCCTGTCCATGTTGGATAAGGGCCCTTCTCTCTCAGCTCTTCAGTCGCCCTCGGTTCAGACTGTTGCTTGTTCCGCTCTCTCTTTCTACTGTAGCATCTCTCTGCATATGAGTGCCAACAATCGATCGGGCTCCTCCTCTCCATTAGCACAATCTGTTGGCTTTCTTGACTAAATGAAAGGCCCTGTCTTGTCAAGGTTGCAGTTTGGCACGTGCACTGACCGTTTGCATTTGTGGACCTCTGAAGCTTCTGTGTGACGCAGTCGACTGCATGACATGATGGACACATTGAGCAGATTCTTATCCCATGTTATGTACAGGACTCTGATCTTGCAATGCTGAAGTGGAGTGTATTTTAGGACTGATATGTTTCTGCTTTTGTTGTTGTTGCCTATCATGTTGGGTTCTGGGTGTAAATGTTTTTGTTCTCATTTTTTTGTTTATTTTTCCTCCCCTGCTGTTTTTTGTGCAGTGTTAAGTCCACTAGCTTTTTGCACTTTATTTGTGACTCCCTGACGTTTGAGCAGGGACAGTTCTGTCTAATGAATGCTGACTGTTTTACACCAGAGATATTTTGATGTATAAGAAAAGATTAATGCTCTATTTTCCTTTTTAAATTATAATTTGGCTTGTCTTTTTTTGTTTTATCTGTAAAGATGGGGATGCAAAATTAGAAAGGGCTTACTCCAGGGCAGCTTGTGCTCTAGTTTTGGAAAGGAACAGCCGGAGTTGCTCCTGGTCCCCACAGTCCTAGTGTCCCCCACTTCTTTGCCCACCACCACTGTATTCTGTTAACAGGAGATGGTTTTGTGGGAACTCATTAGTGCTAAAATGCTAAAACAGAAGAGGCTAACTAATCACACACAACATGACATGGGATGTTATTACTACAGTGTCTAACTGGATAATATTCCTAATGTTTTATTTGCGATTGGTCCACTTTGACCAAAACAGAATAATAACATCTAATGGGTTTGATCAAATTTAGAACTGGGGGAAACTTGGGATGCTGGGAAACAAGATGTGCTCCTAAACAACTCTGAATGTATTCATATTTTGCCCTCAAATGAAAGTCTTGCAGTGACATATATTGGGTTTAGTTGTTAGCTGCAACTTCATAAATACCTAAATGAAGCTGTTTGTATGTTTAACCACATACGCTGCTGCTAACAGTACGGATGACGCTGCACTGCAGTCTCACATCATGAAAGAAGCTGGAATTTTACATTTCAGATTACTAACTTAATCTTCCCCAGATGCCTAAAATCTGAAGATAATATAGAATAACTGTGGTGGATAAAGCATCTTTTATTGGAGACTCTTGTCAACATTTCTGCTGACTGACTCATTGTCACAGCTTTGCTAACAACTAATGTAACACTAGAAAAACACTTGATTTTGGCAGCTCAAGAAGTGAGATTTGTGCATCAGAGTTGAAGTTGCATGTCTTTTCCTGACTAAATGCTGAAATATGGAAAGAAAACTTAAGCTGTCTGGGATTGTTTTTTTTTTTTTTACATAAGATGCACAAATGATCTTGTAAACAGTTTATTTTGTTAGTTTAGACTCATCTGCTTGTACTGCTCTGACACCAGTCATGTACTTGCATGCATGCACTTCTCTGCAAGGTCTGTTTGTGTTGTAAAACAGCAGTGAAACTGGATTTTGTCTCAATGCAGAGACAAAAGTCATGTCTAAAGATGTCTTAATTAAGAAGTTGAGATTTATTGCTGTCTGTAATGCAGAAAGTTGTAGGTGTCAAAAACGCGTCCCTTTAATACCATCGGGGTTTTCTAAATGACTGCATTTCGTGGAAACTTGTAAAAGGCTCTGGAAATGCAGTTTAAGTTCCACTTAAAGCTTATAGTGAGAAACGCATTATATCACTGTTGTCCTGTAAGTCGTAGTAACAGACCTGTAGTTATTTATTTGTTGCCATGTGATTCTACTCATGTGATCATTTGTTTATAAGATGAAAGAAAACTTTCAATTAAATTGAATGTGGAAGACAGATTTTTCTCTCCACATAGTCTTGATTTGCAGAAGATTATTTAAAAAGAAGTTGTCTAATATCATTTTACATCACAGCGTGTTGCTGTGGACATGCATGATGTTCCAAACCTGTTGTATATTGTCTTTGCTATTGTTTTTCTATTTTGTAATCTGTATTTCCAATGCAAATTTAAAAGATTATTTTGGATATGTGCATGCTTGTGAAATGTTCAGAATGTTGATTTCCACTAAAAACTATTGAGTTTGAAAAAAACCCAAAAAAAGTCATGTCTGGTACTTAAATGTTTGGCCTTATATGTAGCATAGTTCATGTATGCAAAACAAAAGACGAGGCGCCTCTGGTTAAGATTTCTGTTTGAGATACTGAGAGTAAATGACATGATGGTTCAGTCTTAAGGCTTTTAAGAAATTAGGATGTTTATATTTTTGATAGATTCGGATGAAAAACAAACTAATACTTATAAAAACGTTTGTAGCTTGTGTGAAGATTTTAAGTTTGTAAGGGTCGTTTTCATTAATTTCACAAGCAAAATGCTTAAATAATTTGGGTTTGCCATGAAGTTCTGTTTTTTTTTTTTTAGTGTCCTCCCGCTTGCCTGTTTTCAGGTTAAATATTGTGGTTCCTGAGGTGTGTGTAATATCAATATCCAGTTTTAGAAACTACCAAATTTTCATTCTCAGCTTTTGGCTGAAGCTGCCGTTCTACTAAATCTGTTCTTCCCTCCGTAGGTGAAATGCTTCCAGTGCTGCTGGCTGCAACAAGGCATGATCAATCCACTCCCATGCTTATCAGTTAAGGACATTTTTCTTGAGATTTTTCAGCTCCAGAGTTGTTTTCTAACTTCATCTGTCCCCTGGACTAGGTTTCAAACACATTGGGGTAGGTTGCAAGTCCTAAAATGTCTTTAATATAATCAACACAATGTTGAAGAGTTTAAAAGGCATAATTCAAAATTGCACAGACTGTCTGACATGCAGCTAACATACACTATGGCTGAGCAGGCAATCCAAACGGCACCCATTGCATTAAAAGCTAGTGTTTACTTTCTATGTGTGACTTTGTTTGCTCGGAGAGTCTGTTTTGCTTGGGAAGATAAGAACGCACAAACTAAAGCAGATAAAAGGAATGAACTCTGGTCTGTCTACAAATGTTGGTCTCAGTTTGCATCAAATAAACCTGAATGTGTTGCAAAGGACATTGAATTTAATGCAGGGCATTGTGGGGAAACGCAACCAAAACATATATGTGTGTGTGTGTGTGTGTGTGTGTGTGTGTGTGTGTGTGTGTGTGTGTGTAGGACCAGAGCTGCAGTCCTGCCAGTTTTAGATCTTTAGCTCCAACACACCTGGCTCACATTAAAAGCATCCAAAAGCTTTTCAAATTCTGCTCAGGGACTCAATTTATGGAAGCAAATGAGGAGAAATCTGTTAACCTTACAGGACTGTGGCTCTCTAGGACTGAACATGCCTGTCTCCACCCCAGGTATAGGATGATAGGCATCCAAATGGGTGAAATGACTTGTGGTAAAAGTTATTTTAAAAATATGGTCAACCAAGACTACTCATATTAGATGCAGCTCCATGTGGTAGACAAATGGTCCTGTAATAAACAGATAAGCGTGTTTTCTTTGTCATGAATATGAGAAATCACAATTACAATCCTCCCTGAGCCGTCACCTTATCGTGGTGGAGGGGTTTGTGCGTCCCGAAGATCCTAGCAGCTATGTTGTCGGGGGCTTTATACCCCTGGTAGGGTCACCCATGGCAAACAGGTGTCTAGGGGAGGGACCAGACTAAGCATGGCTCATCGACCTCTACGATGACGACCAACCTGGGCATGAATGTTCCCTTGCCCGGACGCGGGTTACCGGGACCCCCCTCTGGAGCCAGGCCTGGAGGCGGGGTACGAGAGCGAGGGTCTGGTGGCCGGGCCTTCGCCCATGGGGCCCGGTCGGGCTCAGCCCGAAAGCGTTACATGGGCCCCACCTCCCGTGGGCTCACCATCTGCGGGAGGAGCCGTAGGGGTCGGGTGCAATGTGAGCTGGGCGGCAGCAAGGGGCAGGGACCCTGGCGGTCCGATCCCCGGCTGCAGAAGCTGGCTCTAGGGACGTGGAACGTCACCTCTCTGGTGGGGAAGGAGCCTGAGCTTGTGCGCGAGGTTGAGCGGTTCCGGCTAGATATAGTTGGACTCACCTCAACGCATGGCTTGGGCTCTGGAACCAGTACCCTCGAGAGGGGCTGGACTTTCTTCCACTCTGGAGTTGCTCATGGTGGGAGGCGCCGAGCAGGTGTGGGCATTCTCATCAGCCCCCAGCTTGGCGCCTGCACGTTGGGGTGTACCCCGGTGGATGGAAGGGTAGTTTCCCTCCGCCTCCGGGTGTGGGGACCGGTCCTGACTGTTGTCTGTGCTTATGCGCCGAACAGCAGTTCAGAGTACCCACCCTTTCTGGAGTCCTTGGAGGGAGTGCTGGAGGGTGCTCCTTCTGGGGACTCCATTGTTCTGCTGGGGGACTTCAATGCTCACGTGGGCAATGACAGTGAGACCTGGAGGGGAGTGATTGGGAGGCATGGTCCCCCCCCCCCTCTGAACCCAAATGGTGTTTTGTTATTGGACTTCTGTGCTCGTCATGGATTGTCCATAACGAACACCATGTTCCAACATAAGAGTGTCCATATGTACACCTGGCATCAGGATTCCCTGGGCCGCAGTTCGATGATCGATTTTGTAGTCGTATCGTCGGACCTGCGGCCACATGCCTTGGACACTCGGGTGAAGAGGGGGGCGGAGCTGTCAACTGATCACCACCTGGTGGTGAGTTGGCTAAGATGGTGGGGGAGGAAGCCGGTCAGATCTGGCAGGCCCAAATGTGTTGTGAGGGTCTGCTGGGAACGTCTGGCTGAGTCCCCTGTCAGAGCGAGCTTCAGCTCCCACCTTCAACAGAGCTTCAACCATGTCCCGAGTGAGGCGGGGGACATTGAGTCCGAATGGGCTGAGCTGTGGCTGTAAGGTCGTTGGTGCCTGTCGTGGCGGTAATCCCAGGACTCGTTGGTGGACACCAGCAGTGAGGGATGCTGTCAAGCTGAAGAAGGAGTCCTATCGGGCCTTCTTGGCCTGTGGGACTCTGGAGGCAGCTGATGGGTACCAGCGGGCTAAGCGGCTTCGGCAGTTGCCGAGGCAAAAACTCGGGCATGGGAGGAGTTCAGCGAGGCCATGGAGAAAGACTTCCGGACGGCTTCGAGGAGATTCTGGTCCACCATCCGGCGGCTCAGGAGGGGGAAGCAGTGCTCCATCAATACTGTGTAAAGTGGAGGTGGGGAGCTGCTGACCTCAACTCGGGACGTAGTGGGTCGGTGGAAGGAATACTTCGAAGACCTCCTCAATCCTACCAACACCTCTTCCGATGAGGAAGCAGAGCTGGTGGACTCAGGGGTGGACTCTCCTATCTCTGGGCCTGAAGTCGCTGAGGTGGTCAAAAAGCTCCTTGGCGGCAAGGCCCCGGGGGTGGATGAGATCCGCCCGGAGTTCCTTAAGGCTCTGGATGCTGTGGGGCTGTCCTGGCTGACACGCCTCTGCAGCATTGTGTGGACATCGGGGGCGGTACCGCTGGATTGGCAGACTGGGGTGGTGGTCCCCCTTTTTAAGAAGGGGGGCCGGTTGGTGTGTTCCAATTACAGGGGAATCACACTCCTCAGCCTCCCTGGTAAGGTCTATTCAGGGGTCCTGGAGAGGAGGGTCCGCCGGATAGTCGAATCCTGGATTGAGGAGTAGCAGTGTGGTTTTCGTCCTGGTCGCGGAAAAGTGGACCAGCTCTATACCCTCTTTGGGGTCCTGGAGGGGGCATGGGAGTTTGCCCAACCAGTCTACATGTGTTTTGTGGACCTGGAGAAGGCATTCGACCGTGTCCCCCGGGGTCTCCTGTGGGGGGTACTCCGGGGGTATGGGGTACCGGACCCCCTTGTACGGGCTGTACGGTCCCTGTACGACAGGTGTCAGAGCTTGGTCCGCATTGCCAGTAGTAAGTCGGATTTGTTTCCGGTGAGGGTTGGACTCCGCCAAGGCTGCCCTTTATCACCGATTCTGTTCATAACTTATATGGACAGAATTTCTAGGCGCAGCCGAGGTGTTGAGGGGATCCGACTTGATGGCCTCAGGATTGGGTCCCTGCTTTTTGCAGATGACGTGGTCCTGTTGGCTTCATCTGGTCGTGATCTCCAGCTCTCGCTTGAGCGATTCGCGGCCGAGTGTGAAGCGGCACACCTCCAAATCTGAGACCATGGTCCTCAGCCGGAATAGGGTGGATGGCCCTCTCCGGGTCGGGGGTGAGGTCCTGCCTCAAGTGGAGGAGTTTAAATATCTCGGGGTCTTGTTCACGAGTGAGGGAAGGGTGGAGCGCGAGATCGACAGATGGATCGGTGCGGCGTCTGCAGTAATGCGGGCTCTGCGCCGGTCTGTCGTGGTGAAGAAGGAGCTGAGCCAAAAGGCGAAGCTCTCGATTTACCAGTCGATCTACGTTTCTACCCTCACCTATGGTCATGAGCTCTGGGTCGTGACCAAAAGAACGAGATCTCATATACAGGCAGCCGAAATGAGTTTCCTCCGCAGGGTGGCCGGGCTCACCCTTAGAGATAGGGTGAGGAGCTCGGTCATCTGGGAGGGGCTCAGAGTAGAGCCGCTGCTCCTCCACATCGAGAGGAACCAGTTGAGGTGGTTTGGGCATCTGGTCAGGACGCCTCCTGGACGCCTCCCTGGTGAGGTGTTCCAGGCACGTCCCTCTGGGGGGAGACCCCGGGGAAGACCCAGGACACGCTGGAGGTATTATATCTCTCGGCTGGCCTGGGAACGCCTCGGGATCCCCCACCCCGCAGAGTTGGCAAATATGGCTGGGGAGAGGGAAGTCTGGGCTTCCCTGCTTAGGCTGCTGCCCCCGCGACCCGACCCCGGATAAGCGGCAGAAGATGAATGGACAATTACAATCGGTAAGTAGCAGTCATAGTCACACAAGGAAAGGAATTGATCATTTTAGAAGTGTACCTCTTAATTACCTTAAACTCAGAAAATGACCACCTGAATACATCTATCTTCTTTAATCCACCATGATTTTTGTTCAAACCAATTATTTTGTTTTCATAACCAGGAATGTATACAGCTTTGAGTATAACAATACACACAAAGTCTTTGTTTCTACATCAAGAAACTTTACAAATGGAAATATAAAGTAATCTTGCTTAAAAACAAACTTACAGAAAACAAAAAGTCTTTAGTTGTTGGCCTTTTAGAGGTCATTCTACAGCTTTTCATAGCATTTTTAATTTCTTATCAGGTGTAGATTATTTATAGTTTTTGTCCAACTGTTTCTTTTGAATATACTGTTTAGAAATAAAGGCATTTTTTTAACCATTTAAAATGACCACTTTTTGAAGTGGTTATTTTAAGGGCATTTTACTTGCATCCTGCATTTTGTTGCTTAAAGCTACTCTTCTAAATCAGCTCTTTACTTTTGCTATCAGTATGTTTAAATATGTAGTATCATGCTTTCATAAAATAACTTCATGCACCACCATAATTTACTAAATTCCAAATTTATTTGTTAAAGACGGTTAAATCTTTACAAATGTGCACTTTGTAAAACTATTACAGGTTATTTGGAAATAGTTTAACAATTAAAACTGCATGTTATGTTACTGTTTCTGACTTGACAGCTTTAATTTGGTCAGTTTTATCCTAAAACTGAACAGGTTTCACATCTGGTGGATCTGTCTTTGAACTTTTTTTTAATAGTCTTTTTTTTTTTTTTATGGAGTTTGGTTTGCGTTGGAAAGTGTGATGTTTGGAGCTTGTTGGTTGTCATCAGGCTACGAGCTGGATTTGCTGGGTTCTGTAGGTGTCAAAGTCCTCAGGAAGAGTGTCTAAGAAGAGACATGAGACACAGACAGACATATATAGTATTCATAGTTAAAAGCTAATATTGTAACTAATAATGACAGTCAAGGCACAGTTTTATGAGGGGAAAAAATCACTTTTGTTTGCAATGACAGCTTTCTTTTTCATTGAGAAGAAAGTTGTGCTAACTTCAGTCCTAGTCAGGTTCTAGCACAGCCACAGTGTGGATAAAGAAGGAAGAGCAGTGTTTGGACTGTTGCGTATGCATTACTCACCATTGCAGCGGTAACGCAGGTTGGCCCAGATAATGTTCTCTTGGGAGAAGCAGAAGACTCCTAGTCGGCCTCCTCTCATTGTGGCATCTATGATAACACCTGTATCCGCCACCATCTGAGGTCCCTCAAAGAAACGGACCCTGCAAACCAACACACGACAGAAAACATACCGCAAATATATTTTCTTTGTGAGCTTGACAAATTTGTTCTGCATTTATGAGTATGTGACAGTCTCTGAAATATAAAAACACCCATATGATGTCTAATTTTATATTCTATGAAAAAGTAAATCTAGCAACCTTTAATAGTCTTGTTTTTTTTCCCCACAAACAGACTCCTATTTGGAGCTGATTTATTTATAAAAAAAATAAGAGCTTAAGCAAAACCTCACAGAGCAGCCTGCATGACTGCAGGCATGAAGCATCGCTCTAAACAAAGACTGCAAATGAGTGAAAGAACCAAATTCAACTCAACATATGAATATTAGGCCAGTCTTTTTCTTTTCAACTAAACTGCAATGGACAAAGAAAAAATCTTTGTTTGTTAGCATCTTATGAGACACTCTGAAATTAGTCCTCTGCTTGTAACCCATCACTAGGTGCAGTGGGCTGCTGAGTTAAGAGCCTGCCTCAGGGGCCCACAGTGGTTCACCTTTATTATCATGAAGACAATTAATCCTGAAGTTCCATCAGTACCTGATGTAACCATCAGCTGGCCGGTGCTGGAGGAACCAGCGATATGATGTCTTGTCTTTCCAGCCAACATTGCGAGAGTCTTTCCACAGGAGTTTCACCTGATCACCGGTGTCACCGGTGTGCCACAGAGCATTCCTCAGGTTCTCCCCTGGACCTGTGTTTGACTTTACTGCCTGTTCAAAAAGCATAAATAAGTCTGAGTATCTGGACTGTTTTCTTTTTCTTCACCCTTCCCATGTGTGTCAAAGTTTTTTTTTTTATTATTTGTTTTAAAGGTTTTTTTCTGTTTCAGATTATTTTCCAGTGTTCAGTGGTATCCACCAAACAAATAAGCAGCTTGCTTACACTGAACCGTTTTTACCAATAAAAGCAATTTTGGTCTTGAGCAATAAGACCTAAAATAAGCTTGTTAGAAAGATGAAGACAAAAGCTGCTGTAGCAATGTAAACAGTACACAAAAACATTTGTAAAATGTTTAGTACACATGCAAATATTTTCTAACAAAGTAAGTTTCAAAACTTTTAATAGTTATAAGTCTATATAGGATGAGTAGCTATACACTTCTTACATAGTTGTATTAGCTTCAAATATTAAAAGCTAATAAAAGCTTTTGATATTAGCTTTTACAATATTAAAGGTAATATTATGACTAGTAATAGAGTATATGATGTACCAACTAGGTTTAACTTGCTGATCTGAGTATAACTTATCCTCATATTCAAGTGCATCTTTTGGATTTCTAAGTTGTAGTTTACTCCTAAGGTAGCATTGTTTTAATTTTCTTTTTGCCAAATTAGTTACAGCTTATATTTATTCATTTGTTTTCCTAGAAAACATAAATTGTTTAGTTTTTTTTATTTTTTATTTTTGGTAGAGCAGTGGACTACCTTCAGTTGGATGCCAGGTTCTGCCACAGCTCTGAATGGGTTTGCCTGCCAGTAGATCTGTTCCACCTGCTTCCACATGACCACGTAGAAACTGGAGCTGTCCTGGTAGCCGAAGATGAACCCAGCATAGTCATCATCTGTTACCGTATTTACGTGAAACGTACCTTCAAAATCCACACCACTGAATGCAGTGTAACCTGCAGAATAGATTGTTGCACACAGATATCAGACATGAAAACAGGACACATGGACGCTTTAAACTCAGTATAAAACTGTTTTCATAGTCTGTGATAAGAGATTATGTGAATAAAAACAGTTTTAGGAAATGTCCTGACATAGAGAACTGCACAGAATAGTGTGCTTTTAAAAACTTCTGATCAATACCTTTTTATTAATTCAAAGCAAATAAATAATTCTGTTTTTCGTCATCTAGATTTTGACACATCAGTCAAACAACCTCTCCACATAAACTCATGATTAAATGTCACTTGTATGTTCTGTGAATTTAAAGCTTAAATATTTCAGGTTGCTGTCTTGCCAGAGCAGAAATGTAAGATTTCCAGAAACTTTATACTATTTACTGAAAAACCAGACACCTACCAACAGCCAGCCCAGGGTCACTGTTCATAGTCTGAACAATTTCTCTTCCCTGCAGAAACAGAACAGTTTATTTAATTAAAACATAGTTTGACAGAACGTTTTCTGACACAAAATGTTCTGGTATTTCTGACCTGGTTAAGCACCACCCAGTTGGGGTCAATCTGTGCATCTCCTTCAGGGTCCAGAACGACAGTCTGGTACTCTCTGAAGTCGGTGAGGGTAACTTCAGCATTTTCTGGACAAACATCGATGGTGTCTACTATGGTGTCATTGTCAAAATCCTTCTCACACACATTCCCCACTCCATCACCTGTGAGGAGGGAAAGATTTTTTCTGAGTATGAGGTGAAGTCATTTTGACTTTGATTTATCTGAAGTGTTTCTGACCATCAGAGTCCTCCTGCAGAGGGTTGGGAATCAGACGGCAGTTGTCTGGACCAGGTGGCAGCAGGTCTGGGATGCCGTCGTTATCGTCATCATCATCACACTCGTCTCCTTTTCCATCTTTGTCAGTGTCCAGCTGAGAGCTGTTGATGACGGCTGGGCAGTTGTCCCTGGAGTCTTGGTGACCATCACCATCGCTGGAGAAGATGAGAGATGGTGCAGATTTTAACGTAAAAACGCAGTTTAGATAAATATGTGCAAATTACCAATGAGGTCACACGTTACCTGTCCTTGTTGGTATCACAGGGGTCTCCGATTAAATCATTGTCGACATCAGTCTAAAAAAAATAGACAGTAGTTGTTGTTGGCATGATATTTTCTGAGGCGTGTGAAATAGAGTGACTGTCAGCATCACCAACGACCACAGCAGGGATGATTTTCTTATCCGACAAGACCGTGTGGTTCAAGCTGGTTGAAATGCTTTCAGTTTTATTGTGTTTTTAATATAATCCCCATTATAACAAAAAAAAATCTTTTCAGTAGTTTGGTTGAGGTCTGTGAATGGATTGCTTGTTTTTGTACAGTACTTTGAGCTGCTCAGTGTATGACAGAGGTGTCCAGCTCTGGTCCTCTAGGGCCACAGTCTTGCAGGTTTTCCATACATCCTTTCTCCAATGCACCTGACTCAAATTAATCAGTCATTGTGTAGAACTGCATCGGCTTCTGGATCTTTTTAATGTAAGCCCAGTCGTGTTGGAGCAAGGATACATTGCAAACTTGCAGGACAGCAGTCCCTGAGGACCGACTTTGGACATCGCTGGTGTATGAAGTGTGCAAGATGGATAGCTTAATGCAGGGGTGTCAAACTCCAGTCCTGGAGGGCCAGTATACGGCAGGTTTTTGTTGTTTCCCTCCACCAACACAGCTGATTTGAATCAAATGCATCCAGCAGCTTCTTGATAACCTGTTTTTCAGTTTTGGTCAGGTGTGTTGGAGCATGGAGACAACAAAAACCTTCAGGATGCCAGCCCTTGAGGACTGGAGTTTGACATCTGTGGCTTAATGGATGAAACAGATCAGTAGCAGCATTTTCTTCTGACTTAAAACCCATCAATGAACAATGCCTTCACCTGGTCAGGGTTGGGAACATAAGGACAGCTGTCGCAGGCATCTCCCACTTTGTCTCCATCGCGATCTTTTTGGTCAACGTTGGGAACCCTTTTGCAGTTATCCAAGTGATTAGGTATTCCTGACAACAAAGAGAACATCAGTGTTTATTAAAAGAAACCTGCAATCACATGATGAATATTGTGAATGAGGAACAAGTCAAATAATGCTTTCTCAATAAGTATTTAAAGTCTACGCAGATGAAAGGCTTTAAAATTAAGTTTATTAAGTGTCACTTTGTGGAGAGAAAGAAGTAAGATGATTGTTTTTGTCAAATTAATGTACAGAAATCTCACCATCTCCATCAATATCTTCATCACATTCATCACCAAATTTGTCAACATCTGTGTCCTTTTGGTCATTGTTCTTTACTGCACGACAGTTGTCGCAGGCATCGCCGAAATCATCCTCATCAATGTTCCTCTGGTCCACGTTAGGCACCAGCACACAGTTGTCCTGTGAAAACAATGTTTTAGTCTCTGCAAGAACTCAAATGTGGAAAAAATGCAGCACATCCACTTGTGTGTTTTGTTTGTGCACAAACTTGTGTGTTAAGGATCCCATCCCCATCTGCATCTTCATCACAGGCATCCCCAATTCCATCATTGTCAGCATCCTCTTGGCCAGAGTTTGGCACAGTGAGACAATTATCCTGCAAAGACAAGTGCTCACTGTTAATTCATTTAGGATGCTTTGTGTACGCACAACCTCTGACCTCTGACATGCGCGATGATTTATGCTGATGATCATGTTCATTTTACTAATTTGTGGAAATATCACCTTGTCGCAGTTCCTCTCTGGACAATTTAATTTCTTGTCAGGAAAACCATCAATGTCAGTATCAGGACCGCAAAAGTAGCCATTACCAGCCCATCCAACTCCACACTGTGAAGAAAGAAAATGTTTCTGAAGCTTTACAGCCTGGTTTTATTAAACTTCTGTGTCCTACCTGCCATTAAAGCTAAAACACTCCCGAAATGTCACACCTAGCACAAGTAGGTGAACTTCCACAAGTGCTTTGATTGCTTTATGGTTAATTGAAGTGAAAATGTGACATCTCTGATAGTTTGATTTACCTGACATTCAATAGTTCCCTCTCGATGGACGATGCACTCAGCGCTGGAATGGCAGGGGTTGGGCTGACCGTTCCCACAGGCCCTCTCAGCCTTACAGCCACGTTTTTGATCCCCAACATAGCCAGGCTTACAGGAACCACATCTGAATGAGCCCTAGTCATACAGAGAAGTATGAAAAAATGCACACAGCATCAAGGTGAGCATGTCTGCTAACTGTAAGATTGCTGTGTCAAAATAACTTAAAACTTACTGCCGTGTGAAGCATCCAATGATAGTTTTTATTTTTTTCATAATTTCTAAATTATCAGTGTGATGGTTAAACAAAAGAAAAAGATGCTTCAGTTTGTGATAAAATTAACTAGTTAACTCAAAAGATTCTGTTATACTGGGCAAGACCTTCTGCTGAGGACACGTGGCCAAATTTAGTCTGATCATTTCAAAAGAAAGAATAAACCGTGAGTCAAAGACATCTGCAACAGAAACAGCAAAAAGTGTTGATACAACTTCAACTGAAGGGTTATCTTCTCTGTGTATGATTATGTAGTTTGATCGAACATATTTAAGCATATAAACTGTTTGATAAGATAAGCTAATGTGCTTGTTAAGAAGACGGGACTCTATTAGGACTATTTGTGGTTGCATTGTACCTTGGGTGCAGTTTTCAGACCGACCACCAGAGGGCGCGGCCTCTTGTGGGCTAAAATGTTAAATAATTGTTTTTTATTAGTTTGGTCCTAAGCTTTGGGGATGGTCACATGTTCTTTGTGGGTTTTTATTTTAAGTGTGCGTCCATGAGACAGGTGGGTGTCTTAGTGTGATATAAAAGGTTTTACATAAGTTTAATGGTCTTATGATTATGCTGTAAGCTTTATTTTTCTTGATTATTCCTGCACCAAAGCTAATGTGTAAGCTAACCACGACTGTCCGGCAGACTTCGTACATATATTATTTGATTGTGTATACCTCTTCATATGGGTGGAATAGCCCACTATGTTAGATTTGTACATGGTGCCAGACATCAGCAATGTGCTCAATCTTATTTCTGAATTCTGAATAGACCCAGGCAATTAATGGTGATTACTTTGAGGCCTATCCAGTGCCTTTAAGCAGAGCATGACTGCTTCTTTATGTTGGAATTGACCTGCATTATTTCTGTTTATAATTTGGTTGTGATTTTATCATCTGTGAAGTTTCTATTACTAGTCTCATATCTTCTTTATTTTGTGTGTTACAGAACCACACGCATACACACCCACACATGTATGTACCATTTAGTATGTGAACCATGGCTGGGAATAAAAGAGCCTAAAGGATTCCCCTGGATTTTTTCTTGCATTTTAACCAATGCACACTCCGCGATCACAACAACACTGAACCAGATCAGCGTAGGAAAGTCCCCATTACAAAATTTGGTGCCGAAACCCGGGACCAGGTGATTACGGAGTGAGGATGGATTATGATTCCCAGAGAGGTGGCGCCCGTCCAAGGAGGGCTGTGCGACCACCACAATGGATGAGTGACTACGAGGGATACACACTGCCACCTTCCTTGCCAGAGCAGTACAGGGCTAGTGAGGGATACGTCGAGATGACGCCCCTTCTGCGACACTCAGGCCAGAGAAGCGAGATGTCCTCTGGTCTTTATGGAGCTCGAAATACTGGTCCACCATTATCCAGTACCCCCTTTGAGGTTATGAACATTATGCAGCAACTCCAGGAAGATAACGGGCGTCTTCAGATGATGCTTACAGATATAAGGAGACAGATGGATCACAGCAATGCTACATTGTCCACGAGAAGCTTGTGGGTTATGGAGCCAGGAAGTTCTAACCCCCACCTCCAGTCTTCCTCCCAATGGACCAACTTGATCCTCCTCCTCCTCCTGCGTCCACTTCACCCTCACAACAACCGAGCATTGTCCAAGAACTTGTTCAGCGTCTGAGAAATGTACAAGTTCAGCAAGCAGCAGGTACCACAAATGCAGACCCTCGGGATAGTGCACCGCAGGCCGCTCCAACATCCCAAGCATGTGGGGAAGCAGCCTCCTCCCTCCAGGGCAAGTGTCGACAACAACTCAGCCTCCAGCTACAACAGAGAAGACGTACCAAGGCCCCAAACCATCAATACCTGAGTTTACACGTGCTGATCCCAGGCAATTTGCACGTTTTAGACTGACTCTGGACAACATTCTTCCAACTGACGTGACAGAGAGATTTAAGTATCAGGTGTTATGTGATCACCTCAGATTTGAGGAAGCTCTTCTGATCACTGACTCTTACTGTAACTCTCCTCGCCCATTCACAGACCCTATGGCTTCACTCATTAAGTATTATGGTCAGCCTCACCACTTGTCCCTGCAAAGAATAGCAGAATTGATGGATGAGCCAAATATTTGTTCCGGTGACATGGGAGGCTTCAGAAAGTTCGCGCTCAGAGTCCGAGCATTAGTAGGCATGTTAGAGCAGCTTGGAGAAGATGGTCGTGTAGAACTACAGTGTGGATCTCATGTGGCGAGACTCCTAAAGAAGCTGCCTCAAGACCTACGTGCTGCCTTCCGTCGCCATGTCTACCCGCAAAACAGTGGAGTGCCATCACTCAGAGATTTTGCAGAGTGGCTTGAATATGAGCTGGTTATTCAAGAGAGTGGAGATCAAATGAACACAGTAGAGGGTACTCAGAGAAACAGAGGCAATGTAAAGAAAGACAAGAAAGCTGCTAAAAGAACTACAACAGTGCTGCTTGGAGCCATGTATTCCTTTCTCACTTAGCTGTGATGATTTCATGTATTTTTTCAGGAATAAAATTGACACTATTAGAGATCAAATTCACAATACTCTTCCTTCTACCTATAATGTTGAGCCTGTTGTGGTCTCCGAAGCATCCTTAGAACAAGGATCTGACTTGTGTCTAAATAGTTTCTGTCCTGTCCAACCCTCTGAATTAACTAAAATAATAGCTTCATCTAAACCATCCACCTGTATCTTAGACCCTCTCCCAACGAGCCTCTTTAAGGACATTTTCCCTTTAATTAATACATCACTACTAAGTCTTATCAATATGTCTTTAGTGACAGGATATGTACCACAATCATTTAAAACTGCTGTAATCAAGCCTTTACTTAAAAAGCAATCTCTGGATCCAGAGGTGATAGCAAATTATAGACCTATATCTAACCTCCCGTTTATGTCCAAAATTCTGGAGAAAATAGTTTCCGCTCAGCTACATGCCCACCTGAGCAGAAATAATTTATGCGAGGAGTTTCAGTCAGGATTTAGAGCTCATCATAGCACTGAGACAGCATTGGTGAAAGTTACTAATGACCTTCTTATGGCCTCAGACAAAGGACTTGTGTCCGTACTTATCTTGCTTGATCTTAGTACTGCATTTGATACAGTCGATCATAACATTCTGTTTCAAAGACTAGAACAGGTGATTGGAATTACAGGTACAGCGTTAAGCTGGTTTAAATCATATTTATCTGATAGACTTCAGTTCGTTCATGTAAATGACAAGTCCTCCTCCAAAACTACAGTAAGTCATGGAGTTCCTCAAGGTTCTGTACTTGGACCAGTACTCTTCACGCTATATATGCTCCCTTTAGGCAAAATTATTAGACAGCATGGAATAAACTTTCATTGTTATGCAGATGATACTCAACTATACTTATCCTTTAAACCAGATGAAACAAATCAGCCCAATTGTCTCATAGACATAAAGACTTGGATGTCTAGAAATTTTCTCCTCTTAAACTCAGATAAGACTGAAGTAATTCTCGTTGGATCTGAAAAACTCAGAGCTAAATTTTCCGGTTTTGTAATGAACCTGGATGGCATTACTTTAGCTTCCAGTGCTACAGTGAGAAACCTTGGAGTAATATTTGACCCTGACCTGTCCTTTGGCCCACATATTAAGCAGGTTACTAAAACAGCCTTCTTTCATTTACGTAATATAGCCAAAATTAGGGACATTCTGTCTCAGAGTGATGCAGAAAAACTGGTTCACACGTTTGTTACTTCGAGACTAGATTACTGTAACTCTCTATTACTGGGCTGTCCTAAATATGCCCTGAAAAGCCTTCAGCTGATCCAGAATTCTGCAGCCAGAGTCCTGACCAGAACCAGCAGGAGAGATCATATTTCTCCAGTTTTTCTCTTTTCACTGGCTGCCTGTTGAATCTAGAATAGAATTTAAAATCCTTCTCCTTACATATAAAACCCTCCACAACCAGGCACCACTATATATCAAAGACCTCATTGTTCCTTATATACCAACCAGAGTACTTTGTTCGCAGACTGCAGGCTTACTTGTGGTTCCTAGAGTCTCAAAGAGCCGAGCAGGAGGCAGAGCCTTTGGTTATCAGGCCCCTCTCTTATGGAATAAGCTCCCAGTTAGTGTTAGGGAAGCAGACACCCTCCCCACCTTTAAGACTAGGCTGAAGACTTATCTTTTTGATAAGTCCTATAGCTAGGGATGGTTAGCATCCCTTAGTTATGCTGCTATATGTTTAGACTGCTGAGGGACATTTCCTGATACACTGAGCTTCTTTCTTTTTCTCTTTATCTCTTTCTTTTAAGGAACAGAAGACCAGCTGGATAAAGACAAACAACCGCTGCTGGCATTGTGGGAGGCGCCACCAAGCAGCTCAATGTCGACTTAGATCACAATGCAAGATATGCAGAGGTAAGCACCTGGAGGCCCTGCATGAAGTAAATCTGCGAGCAGCTGCATCAAGATCAATAAACCCAAATACCCCTGAGTCAGATAATACATCATCTGCTGATGTTCTCTATCTAGACCGGCGAGCAGGGTGCAACCAGGTTCTTTTGAAGATCTGTAAAGTCCGGCTACAAAATGGTGAGCACACACTTGAGACCTTTGCCATCCTTGATGATGGATCTGAGAGGACAATCCTGCTGCAAGAAGCCACCCGGAGGTTGAAGTTAAAAGGGACCCCAGAGTATCTATCGCTACGAACAGTGAGACAAGGGCTGAGAACAATAAAAGGGGCATCAGTGATGGTTAAAATATCACCAGTAAGCCATCCATCAAAGACCTTCACCATTGAAAAGGCCTTCACCGCAGAAGAGCTTGGGCTGGCAGAGCATTCCTACCCAGTGAGAGCACTCCAGCATAAGTACAGACATTTGAAGAAGCTACCCCTGCAACCATTTACAAATGCTCAGCCACTGCTACTGATTGGCTCTGATTGTCCGCACTTAGTGACTCCTATCCAGCCTATGCATTTAGGTCCACCTGGAGGCCCTGCAGCTGTCAAGACCAGGCTTGGTTGGACACTTCAAGGACCGGTTGCCTCGTGCCATCTGAAAGGTCAGTCTCAGCAATGTCTCTTTCTGTCCACTGCCTCCCCTACTGCAGAGCTCGTCAGCCATGTGGAAAAGCTATGGCAACTCAATGTTATGCCGTACAGAAGTGAGAAGCTAATCATTCAATCTTTGAGAGCGACAAGCTTTGGATCTACTGGAAGAGAAGACTACGCAAGTAAAGGTGGAGGGTGTTGACAGATATGCAACTCCTCTCCTGCGTGTCCACAATATGCCCACACTCTCTGTGCCACCTGAAGTAGTTCTTAACAGTCTGCGAGGGACTGAGAAACGTCTCAGTCGTGACCCGGAGAAGGCCGCAGCATATCGGGCAGAGATCATGAAGCTGCTGTCAGCAGGTTACGCCAAAGAAGTAAGTGATGAGCAGGTGAGGTCCTCAAGTGAGTCATGGTTTATCCCTCACCACATGGTGACACACAATAATAAGAATCGTGTTGTGTTTAATTGCTCCTTCACTTACAAGGAACAGAACCTGAACGAGATGCTGTTGCCTGGTCCGAATTTGGGTGCCTCAGTCCTTGGTGTCCTGGTACGCTTTAGAGAGCACTCTATTGCTGTCAGCAGTGACATCAAGGGGATGTTCCATCAGGTGAGACTGCTACCTGAAGACCGTCCACTGTTGCGCTTTCTCTGGCGTGACATGCAAAGAGGCGCTCATCCCAAAGTGTACGAATGGCAGGTACTCCCATTTGGGACCACATGTTCGCCATTTTGTGCAATCTATGCTCTCCAGAGACACATCCATGACCACAGTCAGCAGGGAGATGACCTGCGCAGTTCTATTGAGAAGCACTTTTACGTGGATAATTGGCTACAGAGCTTCTCGTCCATGGATAAGGCCAAAGACGTCATGGACAAGCTGAACACTCTGTTAAAGGAGGGGGGATTTGAGCTTCGGCAGTGGGCCAGCAGTAAGCCGGGCCTCATCAGCCATCTCCCAAAGGAACTGAGATCAGAGAGCAGCGAACAGTGGCTGAATCACACAGAGATGAACCCCCAAGAGCCCGCTTTAGGTCTGCGCTGGCTGTGCCACTCTTCATTACAAGTCCAGGCACCTTGAGAGTAGTCCACCAACAATGAGAAATATCTACAGAATATTGGCCAGTCAATACGATCCTTTAGGGTTCCTGATCCCATTCAACACAAGAGCAAAAGTTCTTGTTCAGCAACTGTGAAACAAGAAACGTGAGTGGGATGATCCTCTGCTCCCCAGCAAACTACTCACTGCCTGGAAGGCATGGGAATCTGAACTGCCAGAGATGGGAAACACCAGTCTTCACCGTTGCTACGTCAGTCCAGTGCTAGACAGACCTGAATGCAGCAGAGAATTACACATCTTCTGTGATGCGTCTCAACAGGCGTATGGCAGTGTTGCATACCTTTGCACAGAAGATACGGATGGGCATGTAGAAGTTGCATTCTTGACAGCACGCTCCAAGGTGGCTCCCAAACGTCAACTCTCTATGCCACGTCTTGAGTTATGTGCCGCCCTCACAGGAGCACAGTTGGCCAGCCTACTTGTCAGAGAACTGACCCAACCGTTGTCAAGCGTTGTGATGTGGACAGATTCCACAACTGTCCTCACTTGGATCAAGTCTGATTCATGTCACTTTAAGGTATTTGTGGGCACACAGATTGCAGAGATCCAGGAGCTAACAGACACCCAGGCCTGGAGGTATGTGATGTCAGCAGATAACCCTGCAGATGACCTCACAAGAGGTAAACGGCTACAAGAGCTCACAAACCATTCTCGCTGGGCAAGTGGACCCCCGTTCCTGTTACTTTCCCTACAGCAATGGCCGAAGTATCCACCTCCTCCATGTGATGACTTTATGGATGAGCAACGAAAACTCGTAACATGTCTGGCTACATCCGTGAGCATGGACCCAGTGCCAGATGTAGGACAGTTTGACACTTTCCACAACCTTGTAAAGGATGTTGCTACACGTCTTCACGGGGCAGCCAGCGCCTCGGAAGAAAGCCCCACTGCAGATGACTTCAAGGAAGCTGAGCTTTGCGTCCTGAGATCCGCTCAAAGAGACAGTTTTCCAGATGAAGTTCAGTGTCTTTCAGCTGGGAAACCAATACACACCTCGAGTCGCCTTTACACACTCTCTCCTGAACTTGATCAGTCCCTACAGCTCATTAGAGTTGGTGGGAGACTCAGACGCTGTCATGGACTGGAAACTGATATCAAACATCCAATTGTGTTGGAGCCCAAGCATCCAGTAACCAGATTAATCATCAGGCAAACGGACAATGAGCTGAAGCATCCAGGTTCTGAGAGACTGTTTGCAGAGCTTAGAAGGAGATTTTGGATTTTAAGGGGCCGTGAAGTTGTAAGACGTGAGCAGCGGTCCTGTCCAGAATGCCAAAGATGGAGAGCCCAACCAGTCAATCCAAAGATGTGTGACATCCCCATGTCCCGCCTCCGGCTACAACAGCCAGTCTTCTTTTCTACGGGCATGGACTGTTTTGGACCCATGCAGGTCAGAATAGGCCGCCGTCACGAGAAGCAGTGGGGACTGCTCTTTAAATGTTTAACAACTAGAGCAGTCCATATTGAAGTGTTATCCAGCATCAGTACCGACTCCTTTCTGATGGCATTGAGAAGGTTTATCTCTCGACGTGGGAAACCCGCTGAGATACTTTGCGACCAGTGCACTAATTTCCGAGGTGGAGATCACGAACTACGGGAAGCCTTCAATGCCCTGCATCCATCTCTACAAACCCGACTAGCAGAGTACCAGCTGAAGTTCTGCTCCAATCCTCCCAGTGCTCCTCACTTCGGTGGGTCCTGGGAGCGGGAGATTAGATCGATTAAAGCCGCTTTAACATCAACACTGGCTTGTCAGGTTGTAACAGCTGAAGTCTTTCAGACGGTGTTGGTGGAGATCGAAGGCATCGTCAACTCAAAGCCTTTAGGGTATGTCTCATCAGACCTGGCTGACCCTGACCCCGTCACCCCAAACCTATTACTCATGGGGCGGCTGGATGAAACTAAAATTTAAAATTAAAACATGTTTATTAGGATAATATAAATCACACATGCATATATAGATACATCACCAGTTCACCAAGCACTACCTTTCATTCCACACTTTATACTAAATATAGAAGCAAATGCCTATTGGCAGCACTTCAGGAATTATTTGGAAAAGATTTAGCAAAACTTTAAAATAAAAGGTGTCCTGAAATCCTTTTCTCTTATGTGTTATGTCTGCTAGTATTTAATTTATTTACAGGAGATTGGACAGTGTTTTGCTTTTGTACTCACAGGTGTGTTCATGCACACAGAATTCTCCACACAGCCATGGTTGGGACCTTCACACTCATTGATATCTTTGCACACCTTAAGACCAACAGAGAGGCAAAACATTCAACAACAATAAAAAGTTAAAAAGAATTAAATGAATTTATTAATAGTAACTGAGGATGAATTTAGACAATCTGGGTGATTAAATGTTTGAAAAAGTACTGTTGCTCACCTTTCACAGAACTCATGGACAACTTACAGACAAAACAAGTAATTACACAAGTAAATAAAATTATTACCAACATATCATAATCAATTTGGTAAAGAGAGAAGATGAAGTTGTCCCAGTCTAGAGAGATACATTTTTTAGGAATGAATTAAAAGCAGAAAGAGACTCACAGATGATGATTAAGGTTCTTATCTAGATCTGTGTGTGCCAATGTGTGCTAGCTGTTACCTGTTTGTTGGCAGTGGCGTAGGCAAGGCCGACACCCTGGACCTGAGGTCCGGTGTATCCAGCTGGACATGAGCCACAGCGGAAGCCAGGGGAGGTGTTGATGCAGCGAACACCCATGTGACAGGGCATCACTGTGCACTGGTAATAAAGACAGACACATATACTTCAGGATCAAACAGATGGCTGTTTTCAGTTCTGTCTCACCCTGGTGTGTGCATATATCCTGGCTCATTTGACCCCCATACTCAGGTGCTGCTGTATGGTTAAAAGAAACAGATAGAGAAGTGCATCTTTCCCATCCTGAGACATTCAGCACATCCAACAAGAGGATCAGAGTCATCTTCTTGTTTCTTCACATCCAACATTTAATTAGATCAGGAAAACCAATGTGAACAACAGTTTATAGAATAAGGTTTACAAAGCCTGTATTCTACCTGGGCTGGAATTCAAAATGCAAAATACAAGGAACCTTTCAGATAACTTGTATTTTGCTGACTAGTATGGATTAATTGATCTTAACTCTGTCATTGTAAAGATTAGTATACAGTCAAATCAAAAGATCAAATTAAAATGTATTCCAAAAGCACTTTTTGTGCAACACAAAGTGCTTTACATTATGGAAACGATTTATACACATTAAAAAGCTGGAGAAAACTCGACCAAGCACTTTTGCATCAACCAGGACAAAACTCTCCAGTGTTTCCTCATGTAAAAACTACAGTTCAGACATGTTTAAATCAACCTTTTACTGAGATAAAAGACAAATTCTTCATTTTTATTTCTGAAGTGGTCTACAAAACCCTCACATCCGGAATCTGATGGTGGCATTTATCAAGATAATCAACATTTAAATAGCATCAGTGGTTTTCAAAGGAAATTGAGGTTTTTCTTATGGTTAGTAATGCAAATTGAGAAATTAAAAGTATTCTTGCCTGTTTGATGGTGTTGCTATTTAACAATGAATAGTAAATTTAGTTGTTTTTTTTCATTGCCTTTTTGCTCTCCTGCATTTTAGTTGAAGTTCTTTCATTTTCTTGTTTCTCCATTGTTGTTGTTCTAAGTGGAGCTGCTGAATTATTTGCTGATTTTAATCTGCAGTTAAAATCATCTACAATAAATCACATGTAGCAGGTAAAACGAGAGACGCAGTTTGGTTTAAAATGTCAATAAACTTTGCAGCCACTTCGGAAGTTATATATTGTTTCCTTACAGTTAACTAGTCACCAGAAGAGCTGGTGACTAAAGAATAACTAAAGAGCCCAGAGAGGGTTTGCTGTATGTTGGTTGTTGTAAATGATCACTGTTACTGTAGAGAATGGTCATCAAGCTCTGCAGCTTTGTCTTTTCACTTATACAAAAAAATCATTTTTTGTTAAGTATTGGACTGAACATAACTTTTAGAAAAAGCAGCCAGTGTCCAAAGGAAAACTTTGACAGACCTTAAGAAAACCTGACTTATTGCTCAATTAAAGATTGCTCTTTAAAAGAACGTCTGGCTCCTAAAGAGGAAAATATCAAGAAAAAATGGATGGCTTAACATCTGATCAAATTAATGTAAAATAATGTGAATATTGTAGATTTATTTTAGCATATTAAATTGTGTTTAATAAAAGCTTGTTTCAGTGAATTGGCTACTTAGACATGCTTCTTAGAAAGGACATTTTTTCTAAGAAAAAATATCAGACTTGATTTTGTTTCTGTTGTTGTTATTGTTGATGTGGTCGATGTATGAAAAGTCAGTGGAATTTACTACTTTTCAAAGATAGCCTCTATCTTTCTCTTTTTCATGGCTAAAAAGCTGTTAAGTCCATGTTACCTTTTTAAAACTACACCTACAAGACTTAAAAGATTTTGTATATGTTAATTAGTGATAATCATTTATTAGAATGAAGAAACAAACAAAGAAGAAATAAATAGTTGCTTATTAATCATCTCTGTGTACCTCATCCACATCAGTGCAGTGGGTCCCATTACCCTCCATGCCATCAGGACACAGTCCACATTTTATACCCTGAGGAGTCTCCTTGCATTCCACCCCAGGATGGCAGGGGTTGGGAACACAGGAGGGATGAACTGGATTACCTCCCATCCCTGAGGAGAGAAGAGATCCTGGTTCGGTTCAGAAGCACCTTATTGGTTATTCTATTTTAATACTGCCAGTTTCTTCTGATGGATGCTGTGAACTTTAGGTGAGGACATGATGCTCATATCAAAACACATCTTTTCACACTATCCTAGTCCTTTTTTAGTGACGATGGCCTTCGTTTCTTCTGTCACCTCCTGCAGCTCAGGACGGGGGATTGGAACAAACTCAAGATTCAATGCAATCTGTTGGTTTTCTAGGCTATTTATCATGAACTAGTTTGAATCGATGTGTCTGTAAAATGCCCTGAGATGACACTGTTATGAAGTGGTGCTATACAAATAAAGCTGAATTGAATTGAGATGAATTGAAAGTTTGAAAAAATTGGAAAATTATATGGATCTAAAATGTAAATATACGAGCCTTGTAATCTTGTAAAAAAATCATGCAACTAAATAAATGTTAAAGGAGGCTGATTAACTCACCACAGGCTTCACACTCCATCACTGTGTTTTTCAGGAATACAATCTCTTTAATCTGTAAGATATACAAGTTTATTTCTCCTAAATTTACAAAGCAGAGTCAATTTCTGTCATTTTAAACAGCAAAAATGCAACTTCTCTGAGGCCAGGTTTTAATAATAAAGATGTTTACCTGTTGTTTCAGCAGCTCTTTAATCTCAGCCAAGGCGAGGTTAGTCATTTTAATCTGAATGATGATCTCCCCATCTGGATTTGGAAAGAAAATACAACCCATGCCATTAATTAGTTGGTTGTTTTTTTGTTTTTGTTTTTTAAATCAGCAAAGTTTGTTCTATTTAAGCAGCACACACATACATCTTTAACATATTATTATATTTTGATAAAGTTTCACGTTGGTCAAATTCAGCTTTTTTTAATTCATAAATGAAACTTTTTTCATTTAATTGATTATCCTGGTTTTCAGCAATTTTGTCGATAGATTTAGTATCTGCCAAGTTTGTTTATTTCACTAAAAACTAGAAAACTGCTGTTACAAATCTGCTGTCGCCAATTACAAGTCTACATTAATACTCCAAATCAAACTTGTCCTTAGTATTTACAGTAATTTGGACCTAGAAAAGAACCACTTTAAACTGGTTGTTTATTTTAATGAGTTTGGATTCTGGTGAAATCTCAATACTGAGACAAATCTTAAGACAGTTCTAAATATTCATATTAAACTAAAAACTAACCAAAGCTAGATGTGTTTTCTTTATTATTTGAGTTTTAATTGGCATTGTTGATAATGCAGTAAATTTCTAGCTCAAAGTGGTCACATTATACATTTTGCTTCTGAGCAAATGAAGATTATATATAACTATCGACCTACCTTCCTATCCATCCATCCATCTACCGTATCTATCTATTGTATCTATCTATCTATCTATCTATCTATCTACGGGGATGACACCTAAGATGTTGGTTACAACAGCATAAAAAACAAATATTTTTATGTTTCTTAGTATTATCCAAGTAAATAGAGATAAAACTGTAGTAATGTTTGTAATATGAAAGGCTGTGGACGCTGAAAATGTGTGCTTACCTTGACTATATCTGAAAACGCAGACTGTGTAAACACAAGAGGGCAGCATTAAGTTACCACATATCAGAGGTGTCCAAAGTATGTCCTTGAGGGCCGCTGTCCTGCAGGTTTTTGATGTATCCCTGTTCCAACACACTCCGTTTCTGTGAAATGGATCCATCAGCCAATGAAGTTTTTCCCGGTGACTGATTATTTGAGTGAGGTGTTTTGAAGCAAGGATACATGGAAAACATGCAGGATTGTGGCCCTCAAGGACCAGAGATGGACAACCCTGTCGTGTGTGAAGTTGCTGGAGCTTGCAACTCCCAGTCTGTCTACTGGGAAAAGGATTGCACATGTAAATGAAACCTTTAAAAGAAATGAGGAGGGGGGGCACTTTTTTTTTTTTTTTGCTTTATTGATAACCTAATAAAAAAAAAAGACAAATCACAATTTTCTTTTGTTTCTTCAGCATTATTGGCCAATAAACTTTGCACAGCTATCACATCTGGTGGTGCAATAATTTTCACATCTTTTCCCTAAAATGTTTTCATTTTTGGCAAAATAATCATCACTCAGCTGGTGAGATGATGCTCTATGAAAGTTGCATTATGATCAAGAACATGGTGTTATTAAGAATATCAATACCTATTACATATTGCAATGTCCCATCGAACCTCATGCACTTTGCTTGCACCATCTCTGCTTTTTTTTTTTCCTTTAAAGGATTTCTCGTCCATTCATTATGGTATCATGCAAAGCATCTGCTTTCTTATGGCTTATCATTTATTGTTTTTAGAATAATTTCTCAATTTGAATTTTAATTTAGTTTTGCATTTCAACATTTAAAGATAAGAGGTAGAAATAACTGGCTCACAGTTGGCATAAGCTAAAAAAAGAACAGAAGAATGACACCATGAACACAAAATTAAAAGAACAAAAATGATTTAATGCTAAAAACAACAAATTTGCACAATAAATGTTTAAACCAGATTTGCTTTGAAAATATTCTTTTTCTGTGGAGGCTTTGTTGGCCAAACATCTGGGACCAGAAATCCACTGAGGAGTAAATACAGACATGTGGGGGGCAGTGGTGGTCCTGCACTAGATAAACCATCTCGTCTGATACCACAGTCTAATACATGGCATTCCTCAGCCACCAAGGCCTTGTTTGAATTCACGACCCACGCATTCACTAGAGTCTGCGATATTTTGAATCCAGCTGTTAAATGATTCTGCAGATATGGCCTGACAGAAAATTCTCTGGAAGACATATTTTTGGGCTCACAAGTTCACAGAGATTAAACTAGTGGGCGTTGTGACTACAAGCTTTCCAGGATTGAAAAAGATCTGGGTTTTCTATGGTACTTATCCACTTCTCAACCATCTGCTACCCATCAAACAGTACACCTATAACTAGAAATGCTGAAGAGATTGTTTTATAAGTAAAAGTGGAATAAATTCTCCTCCTTTCTGTGTAACGGTTGAAATGTTTGATTCATACAATAAAATACTGTCAGTTCAGAACATTCATGAGACATTGAGGTTGATATTTAAGCTAGCAGATAATTTTTCAGAGGAACATTTTTATTATCTTGATGTCGTGTTTATGACCTGGTGACTGTCAGTCCTATCTCAGTTCAATGCCGCCGGCTTGTACCAATTTCTGTGGGAAACATGTGGCTAACTGTATTCAGCAGCTCGTGGCTAACAATGTGTGTTCACTGTTTGGTTCTGATCAGGTCATGTATAAAGGAATTTGAACCTTTTCCCTTATAAAAAAAAAAAAAAAAAAAAAACAAGCTACATGATGTAGCCATAAACAGTACTGCTGAGTCTAAAGTTACAGATGTAGAGCCAAGCAACCAACAAGGCGTAGCTTCATGTTCAGGTTACAAGTCAGTGCAGTCTCCACCTTTATTATAGAAATGTAAATTATTGCTGCTTTAAAAGACCTTCAAAATGACAGACGTGTTTATACCATGAAGAACTGCTGTTTGAGTTCAGGTCAGGTTGACTCTGTGTAGCCCATTCTGGTGGTCTTGATTAACTCAAAGACCCCAGTGCTGCACCCCTGCTCACACCAACCCCTCCCCCAGAGGAGCTGTACAAGGGCACAAATCCCCTGAGCACAAAGTAGAGGAAATATGTTCTTGTCATTAGCAGAAACTGTGTTTACTGAATGAATTCCACAGCAAAAGAAAAGATTGAGGAAATAAATCACTCTCCCTGCTTATCGAAGGGTCAAAACCAGGACGTTGGGGGGAACACGGTGATTGTTTTTCCTTACTTTGTTTACTTTACGATTTATAGATAAAGTTCAAACGCTGGTTCCCCTTTATGAGACAATCTTGTCTCTTACCTGTTTAATGAGATACTAATTTTAACGATAAATAACTAAAAGTAAGTAAATCAGCACTTTTTCAGATTTTAAACTGTTTTTTGTTACTGTGGGATGATATAATGTATAGAAATTATTTGCCCTGTTTGACTCTGTACTGAGTGTATTAGTTGCACCTACATGCACAATGTGGACTTTTTTAATCAGCTGAGAGTAGTAAATGATAAAAGACAAACAGAAAGACAGTTCTCACCTCCCTGTCCTGCGACGGCATGCCCCCCCAGGCAGAGCAGGCAGGTAAGCTCTAGAAACCACAGCATGCTTGGATCTGTTCAGGTGCAGCAGCTTTGTCTCCTCTCTTGCTCACTCCTTCGACTCGGTTTCAGTGCTCCTCCTGCAAACCTGGTTCCAGCAAAGCACTTGGAGCATTTCCTCCTCTGCTTCGGTTTTTATTCCCCCACCTTCACCCCCCTTTCCCAGTTTACATCTCCATCATCCCTTCTCCTAAAACTCCCACACAAATGAGAAGAAGCTTGATTGCACAACTTCACAGTGTGTGATGGAAGCATCAACCTTTCCTACTCGTGATGCTTCCTGTGGCAAGATGCTTGCATCGATGAAGATCAGCACGTTTTGTGGATATTGATGTTAACGGCTGTTTCGTTGTTGTTCAAGACAACTGTAAAAACAGTCCAGGAGTAGTTTGGCTACTGCTTTTGGCAAGCTATAACTTTTTATCCCTCAGCTGCTTGTAAGGATTTGTTTTCTCACACTGCTTCTGCATTCTTGTCCATTGCTGTCAAATAAATAATGACGTATTTGTGTGTTGTCGTTCATCATAATTCTGGTAATCAATTGTATTAATCGGATCTAAAGATCTATTTAAGGACCAGTTGATAATTTTATTGTGTTCTACGGTAAAACCTGAGACCTGGAAAAGTTCTGACTGTAACTTCCGAATGCAGGCCAAGTCATCATCAATTTATTACTATTCTTCCTGGAAACAACTCCAAAATATTTTAGAACTGACTATAAATCTACTATTTCTCATTTACGGGCCAAGTGTATGTGCAACATAAACCACAAGACAATATATATATATATATATATATATATATATATATATATATATATATATATTATATATTATATATTATATATACATTTAAAGATTGGATAGCAAGAGATTTCTATGATTTCCAGTTAAATTCATTATATATTTACATTAATTTTATCTTCAGACTTTATTCTGTTTATTAATTTCCACGAGTTTATTTATATACTCTTTAGTAACATATTCTAAGCTGTGGATAGCATTTGCTGCTGTAAAAATCAATGTTTCTTTTGTCCGACCCGATCTATCCATTTATAAATAAATCAGTTTCATATTTATTCTGTATAATTGCAGCCATGCTTTTATAAGATTCAACTTTTGTCTTAGACAACTTAAGTCATTATTGTTTGGTTTAATCTTCCATAAAAATGGGAGCTAAAGTGAAGAAAGAGAAAAGAAAACTTCATCATTACTGAAAAGACTAAAATAAAAATAAAAAATTTCCCTTCAGCCTTGAATAAATGAAGATGAAACTCTAAGCAATTTAAAGAAGCAGACTTTATATCCAGACTGTTTCTTATGCAACCGCGTGTTTACTGGATGATTACAACTGCATCTGAACTCTTGTGTGTGTGTGTGTGTGTGTGTCAGTAATGGCATCAGCAGATGTTGCTTACATTCTTTATGCTGAGGGTTTTGGGGTTTTAGTCCACGCCACCTTGACAAGCACTCAGCACCCTCGTTCCTCTCTGTTCTCCATCTCCACCACTCGCTGCATGTCCAAGCGAGCAGGAAAGTCTCAGCGTGGGCCTCTGCTGGAAAAACAAACACAGCAGCTTGTTTCTGTTGTTAAGCTGAAGTATGGAGAGACAACATGAAAAAACATGAAAAAAAATTATTCTAACAAAAGGAATTTAGGCTTAACTGATTCAAGATAAAAAAAAAAAAATTTTTTTTTAAAAAAAGAGCCATTAATCAAGTCTGTGGGAACACTGTTTTTCTTTTTTTTTTTTCTTTTTTTTTTTAAAAGAACTTTTAAGTAGTTTCATATTTGTTGTTCTCTTGTTTTATGTGGTGGAAACTAATGAGATACATTTATGTATGACTGCATCATCAGATAAATTAGGCTGCTCTTACAAATGGTTGTTGCTTCACCAAAATTACAGCATATGTCTTTCAGTGGGACCTTCAGACATACAGTATGATGGACCTCCATACGCCTGCAGCATTCCTGTTCATACGTGATGGCAAATTTACCCATGTGTGATACAAATTTAGGCTGCATTTTTTAATGAGAACAGTGTTTATGGATTTCAAAAGTACTCCTGAACCCATTTGGTATTTATGGTGGCTCAATGGTTTCCAATGTGGAGAGCTTAAAGATCACAGACTATCGAAAGTTGTTTCTGCTCTTGTCTTTGTGCACTGAGGTTCCAGCACATTCCATGAATCCACTCCTTTTGTTGAATGTTAGAAATGCAGAAAAAACAGAGCTGTATTATGAGCAGACAAACGGAAGACTTCTGACACCCTCACCAGTCACTATTTACATGTGTATTTCATAAACTTTTCGGGATTTTGTTACTGTAGAAAAACTGTCAAATATAAATGTTGGAAATGAAGCCATACACATAAAATCTGGTTTGGGAAGATGCTAATTTAAAAAAAAAAAAAAAAATTAAAGGTTTAAATTTGAATGAATGAATTACAGATTTAATGTTCAGTATGACTACCTCAACAAAACATAAATGGCAGTATTGTTCTTAATATTAAAACTGTGCAACCACTGATTTAGCTCGTCCTCTGTGGTCAACTATATCAAATCAATAAGTTTCTACATTAACCCAGAAATGAACAACTTAAACACTAGCTCAATAGATGTTTTGCTTTTCTCACCTGGTGTCTCTATTTCTTACAGAAAGTGTGGATGAAATTACAAATGTTCAAATTAGGGTTTAAAAAAAGGGGGTAATTCTGTTATTTAGTCTTTCAAATGTCAGTAAATCTGACATAAAGTAAGAAAAAAAAAACAGCAAAACTACATCTTAACAAGGCACAAACCTTTCACAGGCTACTATTATTAGCCCTATTGGTTCTTTCATGACCAAACTTACAACACTAAAGCTACTATGCTAATGGTAGCAATAATACACTTACCAATAAATATAGCTTCAAAATTATTTCCGTAACTCGCTAAGTGCTGTCCATGTGTAGCATTGTTGCAACCTTCACAGTTTGGAGAAGAATTTTGTCTTCTGCTCCTTCTTCTTCTCCAGTTGGACTGTGGGGTTGCCTACACACTTTGGTGACCCTAGTCCTCTATGGTGGTATTACAACAAAGTACTATCCAGCCAGATACTTCCCTTTATTTCCCTAAAACAAGACTTTGACATGAAAAAATATATAATGATTCATGATTAAAATAAATATATTTCTTTCGTCAGCACTCATCATAAAAAGGTTTAATTCATCGGGCATCACACCATAAAATGTAATCGTTTTCAGATATTCAGATAATTATGTTTGTCACTAGAGCAGCCACCATAAAAATGACATAGACAGCACCAAGACTCAGTGTTTCTCTTTGTTTTATTCAAAGATAGGAAGTTGGTTTCATGTCAGTGTAAAAAGCTGAAATCTTCGTTCACATAAAGCTTTATTCACATTTGAATTTCTGATTGGGACTCAGATTAATTTGTTTCTTTCTTTACTGAAATAGGTTTTTATGAACAACAGAAATTAGATATTTTGGGCTAAAAGAAAACCTCGTCAGTCGGTAGCACAACTACTGATGTGAAGTAAATGCTGCAGCTCCAGGTGGTGCATCACCACACAGATGCAGATGTTCACAGATATATAAATACATAGGTTTAAAATGTCCAGGTTGGGTTGAAGTGTGAAACATTTGCTTTTGTATTTACAGAGTCCTTGAGCTATGTAAAATGCAAAAAGCACCATATTGCTCCAATAGATAGGGTCTCATTTGGCAAAAGATCAAACTGCCCCTTTCCTTAGAAAAGAATAGGAAGTCCCGTCATGTGGACGACATGAGGGCGAGTCAGATGCAGTTTAATCAGCGCAGCATGGTGTCCTATTCGGCTTTCTTGGCTTTCCTCTTGCGAGCACCTTCACTCAACTCCTCCTTGGTTTTGAGAGGTGAGGCTGGGGCGACAGCGGTGGCAGTATGGTGGTCCTCCTCACCACCACCCAGAGGGGAGCCAAAGAGGATATGGCAAACCCAGGACTCAATGAGGGCGAAGGGAGAGCCATGAGAGTGTCGGGCGGTCATCACAACCTGAGGAAACAGATGTATGCCGTAAGTGAAAGGTGCAACTCAGTGACAAATGCATCCCAGTTAGTTTAAGCTACTATATATGGAGGTGTCAAGTTAAAACATATGTAGAGCACAGTGTATTTTCTTTTATATTAAAATGTGCTTCAGAAGAAAATTTACCTTTAACCCAGAATTTGTTCCTGTATACCTTTAAAAGGTATTTCCAACCAATATTAGCATCAGATTGATTAATCGATATATACGCTGCATTATAAACACCACCATGGCTTCCCTAAATACTTGGAATATGTCAGCATGGGAGACTATTTTGTAAAAAAGGTAAAAGGCTGTAAATATCAGGTTTGTTTATAATGTTAACACAATAACCTGGATCCTGTCTGCAGCTGTTTTTAAATTTTGAAAAGCTTCTCAGTCCATGTAAAAGTTCAATTCATGTTTTGTAAGCATGCTTTCTTTTAATAGCCTCCGTCTTTTCTGTGTGTTTCATCTTTTATTAGCTCCAAATAATAAGTCCACTACCTTTGGTTGTCATCAGTTAATGCTGCAGCAGAAAACCCCCAACTAACTGGAGTTTAAAGGGTCAAAACAGCATAAGAAATGATGACACTCGCTGCACAGCAACATGTTCTCACATGGGTGTAAGTCATCTAATCCGGCTCCTGCATAATCTTTAATGCCACTTTGATATTAATGCATGCACTTTTGCTTTTTACTGCCAATCTATTTTCTGTACATTACAAAACATTTGTGATATTTCACACCAACTCAGCAAAATTAAAGTAAACCTTAGAGCACTTTCACCCACATTTAGCAGTATGTATGCACTGCATGTGTTTGCAGAAGTAGTACGATAAAAATAATTAGTTCCGTATTTATATTCATCTTCATTTACAAATTCATGGCCACAACCTTTTTTTTTTTCAATTGTTTATTTCTGTGCTGCTTTCTAAAGCTATTTGACTCTGATTGTCTTTTTTTTTTTTTTTTTATAGCTAAAGCTTTAACTTGCTCGAGTGTTTATTCTCTATGAAGTGGCCAGTGGTCTGGATGGTAACAGGAATGATGTATAACTTCATCCCTTCCCATGCAGCATGACACACAATGAGGATTTTGAGGATTTTACCTTGCTTGTGGCCATGAAGAGGGTGACGATGAGGATGAGGGTGCTCTTAGACACTGGCAGCCAGTGAGCCTCCTGCAGGGTGAAGAGGATGGCGCCGTACAAGCTGGCTTTGGTCGGGCTGTCAAGACCAAAAACAGACTGTCAGTAAAACATACAACAAGCTGCTGTGTTTTAAATATATTCTCACTTTAATTGGTTGTTTGACAAAAGGTTTGGCAGATTAAAAAAAAAAAGAAAAAAAAAACCAAAACAAAACATTTTTTCTATTTTCTAAAATCATCTCTGTAAAGCTTTTATTCTTAAAACTGATACTCATGTATCTTTTTTTTTCTTTTTTCTTTCTTCTGCTTCTCCTGGTATTGACAGTGAGCATCTCCTGGCAGGATTTCCTAAAGTGTCATTTCAGATGCTGCCACAGGGAGGCGATATTGTCAAAGGGCCAAATTCTACACTGAGGAAGGCAGGTCTGGTCTTCAAGGGCTGCAGTCCTGCAAGTGTTAGGAGTTTCCCTGATGCAACACACCTGACACACATCAGACCTAATTAGAATAACTGCAGAGCTTGATATCAAACTTCACAAGTCTGCCAACTATTTGAACTCCAGCACAAGTGGCTCCAACAAACTTAACTCATGATTGTGTTCTGTGCTGAATGCTACTTTATCATAATCACATTTAAGCCTTATGAAAACAAAGTTAAGCACACCATCTGAAATAAATACAGGCTTCAGGAGGTAGTGCTCTCACGAACTTACAATGACATGTTGAGGATCTCGTTGGTCTCGGGCCTCCACACACCTCGCAGCAGCTGCTCAAAATTGGAAATAAGAGCCACTCCGGATCCTAGAAGGATAAAAATAGAGAAGAAAGAAAAAAAAATTAGGACACAAAAAGGTTTTGTGTCACTGCTTTTATCTGGCTTTATCTTCTCAGTGTTTTCAGGCCGGATGCCTGCAGGGCCTCTCCATGACATTCAGGACAGTAGGAGACTAGATGAGGAGAAAGCTTTTAACATATTATCTAGAACCATTTCTTTGTACGCAAACTTTGAAATTCAAGAAAAGTGTCCTTTAAAGTATTTGTGCTGCTTCACATCCACTGACCTGACTGATCTCACAGACTTTAGTTCCTGAAAAGTTCATACTAACTAGCAGTTAGAACTATAATACTATCATTGCTCATGGAGCTAATCTTTACTTTTCCTGTCATGTATGTGACATACCAAAGCAAGATAAACTGACACCACTCTTTATTTATGATTAATGCAGTTTAGGATGAGGGTTTATGAGCACAAATAGCTCGTACTTTACATTGTCCGTGCAACCGATGAATGCTTAGCAATCTAGTTCCAAGTGGGGGTTTTTTTCAATCAAATTAGTGCAGACTATTTGAGGTCAAAGTTTTCAAGGGGCATTTGCCTTGGTGGTAATACAACCTTGCAGGCGTGCACATGTGCAGCTCATTCATGTTTAAATCTGGCTGCTTTGCTGATGGTGTTGCACTTCATCACTTAATGCAGCTGTCAGCACTGCACAGAGATCCACAGCAAGCAAGGACTGCAGATCCACCAAGCAACACTACAAGACTGTCTGCAAGTAGAGTACGAAGCATTTTCACAAACAGATGCCAGATTTGCCCCTTAGTTTGTTTAAAATAGTTTTAATACAAGCAAAAAATAAACTGAGACTCAATTATAGTTATAAAAACACAGCTGGGACCAAATGTTTCCAATAGTAGCACATTCACATGACTAAAATTAATCCAGATCTGTGATGGGGAGGTCACCTAACCAGTTTGATTCCAGCTTGAAAGTGTGTAAATAGTGCAGATATTTTCTCCTCATAGCAGGATTAGATGAGAAGTTTACTGACTCCCTCTGCTCCAATAAGTGCAGCAATGGCACACATTAACTCATTATGACAACACAGCATGCTTTGTTGTAGTTTGAGATAACTAGATAATTAAATTGTGACTTCTTTAACTTCATTTAAAAAAAAAATCATGGCCATTTTCAGCCTGCACTTCTGCAAGGATCTCCAAAAGGTCTCTCATTCAAGTATCTGAAAGCATTTTTATTCAGGCCTCACAGTTGTAGAGCTGCTATTTGATTGAGCCTTGAGATTTCTTTAAACTATTCTGCAGCTTTAATAAAATGAAAACCAATTTAAGCCCTCCAAATGTAAGTTAGAAAATCACCAAGCAGAAGATCTTCACAACTCATGTTTGAGAGTTTTGCTGGTTTTAAGCGTCATAAGTGGGTTTTTAATGTGTTGTTTTATCATAAAGACATTCACACCTGCAGAAAATCAAACAGCACCAACCTTTGACATATCCAACAATCACCATGATGAAGAAGCCATGGTGGTAGGCGTGGTGAGCATGGTGAACACCTGCAGCGATCTTACGTGTGCGGACCACCTCCTTCAGAGCGACCAACACCAGCTTGACAGGCAGGAAAGCCACACATTTGTAGAAGAGGTTCAGCGGGCAGTAAAAGATGAGATACCTGTTTGTGTTGACAGTAAAGCAGAAAAGTGGTGAACGGTGATGAATTGGTTTTCACCTTAATAAAGCTGCAGGATTAGAGAGGAGGATGGCCTGTTTTTACCACAATATATCATAAGCTTTGATGAATGAATTTAAGGCTCAGTAGTGGACACTGCAGCTGAGATTTCTGCTTCCTTTCAGTATAAGTAAAGTAAACACTTATTAAATGATAAAAGGGGCTTTAAAAGCACATTGATCCATATGTGAGCAAGATAAGAGTCCCTGTGGCACACAAGCAGACTCGTTCCAGGTATTTTCTCACCAGACAGCTGAGGCCAGCAGGATGTGGCTGTTGTGTTGGAAATAGTCGATGGGGCTGCTTCCAAGCATGATGTCTGCCAGGATGTAACTACCAAAGCAATAGAGCATGGCGCAGAGCCAGGAGGCCACAGGACTTCTGCGAGAAACCTCCACTGAGCCTGGAACAAAGCAGACACGCTGTCAGTGGCATAAAAATGGCCAAAACGCACCACCGGACAACAGAAGCTGTTATAACCAGACAGCTTATTTCTCAGTTAAATAACTCACAAAGTCGCAGAGGTTCTAAAAGGGAAATTGTTACATGTTTTTCAAATAATGTATTCTGAACTTGACAAATATTAAAGACATTAAACTGTTTATTGGTCCTGTAATGATGTGGTGTTTTTTGTTTTTTCAAAACTGTTGCCTAAAGTTTTTTTTATCCCTTTGTGTAATTTCTATGTGTAAAATATCAGTTATAATAAATCACTGATAAAAATGAATACATTAATAACAGTTGTCTTAAAAGGTGCTTCATAATCCTT
Source organism: Telmatherina bonti (assembly GCF_933228915.1). Lineage (NCBI taxonomy): Eukaryota > Metazoa > Chordata > Actinopteri > Atheriniformes > Telmatherinidae > Telmatherina > Telmatherina bonti. The sequence continues at coordinate 11,725,462 of NC_136626.1, forward strand.
CCTATTCTACTCAGACATGACCAAACTGTGGTTATCGTCTTTTTTATGACAAATCACAAATGTTTGATTGTTTTGCCAGAAAAAATATATTTCTAGTAATCCTTCTTAGCTTTTTAAGACTCAACTGCTACTGGCACCATTAAAGCCCTATTATCAGTGGATTCTGTGTGGGTCTATGAGCTGTATCTTCAGCTCCACCCAGTCAAACATTTCAGGTCACACCCTGATAGTATGCTTTTTTTTTTTTCTTTTTTTTTTTTTTTTATCAAAAACTAATTTCAAAGTAGATAAGCATTGAGAGGTTGCAAACTTGAGCAGATCTTTAGGAACAGTATGTTTTACGCAGGTGACTCTGACTGACAATGTGCCAGGGCATAGAATAAAGGCTGGGATCCATTAAAATTGTTCATCAAATCCTTTTTTTCCCTGAATCAGGTTGTACTAAAGTCCATGATGTCTCCAAAGCCAAGCCGGTAGCTCAAAGATTTTTATCATTATTGCAGAATCACAGTACAACATGCAGAATTATAAGATAAGTACAGAAAGTAAATGATCTGCAAACCGTTTTGGTTTTTATTACAGTTCAGAAATGTTGCCACCAAACCGTTTCAAGGATAGAACATATTCACGATGCAAATAGGTTTGTGCAAATAAATCCCATGTGAATGTTGGTCTTTAATTTAGTTTAAATTTGAGGTTTAATGCCTGATCACATGCTTTGTGTAAAAGTACAAAGCATAAAGTGAAAACACTTGGGTAAAGTATTTTAAATCTAAACTCTGAAAAAAGGGAACTTTGTCATGCTGCTGCTAAGAAGATGAAACTCAGTTTAGCTATTTAAACTCCTGTTATTCCCATAATTATTCCCATATAATTGAGTCCTGTTATTCCCATAAACATGGATTATGAAAGTGGGTGAAGACAGATGAAAAAGGTCTCCCACAATCCCTGCAGAAAGAGTTAAAACACACAAAACTTGTGCTTTTTTCTAGGGTCCATTTTAAAAAGTTTGTGCCTCATTTTTGTTTCTTTGCATCTGAATTTTTAGCCCAATTCTGGGTTTGTTTTTTTTTGTTTGTTTGTTTTGTTTTGTTTTGTTTTTTGTTTTTTTTTCCCATCTGAGCTTGTTCCATCTACTTTTAGTAATTTAATTTCTTTTTAAACAACTAATTGTCTATTTTTGGTAAATTACATCTAGTTAAATACAGTGATGTATTAACTAGTTTATTGTGGGTCTAACTGGTTGTTTTGAGTCGTACGTCTCTCATTATGCTTATTTTGCATTTGGCTGAATTTTGTGTGAAAGAAGTTCTTTTTTAATTTCATTGTTATTATTTGCACTCTGGATGTTTTGCTTCAGTTTTATATGAGGTTTGTCTTCACATAAACCATCATTAAGACATTTCATAAATGTGACTAAAAATGTAACTAAAAATTGGATACATATTTGATGTGAATAAGGAGTTTCTGTTGCTTTAACATTGTTACAGAGCAGCAGATCAAGACGTGAGCAAAAATCTTCGACAACAGGTGGGCGAGGGTTTTGCGGTGCGACTGGCGCTTAGTGTGAGAGCAATATGATCCTGAGAAATGTCATCCTGCCTATAAATACATTCTGCTAAAGTGCTCCTCCTGCCTTGCAACTGTCAGGCCTGTCATGACCTCTGACCCTACACTCGCCTCTCCTGTCTCCAACCTGAGGATTCATTCATACGCTCTTGGAGCATGTAGCGTGAACTAGAAGCCTCTGAATCCGACACATGCATGAAGGAGGAAATTAAAAGTTAACTGGTAAATGTTGTCAACACAAGGGATTTGACTGTCAAATTTCAGGTATGAAAATGAGGTAAAGTTTCAGTCATGGAGGAAGCCACATGCTACAGCAGCCTGAGCTTGAAGGACAGGACACTAACTTCAAAACACTCATGAATAAATTATAGACAAACCTTATCTCAAGTTTGATTTGTTTCTTTAAGTGGAATATACCCACCAAGGTGACCTGGAGACCAGCATAGAGCTGCATCAACATCATTAAAACTTTCTAAGGCAAAATAACTTTATCCATGTGTTCACTTGAATACAAGCATGCCTGTTAATGTGAAGAATTTAATTTATTTAACCGTTTACATGGAAATAAAACAATTCAAATTTATCACATAAGATGAGGAAACCTGCTTGCTCTTCTGGTGCCTGTGTTACATTTTAACCCAACTTCTGACCACTGAAAAGCATGTTACGTTAGTTCAACCTTCACTCACACATCACAAAAGACAGTTCAAATTCTGTTTTACTTTAACGTCAAACATACAGACCCTCATGGTTAACTTCTACTAAAATATACTGTAGATAAATAATCGAAACAGAGAGCGTTCAATAACTCTCCCCAGATAATTAGTCTAAACCAAGTTTGAGGAAATACTGTTAACTGCAAAGAGACCTGAGCACCATGACTGAGGAAAACCTGGGCAATGATCACGTGTTGGCTCCATCCTCCAAATACACACAAATCAATTAAGATAAAATGTTTTTAAAGACGCACAACAAACATGTCAGTCTCCATAGAGACCATAATTTGTTTTACGCACTTGGTGATATCTCAACTTAGGTTTTAATTTGAATGACATAAAGCAACCAGTGCTCCTTCTCTTGAAGGTGAATTTTGAACATATTCTTGGACTAAATACATTGATGATAAGGTTGTGCTTTTAAATTAAATTTAGCTCTTAGTGTTATAGCTAATACAACTCACTGAGGCCTAAATGAAGTGCAGCAGAGGGGCTATGGAGGCACACTGACTCGCTCTATTTCAGGCTCTTCTATTTATTGCTGGTATGCACAGAGCTCTCAGGTTTCATCCTCCTTCAGGCCCTGTTGCTCAAAGGGGTTAAATCTTGATACTGTCAACCCAAATCTGAAAAGTTTAATCTCCTCTGGTGTTTTCCAACAAAAAGAGGTCAGTCTGCAGCTGCAACTCACAATACCTCTCAGAAAGAGAACAAAGCTGCAGAGCTAATGTCAGAGTTTATGTAACAGGTTGTGCTTTAAAAGGATAAGGAACTATAACGATAAGTTCAACACAAAGTCTTTGCAGAACTGTCCAGGCAATGTAAGGTCTCCCTGTCCCACCAAATGTATTTAATCAAAAATTTAATGCAATGTATCATAGCAGTTATAGTGGTTTTATTATTGTTGCTTAAATATTTTGATCACTATCACTAAGTTTTTAATGGTTTAAAGTGAAATTACAAGTCTTTAAATATGTTATGTTTAGATAGAGTCTACTTTTTATACATTTCTGTCTTCAATTCAGACATGTCTGCTAAATGTGGCGCATATACCAAGTAAGTTGTGGATTCAGATCATATTTATCATACGATAAAGTAACAAATTGCTAATTCAACAACTAATATTGATTAAGAGCAAACAGAAAACACTCACCTGGCTCATATTTGAGGTAGAGGATAGACACGATGTAGTAAGCAAGATCAAACACGGGAAACATTCCCATTTTGGAGAAAGCCTGGGCAAAATCGCCCAAATTAAGAACTGCCAGCACGTTATCCATGTTGGCTTTTTGATGAGCAGAATCCCTGTGTTTTTCTTTTTATTCCAACTGCGCAGTCTGGATCAGAGGCCCCCCGCCAGCCCGATGTCCACCGACTCTCCACCAAGCCCCTCGGTCTTAACAGTGAAAGCCTGTGACACTCAAGCCCTCCTATTAATACCATTCATGTCCACAGCCTCAGCAGCATCGTCCTCATCCTCATCTGCGCTCCGCGCCAGCTGCTTCAGACGACAGGAGCTTCAGCTGCCTGAATATCGAACAGAAAAACAAAAGGCTTGTCCTGCTGTCTGGATCATAATCACTTCTCAAGTGGGCCACAACGCATTTCTAGAGGTTTAATGACGCTGGGAGACATAATAAAACTCGTGTCACCGCTTAATACGGGCAAAGATTAATACACCCGTTTATAAAAACACGCCATAATCCGGATCATATCCTGCTTCTAGGCTGACTGACAGATGATCGTCTCCAATCCCATCGTTTAGTGTTTTGCAGATGGTACAGTTGAGATCGAGGCTGTAGTCACGATTAGATGAAGAGAAACGCAGTTTGGGGTATTTTTAGGGTGCAATAAATCTATTTTTTATCTATTTATTTTACTGTTGCATATTTTAAAATGTAGGATATAATATAAAGAACATTGCTTTCTGACACCACAGGAGGGCGCTAAATCAATACGAATAAAAGGTAGTTTCTCTCAAAAAAAAAAAAAGCCTAAATAAAATTGACAAGCATCTTATGGAATTTATTTTTCCCAAATGGTTGTTTTAATGCTTGATTTTATTTTTTGCTCAAAAAGATATTGGTCAGTAGTAGTTTTGTAGAGTTAAACCAAAAGGCAACTCCTGCATGTTTATAGGCTATCTCTAGAGAATGAATATTTTTTATTTTAATTTTTAATTGATCATCGGTGCAGTTTCGTTTATCTAGAGGCGTATCAAATATATTCTTTTAGTATTTTATTTGACTGTTGAAACTTGCAAGAGTTGGTCAAATTCATTAATACATTGTGGCTTTTCTGAACCCTTGCAAACGAAAGTGTTTTGTACAATCGTAAGGAAAACACGATTAAAAAGTTATCTTCAGTGGACAAAATAGGTAGTAAATTAAAGTACATCTTTGTATCCGTTTGGTTGATATAGAAATTTTTTCATTATAAGCCCAGGTTTACCATTCAGTTCTGTTCCGTAATTATAGGGTAATTAATGTAATGACACTTTTTTTTTATAGTAACATTTCACTGCAACTTCCGTTTACTTCGGCACAAACCACATACTCAGATGCAGTTGTTGATACTAAAATAGTCCACAATTGAATTAATTTGTACTTGTTTCTTGTTCCCCTTTTTATTTTATTTCATTCTTATTTTTTATTTAATTTTTTATTTTATTTTTATTTTTACTTCTATTTTCCATATTTAGCGCAAACAGCGTGGGACTGTGGGACCATTAAACGCGTGAAAAAGCGCAGTTGTCGTTGTCAGCATACTGGAATGTGATTGGTCAAATTTGTGATTGCGTCCAGAACACGGAAGTAGAGCCCTTGTGATGTGACGGGAACAAGATGATCGGGGATCTGTTAATATTCGGGTGATTTATTCATTTTATGACCAATTTTACGTAGCAAGGTGTCTTGTGTGAGTTGTGTGGTTTTGTTTGTGTTGTTGTGTCTTGTTTTAGTGAGAGGATTGCGGCGTATGACAGGAAATGCTAACTAGCTTTGTGCTAATGCCAGCGCAGCAGCTAACAGTTAGCTCATCATGTAAATGACAACAATTAACTGCATCAGTATTTCTGTCCTTTAGGACTTTACTGGTGAATGCAGGGGCGGTGCTGAATTTCAAGCTGTGAGTATGAAAGGTGGCTTATTATTAAACCTTTCAGGCATGTACACGTAAAGTTTGAAAGCTCTGAACTGATTAAAGTAAACTGGATGTTTTGCAGAAAGAGGAAAGATACGCAGGGATTTGGAGATGATTCCGGAGCGCCAACAACAGGTGTGAAAGAAATCTTCTTTTGAAAAAAGTCTGATTGATTCATTGACATTAAGTGTGACAAATATGTCTTACAAGGTATTGTCTCTAAAAAGGCTAACCTCTCCAGCAGACAGACTGAAGATTGCAACATAAAAAATAAAATAAAATAAAATAAAAAGGGGAACAAGAAAAAAGTACAAACTAATTAGATTGTGGACTATTTTAGGATCAACAACTGCATCTGAGTATGTGGTTTGTGCCAAAGTACGGAAGTTGCAATGAAATGTTACTATGGGGAAAAATATATAGTGTCATTACATTAATTACCCTATAATTACGGAACAGAACTGAATGGTAAACCTGGGCTTGTAATTAGGGAGTGTCTATATCAACCAAACGGATACCAAGATTTACACTTATTTTACTAACAATTTCATCCACTAAAGATAACTTTTTAATCATGTTTTCCTAACGATTGTATAAAACACTTTCCTTTGCAAGGGTTCAGAAAAGCCACAATGTATTAATGAATTTTTCCTTCTTGAAGCACTGATGTTTCCCAGCAAGCTGTTTGGGGGAAATGGTTAATTTCTCAACACTTTAAATGCTTTTTAGATATTATGTAAGTTATAAAATGATCAGCTAAAACACTTAATTGTTAATGGCAGCAAGAGAGGAAATTTGGTTGTCTTGTTACAGTACTGTTCTCCTGGGGAAACTTTTGTCTTGGTATTCATAAGCACACACTTTACACCTACCTAAAGGTTGTGGGCCAGTAACACCACGTGGCAATACCACTCCTCTTGCAGTAGTGGACTCCCCCAGCAGGACAGCTGTAGACCCTGCAAAACCTATTCTGGATGATCTCAAAGAATAGGATTTACAGCCCTAGCTTTGCCTGGCTTTAAGTTTTCTCAAATCATACAAATGAGATCAGATTGTATCAGTAGGGTGTAAGTCCAAAACAGAGACACCACCAAGCCCACAGATACCAAAGATCTACCAATAACAAATTCTAGGGCTGTGACGAAATGCTTTTGTCCCGATTTGATTCCGATTTTTTTTGGGTGCCGATTCGATTTAAATTGCTATTCTCGTGATTATATGATATTGCTGTTTTTTGTAGGGAAAAAAAAATGTACAAAACTTTTTTTGCGTGCCATTTTTCTTGATTTCACTTAGGAAACAACACAGTAGCCAGATCATCATTCTGCTGCTATAATGACAAAAAAGACAAGTAAAAAGATCAATAAAAGCAATAAAAATAATTTAAATATTTTTTCATTTTGGATTATTCTTATTTATATGGGGGGGAATAGATTTTTTCGCAAAAAATCTATTTTAAAGTTGCGAAGAAAAAAGTCCAGATTTTCCGATTAGATTTTCCCACCCCTACCAAATACCCTCTAACACCCCAAGGTTACCTTTCTCCGTGTCCTGGATGGTCAAGAGTAGCAAACTGGACACTCGACGAGGCACATGTTTTAATATAACATTCTAGTTTTATATTCAAAATGTTTTGTTTTTTTATTAGTATTGTTTAGGGGTGGGAAAATCTAATCGAAAAATCGGAAATCGGGATTTTTTTTCTTCACAATTTTAAAATGGATTTTTTTGTTCTTTTTTTTTTTTTTTTTTTCTAAATAAAATTAATGCACTATAAAAATTTTTGTCATTTTTACTGTTTTAAACTTTTTACTTGTGTTCTTGGGCAATATAGCAGCAAAATGATGGTCTAGCTACTGTGTTGTTTTTTCCTCATTGAAATGAAGAAAAAATGACGAGCAAAAAAAAAGTTTTATACATTTTTTTTTGTTTTTAATTTACAAAAATCTGCGATATTGGAGAATTGTGAGAATCGCAATTTAAATCGAATCGGCACCCAAAAAATCGGAATCGAATCAAATCGGGACAAAAGCATATCGTCACACCCCTAGTATTGCTGTATCTGTAACTTTTGCAGAAGGTAATTCTCTGAATATTTCCATCTTTGCTGTTTTTAGGTGACAACATCAGAGAATTTCTTCTCAGCCTGCGATACTTTAGGATCTTCATCGCCCTGTGGAATATCTTCATCATGTTCTGTATGATCTTGTGAGTACCCCTTTTATACTTCATGCTGCTTTACAGGATGATGACGGCGCTTCACTCACACGAGCTTCCTCTGCTCCACAAAGATATTACTCTGAAAAAAACTAAGCTTTGGTCCTATGTGACATTAGGATGATGGGGTTGGGGATGAAGTGTCATTTAATTTATTTTATGAAATTTTTGTAAAAGTGGGCTTTGAACTTTTCTAACCAGATGAATGTCTTCTTTCTTTATAGACTGTTTGGATCATGATCAAAGTGTGCGACGAGTGGACCCCCACTGGGTTGTTCACTTTTCAAGCTACAAACTTCTAACCATACTTTTCTGCTCTTTTGGTCATCTTAATTGCAGTTATGCTCTATTTTGGTTATATTTTTAAAAAATCCTTACTTTTTTTCCCCAGCTGTTTGGACCCAAGAAGTTGATACACTTTTACCTCTTTTTTTTGTTTAAGCTTTCCTCTTTATATTTTTCTGGCATTTGTTCCAGAGCATGAGCTGCTTTAGTATCCCTCGTGTCACCTTGGTTATTCTACCATTATTAGAAAAAAACCTTAATTTTCCCTTTTGCATGCTCATCCATCACTTCAGCTGGATTAAAGATCGTCACATCGATGTTTGTCCCTTCATAATCTCTACGACGTAACACAAGTGAAAAATTTGGCAAATGCCTTGAATTATTTATCAGCTCCAATATGTGTTCTGTGCTGTTTCTTTTGAGGTAGATTACGCTTTCCTCTCTTGTGGGACGTATGTGCTATATGTTGATATAAATGCACTCTATTGTAAATCTGTTATTCATAATAAAAAAAAAATTAAAAATAAATTTTTTCTTATGTATGATAATGGACTGTCAACATATAAATTTACATATTGTTTTGTAAATTTCCTACTTGCTATGGATCAAAAACATTTTTCAAACTACACCTGGCAAACGTAAAAAATATTCCTTCAGATATTTCACTAGTTTCATTGGTCTGAAGTAATTTTAGTGTATTGGTATGAGATGTGTTGGCCCTGCGAACAGGGGTACATCTCGATGACCTGTCAGGATGTACCCTGCTTCTGGCCTGATGATTGCTGGGATAGGCTCCAGCCCCTCGCAGTGCTTAATTGGACGAAGCAGTACAGAAAAGGAATGAATTGTATAAGATGGAAAGCAGAAATTCAAAACGTGTTGGTATAATAAAGTCATGTCCCAGTTAGTGTTTTTCATTCATCACACAAGAGGGCAGCTAAGTTCAGTAAATAATATACTTATTATCCTTAAAAATACCAGTACAATTTCTTGAAAAAGCACAATTTAACACAGACAATATTCTAAAAGAAATTCAATTTATTTTAAATTATCTCCACAGCTTAGAAATAAACAAAGCAGTAGTAATAGTGTAATTAACATTCTATACAAGCAGTTTGAAAAACATTGTAACAAAAACGTTTCTCATTCTCAGCCTATCTGTTTGTGTGTGTGTGTGTGTGTGTGTTCTCATGTCACTAAATTACCGTTCTGTAATATGAGTGCATTAGCACAGATATTTCTATATGTTGCTTTCAATTTGTTCACTTCAAGTTTTTAACAATGCATCAATAGTTTAATAGTTTGATGGTTTATAGTTATAGTTTATGGTTATAGTTTGTTTATTACCTGGACAGAAATCCCGCTCATCTGTATGGTAAACTAAAAGATATTTTAAATATATTTATCTGGATTTTGATAAAAAGTTTGAATCCAGTGGAATCTCTGTCTTTAGTTAAGTCTAATTCTTTACACCCAGCCGTAGATATAGTTTTCTATATGCAGCTTCAGTTTTTAGTTTGTACATAGTTAGTTCCTTGTTTCATAACTCTGTATTTAGTTTGAGATGTTTTAAAAATCTGCATGAGGAGAGTCATTGTCGTAGATATCTGGAAAAAAAAAGGAAAATTCTTAAAAATCTGCTCAGATTAAAGACAAATATCCAAATGAATATGTGGGCTAAAATTATAGATATGCAGCCAATTTTAGACATGACATTATAAACTTACCACCTTGATAATCCACATCATCATATACATCTCCTTCCCTAGAAAAGTCAACATATAAGGTTTATGGCTTTATTATATAAACACACTAAACAATGTTTCTGTAAAAAGTGATCAAACTTAAATTTTATTTACTATTTTAAAAGTATTTGAATAAATAGGGTGCAACTTTGAAACTGACACATCTTACAATAAATTCTGCATCATAAGCTAAGATACAGTATATTTAAGAGTTTTATGTTAAGTGTATTGTGATCTATTTATAATATTATTGCATCACAACATTTTATTTTACTGTAATTCTCTTTCCACAACGCTGCTGTATAACTGCAATTTCCATTGTCTGGGATCAGTAAAGTCCATTTGAATCTGATTCTAGTGTAGTTAATAAACAGATCAATGTATTCAAACGCTACAAAAAAAATAAATTAAAGAAATTTGGGAGAGAATTTACTTACATTTGAAGAAGAAGACCTCTTGAAACATAACCATCTGTGTAGATAAAACATAGTATTCACTTTATTACACCAGTGAAGTTTGAAGCTTGTGTACTGTGCTGCTTTTGTTAATAATAATAATAATAATAATAATATTAATACTTTATCTAATATAGCACTTTTTGGACACAGCACTTTACAGAAGAAATAAAAAATAATTGCAGAAAGACAAGTTTGAAAAGGTGAGTTTTGAGGAGCAATCTGGAGTTGAAAGCATGCGCCCATGTTTGTTTAGAAACTATCCTTTTTCCAGCTTTTAACTATTCGTTGTGATAAACATTGAAGCCACAATGGAAGCGAATCTAATGAGCAAACAGTTATCAAGTAATATAAGAAGCTCTTGCTCCATCAACAGGAATGTAGCGAACTTGATTGAAAATACACCCCTGAGGCTGAGAACGTTCTTTCTAATCTACCATTCACACAGCTGACCAGCTCTTCAAGAGTGTAATATTTGCTGGTGGACTCGAGGATTCCACCAAAGGGGATATTAGAGAATTCAGAACAGAGATGCCAAAATTTATAGGTTGCAAAACCTAAATAAGCAACTTTGAGTCAAATCATCAGCTTCATCAGGGTTTCTTCATCATTATTGGCTGTTCGACTGCAGTTGTTACATTCATGAAATATGAACAGATATTGTTACCATGTAGGCCAGGCAGGGGTGTTCAAAGTTGTTCCTTGAGGGCCACTGTCCTGCATGTTTTATATATTACTACTTCAACACACCTGACTCAAATTAATTGGATCTAACAGCCTAAAAACTTCAGCACTATGACTTATTAATTTAAGTCAGGTGTGTTTGAGCGGGGATAAAAAAGCATAAAAAACTTGCAGGATTGTGGCCCTCGAGGATCAGAGCTGGACACCCCTGATGTAGGAAGTTGGTGAGACGATGCTGTACTGTGATCTAGAACATGGCGGTCTTCATGCTTTATCTAGTTCTGCATGGGTATCTGAGGTTTTATCGGATGAAGGTTAGTTTACACTGAACAAATGTTAGTATTTGAGTGCCTGTTTTTTCTTTTCTTATTTTATTTACACATTAAAAACAGTGCTCAGTGTTCCTGGGTTAGACTTTGGCCATTAACTAATTTCCTGTTGTCACTTTTAAGGTTGATGTTATTTACAAAAATAAAAAAAGCTCAACATAAATACATTTAATTGCAAGATGTAGATTGAAACAAGTCATAGCACATCACCATGATGAAATACATTATACCAGTCAATTAAATAAATTATTGAAAATTATCAAGTGCAACTTATAATGTAACTGATTGAATCTAAAGGAAAATTGTTTTCAGGTTTTCTTAAATAAGACAGACTGAACCTTTCTCTGGCTGGAAGTGATAAAGTATTCCGTAATAATCTGCCAACAGCAGAAAGCATGTTTTTGTTAAAGATGTATTTTCTGAAAGGCACTACACATCCACCTCTGCTCATTGCTCATGTTCGTTTTGTGTAGATGTTTTGTGTTTTGTGTAGATGTCAGCAGTTCTTTGTTAAATGTATTTGATAACTAATTATTTTTTATAACTAATTTTTTTCAAATCATGCAGCAGACTTTAAATTTTCTAAAATGTTTGAAACTCAATAAATTATATTTACACAGTATATAAGACTGATGATGATGATACAGGTTTCTTATCTACTTTAGAGGGTTTTTTATTAAAGGATTATAGAGTTTTTAAATATTGGGTAACCTTTTATAAGAGCAGCTTGGTTGTTTCTAAAAAGAAAAAAAAGAGTTTGTCTTTAAGATTTCTATATGAAAGGCTGATTCTACATGGACGTCTGTGTCCTCCTCCTGGGTTTAAAAACTGTTTCACAAAACCACATTGCTGTTTAATAAACATAGTAATGGTTAGTGAGAAGTTAAGTCCTATGCTACAAAATGGAGTCTTGAGAGGTAGCTATGAATACAATTATTAATATTATTATCACCATTATTATTATTATCAGTTATTTTTGACAAACAGCTTATGCTGTAGAATACAGAAAAACAAAGTCTGAAATTGATGTAAATAATGTACGAACATTTTCCAAACTTATTCCGACACAGAGCTTTCTTGCTGCTGGTGAGTTGGATGACGTCAACAATTTCTCCCTGAGTCACAGGTAGGTCTTTACTTCCTAGTTTCTTTATGATGCCGTTAGGATCCACCATCATGCAGTGCAGCACTCTGAAAGGTCCGTCATACTGGAGAAGAAGAACAGTTTTTGCATAATCATAAATGGACATGATGAATCACATTTTTTGTGTATATGAAGTTTTGTTGTGGGCTACTTTTCCCCATATATGTAGTAAACAAATAATTTAGGTATTCACAGCTCAGCAAATTAAAGAAACATGATAATTATTATAATAACTACCTGTTCTGCAGTCAACATTAATTCCTTTATTCCTTAATTCACTAAATAATCTGGTGTAAAAAATGTATTTGTACCTTAAATTTTTTCCTTAGCTCCTTTTCCACTTTAGGATCCATGCTGAAAAACATTACATTGCAATGTGTCAGTCAATCAGTTAACAAATGCATGAGTTGCCTCACAGCGATGAATAAAACAAGTTGGAGCAAAACAATTAATGTTTGTTCTTCAACAACATCCGGCTTCAGATGCACAAAACTGTGTGTAGTTTCATGACTGAACCTTTGTGCACACATGAAGGCAAAGATGTGCATAAGCAAAGGTTTTGCTAGATAGATAAAGCGATATGCTTGGTTATGAAAGAAAAACCTTAATCATGCTGAAAGCATATACAGGTACATCTCAGAAAATTAGAACATTGTGAAAAAGTTCAATATTTTACGTCACTCATTTCAGAATGTGAAAACCATATATTATATAGATTTATTAAACACAGAGTGAAACATTTCAAATATTCAGTCCTTGAAATTTTGATAATTGTGGCTAATAGATAATAAAAACCCAAAATGCAGTGTCTCAGAAAATTAGAATATATAAAAACTTCAGTCTTGGAAAGTCATGGTGTTACACGCCAATCAACTATTTATCTCAAAATACCTGCAAAGGTTTCCTAAACCTTTAAATGGTCTCTCAGTCTGGGTCAGATGGCTACACAATCATGGGGAAGACTGCTGACTTGACAGATGTCCAGAAGACAATCATTGACCCTCCACAAGAAGGGAAAGCCATAAAAAGTCATTTCTAAAGAAGCTGCTTGTTCACAGAGTGCTGGATCCAAGCATATTAATACTAATTACTCAGCGCATCAAGAGCCGCTACGCACAGACGAATCCATGGGCTACAAATGTCCCATTCCTCGTGTCAAGCCACTCCTGAACCAGGGTCAGGTGTGTCACAGCAGGCAGACACTAAAACCTGCAGGATGGCAGCTCACGAGGACTGGAGTTGGAGACCCGTGACACAGAAGTTATTATCCTGAAGTGGACGGCTTCATTTGACAGCAGGGATCTCAAACTACTGAAGGTTTTAAATGTTTTTCTGCCTCAAAACACTTGACTCAAATATAAATAAGTCATTGTGCAGAGCTTGAGCTCAAGTTTTTTATCCACTTCATTTGAATCAGGTGTGTTGGAGCAGGAAAACATCTAAAACATCCACAACAGTGGCCTTTGAAAGCCCAGAGTTCACGATTCCTATTTTATAATAACTTATTTCACCTTGTGTCACATGTTAATAGTTTACTGTATAAAACAGAGATTTTTATGCTTCCAATCTGTCTCATTTTCTTACAGTCAATCTAAGGTGAACAGATACCTTATTTCAGGCGGGGGTGGAGGGAAATCATCAGGTAAAGGCTGAACGTCATCATACTCATCTGTGGACAGAAACAGTCAGTCTGAAACTTAAATGATTGTGTCTTTTGTTCATAAAAAAAACACAGATATTACCAGAAGAACAAAATATATAAGTAAAAAGTACAACTTATTTTAAAAAACAGTGTGATATTATTACTTTTGCATGAGTAAATAATATGAATAAATCTGACACCACTGCATAATATGGTGTTATAATATCAACCTACTAATTCTGATATGCTGATAATATTTCTGTGTGGTTTTGTCACTCACCGTCATCTTGCGACAAGCTGCAGATCAAAAGAAACACAAACAAGATGTTAGATGGAACAATTAAAACTTAGAAAAAGCAATTCAACAAGCACATATGAGAAGACAAACAGCTGAAATGTTTTTATTTTTATGTTAATGAAAAAAATCCAACACAAGAGGAGTAACCTGTCTCTGTTGTTGGACTCCATGTGAAACAGCTGTGGGGGGTCTGGCGGTGGAGGAGGTAACTCCGATGTGTTTGGTTTTCTTAATGGGAGCAATCTTGACTTTATTGCCTCATAGTCAATGTCCACACAGGTGTTGCTGATATATCCATCTGTAAGGAAACACATTAGAAAATCCAGCTGTTGTCAGCTGTACTATGATCTAATGCACAAATTGTTGATAAATATTTCTGCTACCCAAGATTTTTCTTTTCCCAACACATTTCATGGCATTATTTCCTGTTAGGACTTTTCTCAGGATGACTGAATGTCATTGAAAGGAGGGCTTTTTTAAAATCAATATAACAGCAAGCAAATACAGTGACATGCCTGTTGATTCTGGTGGTCCATGAAGCAGTATTTTACAACACCTGGCAACATTTAATAACAACAACCACACGATTAACATAGATAAAGCAAAACAACAATTCATGTATGGAAAAGGTGGTGTGGCATCACTAAATACACAACTTTTTTCTGACAACTGTAATGCACTCATTGTTGTCAAACAAAGTAAATGTATCTTTGATGTGTGACTGTTTTATGACCAGAAATCTATTTTAGCCCAGACCCTGGTCTAACAACCAGACCTCAATGGAGCCCAGTCTTTACCAGGGTTTGGTCTGTGTTTGTATGATCAGTGTTGAGCTTTATGTTTTGGCTTCGGTGTGTTTTTGGTGACATTTTCTGACTCTATTATGGTTTAGCAGCTTATTGCCATTATTTATTCCATTGATGGACATATTGTGTTTTATCACCTCATTCATTATTAATACCAATAATAATTTTATTGTACTTTATTACTGTATTTTCCCACTCCATTAGTCACTGGACATTAGTCACACAGACTTACCGGTCACAGGAGGAAAGGTCCTGGCTTGATCAACATCATCACTCATCACTTTTTAGTTCGAGCTGCGCTGACATAAACCGCTGTGGTGCATGGTTATTTCTGCTCTGCTGAATTTCCGCTCTGTCCATTAAAAACAGACTTTCCCTCACAATCTGGAAGTCCTGAGATTCTAATCTCTCTGTTACAGCAGGCAAACACTGTGACACATTTCACTAGTTAGTTTTACTTCTGCCTTTATTGCACCTGGTTTCTATTTCTGATTTACACCTGCTCTGCACTTATCCATTAGCTTGTTCAGAATAACTTGGTTTCCTTTGTTTGATTCCAAATCATTGTCTAGTCTGTCGATTTGCAGTGCTATTTTCCAAATCCTTGTATCATCTGTTGTATCATCTGGTCCTGATACAACAGGACCAGTTCTCCTCTCCCGTCCTGATAACATGGTCTTATTTATTATATAATATGACTGGAACTCAGAGTCTTTCGCAGTGACATGTGACCTCCAAATATTAATCTTTTTCTAACTTTAACTCATTTCTGCAGCATCCATTAACAAAATACGGCATATTTACACCATGTTTACAATGTGAAATAATAACACAGATGGGCATATTCACACATAAGTAATATTAATAATAATAAAAATAATATTAATAATTATTATTATTATCATTACTATTATACAACACAGCTGTAACAGGTTCTGGCATGAAAATGGGTTGAAATTAGATATCTTGTCCTGTTTCTTAGAAACAGTTAAAATGATAATAAAATAGAGCTGGAGGCTATGAGTCAAAACCAGCTAGGTCTTTTGACCTGGTAGTTAAAGATCACAGTTATCTGCACATCCTGACCCTTTAAATGTTATTTACATTACATTGCAAAATGGGAGCCATGGCTGGACAACCGTCTTTAAAAGATGCAACAATCACATAAAATATCTCCTAAAGAAAGTTGAAATTATCCTCGTGGATACAAGAGTTAGCTAAGGATAGGATAGCAATTAGATGATCCGATACAACTACATAGAGATAAGTTTGATAGAAATGCATTCTTTTCTTTAATTTAAGCCAGAACATTGAAAATGGGATGGATTAGTAAGATGGAAACTCCTTCGTATGAGGATGAGAAAAACTGCTGCTGGGCTACAAAAAAAACTTCCAAACTGGATTCTATCAGCTTGCCTATGAAAGATGAAAGTTTTTAACGCTGGTTTTGTAGATTTAAAAAGCTGAATTTAATCCACAGAATTCCAACAGGGATTGTAGATGGAAAACATTATCAGTCCTGTCTTAAAGAAGTCATCTCAGCTTTGCCATCTGGTTTCATTTTGTAGTTCAGAGTTGAAGACATGTAGCACACTACTGACTGACACTCACAGTTTCCGCTCATGGAACGAGCCAACCATTTGCCTCCAGGGTTATTATTCACACGGATGATCTCCACACTCTCTCCTTGTCGAACACTGAGGTCCAGTTTTCCCCCTCCGTACCAGTCATGCCGAACTTTGGCCATATGAAGAACTTCTACCTCACCTTGCAACTGCAGAGATAAAAAGCAAAGAGAAAAAAATTAGCAATTTTTATTAACAAGACGATTTAGATGAGAACAACAGTGCAAAGGACCTCATGGTTCCAGAAAAAAAGTGAGTCAGATCTTTGCGTTAGATATTTTGCTTCTTCACCTGAAAGTTTTTCTTCAGCTCATTTTGTTTTTTCTGATGCTCCTGCATCCCTTTCTTCTCCACAGTCATGCTTTTTGAATGCACTGGATTCCTATAACAAAACAATGTTAGAACAAGATAAAGCTTGTTACCTCATAAGTTAATCACTTACTAATCCTTGTCTCTTAAGTTTTATTCTTTAAAAAAGTACAAAACACCAAATTCCCTTGATAAAATGATGCTCATTTTGCATGATATGCTTATTGAAAAAAATCCAAATTGCCTCCAAATGTTTCACATTTTTCTGTTTCCATGTCTTCAACCTACATGTCTTTTTTTTCACAATATCCTGCTTCAACTGGAAACACTTAAAGATAAAGATAAACGCAAAACAATTTATCTCTTAAACACCATTTTCAGCATTTGCAGTGTTTTAAGTCAAGAGCTGCAGCAGCAGAAGTGGTTGATCAGCAGTGCAGCCGCGGCACATGCTTAAGCAAAAAACCGCAGCACCACACAATGCAGAAACATCATGCATTTGCAGTTGCATCTTACAACCAGCAGAGAACTTATTAAATAATAATATTTTAATCAAGGGCTTACTCGTCAATGTCCTCATACACATCCTCGTCGTCATTATCATCATCCTGAAAGAAAGGGTTTTTTTATGCCTCAACAGATCAATTACTGTATTTGTTGTATGTAAAGAACAAACGCTCATGTTCATTTGTCATTTCCACTATCTTTTACAAGTTTCTGCACGTACCCCATCCATACTCTGAGAGTTGTTTTCACTGAATGACTCTGCAAAATCATAAGCAAACAAATTTGTTCTTTACTTGAAAACAGCACACGTTTTAAGGTGTCAATATGATTTTAAAAATGTACTTTTAAAATGTATTTACAGGCTTTAAAGGGTTAGCTTTAAAAACAAATGATGTAATAGGTGATTTGAGGGGAGAGGTTACCATTTTTTTCAAAGCTTCCAATATCATCATAGACACTCTGATCATCCTCGAAGTCTCTGAAAGAAGTAAATAAACTTTAATATAGATTAACTCTGACTGTAATGCTGCTATGTTTTCATTACAGGAGTCGAAAACCAACAAAGACACATAACATAGCACAGCAAAAAGTAAAACTAAATGTATCCATAGATTTTAGGATGTATGATTTTTGCGATATTGTTTATTTAATAAGGTTTGATAACGTTCCTGTCATGAACACTCACATGGAGGTGGTCTGGCGTGGCAGTCTGTTGGGTTTATTAGGTCTGGTTGGTCGTTGTGGAAGCACTGGTGGACCGATCACTGCTGGTGAAGACATCCTGCCTGCTGAGCCTGACATGAAACTTGTTCTTCCTGAGCCATGAAAACATCCACAAAGAAAGATGACAAATTAGGTTGGGTCTCTGCTTTTTGCAGATGACGTGGTTCTGTTGGCTTCATCTGGTCGTGATCTCCAGCTCTCGCTTGAGCAATTCGCGCCCGAGCATGAAGCGGCTGGAATGAGAATCAGCACCTCCAAATCTGAGACCATGGTCCTCAGCCGGAATAAGGTGGATTTCCCTGTCCGGGTCAGGAGTGAGGTCCTGCCTCAGGTATAGGAGTTTAAATATCTTGGGGTCACGAGTGAGGGAAGGATAGAAGATGAGATCGGCAGACGGATCGGTGCGGCATCTGCAGTAATGCGGACTCTGCACCGGTCTGTCGTGGTGAAGAAGGAGCTGAGCCAGAAGGCAAAGCTCTCAATTTACCAGTCGATCTACGCTCCTACCCTCACCTATGGTCATGAGCTGTGGGTCGTGACCGAAAGACCGAGATCTCGTATACAGGCGTCTGAAAGAGTTTCCTCCGCAGGGTGGCCGGGCTCTCCCTTAGAGATAGGCTGGGGAGCTCGGTCATCCTGGAGGAGATCAGAGTAGAGCCGCTGCTCCTCTGCATCAAGATAAGCCAGTAGAGGTGTATCGGGCATCTGGTCAGGATGCCTCCTGGACCTCCCTGGTGAGGTGTTCCAGGCACGTCCCTCTTGGAGGAGACCCCGGGGAAGACCCAGGACACGCTGGAGGGATTATATCTCTCGGCTGGCCTGGAAACGCCTCGAGATCCCCACCGCAGAGTTGGCAAATGTGGCTGGGGAGAGGGGAGTCTGGGCTTCCCTGCTTAGGCTGCTGCCCCCACAACCCGACCCCGGATGAGCAGCAGAAAATGGATGGATGGACAAATGAGGTCAAAAACCTTTTTTAAACATCATGAAAACATTTAACTGGAACATTTGTAGCTGGATTTGAGGCTGAAAGTGAAGCTGCTTGAATTAACTCAGCTCAAGTGAATTACTGCTCGCTCTTTTCTACTTACTGTGCCAAGTCAAAAATACAACCGCACAGGAAACGAACCAAGTTACCCGCTGATTCTTGTGACATGTCTTGCACTTGTCATTGTTTTATGCCAAATTATCTTAAATAAAAAGAATCATCTGCAAAACAGACATTAATCCAGAAAAATGTTTCTGACAACATACCATTACTTTTCCCTTCAGGAGGAAGATCCACTTTTCGCTTCAACTTCATAAAAAGCTCCAGATTAACATTAGGAGGTCGTTTGGGTTTCAGCGGCTGGGGTCCTTCCGGAGGTAGCGGTCTTCTGAGCGGAGTCACATCTCCTTTGTTTTTCTGACGGGGCAGCTGACGGAGAGGGAGGGGTGTGGAAGTGGGAGATGCTCCAGGACCGTGACCTAAAACTGGAACAAGGGGGGCAGTCATTCTGGTATCAGGAGGTTTCTGGTGTCTCAGCATCATGTTCTGTAGCATCTCCCCCGTCTGCTTGACCCTGTTGGCGTCCGCTGGCTGAATCGATGCTCTGACAGCAGAAATGGGAGGTGGTCGAGGGAAACCAGCAGGTCTGGAGGGTACGAAGGCTGGTTCTGCCCTTTGGAACCTCACCAGACTTGGGCTAAGTCCAGCTGGGGGAACTACTGATGATATTCTGTTGGCCAAGTCGCTCTCAGCTTGAGGCAGAATGGCTCTCCCATACCCAGGCCGTGGAGACTTTGGTGAGCCACTGTCTCGGCTGCTGGTGTCCGAGGTGCTGGGCTTGTTGAACCTCGCCCTCAGAGCCTTCACATCAACACTCTCCTCCTGAAAATAACACAAGAGCACAAGTTCAACTGCATCCGACTCTGAAGCAGGAAGTTAGCAGTGCAGCTCAGAGCAATGCATGCCCCCCCCCCCCCCCCCCCCCCCCCCCCTCAACACACACACACACATGCTTGAATACAGCTTTAGTCAAACTCCTACACTGACTTTGCAAGGTGAGAATGCACACTGCAACTCTGTTTCCTGGTTTTGATGTTCAAAGAGTGAATAAGTCTCTCTGCAACACACAAAACCTTCCTTCACACACACACACACACACACACACACACACACACACACACACACGCACACAAACTGTAAGTCTCTGAAGAGGTTAAAACCAAATAAGACTGTTGCTGTAGATCCATAGAAATCTTAATAATAGAACAGCTTATTATAATTTAAATGTCATGAAGACTTTTCATGACAGTCAAAATGAGATAAACAAATCAATCTGACACAACATTATTTTCCAACACTTTCTATTGTCTTGTATGCATTTGCAACACAAGGGAAGCCACATGGTGGCCCAAGTCATCCAACATGAGAACATTTCATTCCTCCATTTTGTTCCTTCCAGGTCAGGATAAAACCTGGCTAAGTTCAGGAAGAAATACACTACTCACCAAGTACAGTCACTAAATTAGGACAAGCTTCTGAAAATGCTTAGATTTTTTTAGTTGACAGCATCAAATATAGTATGAAGGTTCATAATAACCAGTCTCATAAGGAGCTGCAGGGTTTTTAAGCTCGCTTTAGCACATACAGTGCAATTTCATCTAAATTGGTCTTCACATGAAAAGTAACAGCATGTTAACCTTTAAAAACCAAAACTACTCAATTTAATTTTGTTCTGAAGCAAAGAAATACAAGTATATTGTCAAGATGTTAACATGTAAGGACTATTCTTTTGATTAACAAATTTTGAAAAACATACAATTTTTTGGGAATCAAATTAAACCAAGTTAAGATATATTATGTAAGAACTATATAAAACAAAAGTTATTCCTTTGTCTTTGAAAGGTTGTACGTTTTAACATCAGAGGCGCCATATGGGGGGAAAAGTTAGGAAAAATCTAAGGGCTCCATGGCTTGATAGGGGCCCAAAAAGATGTACAAACTATGTAATAAAATCATTAAACCTTCATTGAGAATAATAGATACTTTTTTAAAAGTTTGTAATAAAATATAGCAGTAATATACACTGATAAACCATTTATATTAAAATAACCTAGTTAGATGTATGCACTGTGATTTGACCCTTTATAGGGCACTCAATGAAATACCTTCAAATTAGAAATTGTAATCTAAAATTGTCCATTACATTGACAAAAAAAAAAAAGTTTCATGCTGAATATGAAAGCAAACAAAGTGTTCAAAAATAGTCACTTGCCCCATAAAGGGTTAAACACAGCCCCAGATCTTTATTATTCCTATGAAAAGCTATAATTTTTTTTATCAGCTTGAAGCAACTGAAGCAAAAACAAAAATCTAAATTTTGCGATCAAGTCATGGAGTCTATGGCATTGTCTTTCGTAGGACCCAAAATTCCTGGTGGCGCCCCTGTTAAACATAGAAACATGCATGCTCTGGGAGAAGACGGACGCTTTTTCTCTCCCTCCCGTTCCCACTCTGACCTGCTGCTTCTTTGTTTTGTCAATCTATCTATCTGAGCCTTTTGCTCCATTTCCTTCTGAATTTAAATCATGGATCTGGTCAGCTGGTCTCAATGCAACTCATCAAATCAAAGAATGGGCGAAAGGGAGCCCGCAGGTCCCGACAGAAGGCATGCTGCTGGGTACGAGATGAAGGTCATGTGCCTGCTGCTTCTTTCTGTGGAGGATTTCTACACAACTGGATTTATGATAACTGGGTTTCTGCTGTTTGGTGTGTGTGGTTTCCTGGTGTCTCGCAAATTCTGGAAGATCTGTGATGGACTATGCCGAGCAACTAGCACTCGAACTCATGCGTGACAGCGCTGGACCACGACTGGATGCCAGTCTGGCCTGACCTGGCAGGCTGGTTGCGGTTCTGGAGTTCATCCGTAGGTGGGAAACATCATGGAGGAGCTGTTGCTCTGTTTTGGTGGAAACTGACCCCCGATCCGGCTGTTTTGGAGTCCGACTGAGACCACTAAGGACTCAAAGCTGAGCCAAATGAAGCTTAGCTTGACCCAAAACAAAGCTGTTATCTTAACCTGGCTCCCTGACTGGCCTTGGGCAGGCTGGTTATCACGTCTCCTGGAATGTAATGCTGTCTGACGCTCAGGCCCCCTCCTAACGCCTCCCCTTTCTCAGGCCTGTGGAACTTAAACTGAACTCAGCTCTCAAGGCCGCGTTCACTTCAGGTGTCACAGATGAACTGGGGAAAGTTCAAAGACTCACTCACTGAACACACACACTCACACCCACTCTTACAGACACACTCTCCGATCTTTCACCGCCTTCTCCGGACCTCGCCCCTCCCTCCACTCACGGACAGCGAGTGGGATGGGCATGCTGCCTGGCTGGCTGTGACCTCACTTGGCTGTCTGGGAGACCCCCCCCCACCCCACCCTGTCTGAATTTGTGCTTTTGTTTAGAGATGTGGGGGTTTTTTTGTTGCATCTTTATCCTTCCTCCTTTAGGTGAAGTGTAGAGATACTTCTTTTTTTTTTCCAACACCCACCCATCCTTCCTCATATCATCTTTTCCTCATTTCTAAGGCGGCGCCAGTAAAACTGGCTGCAGGGCCTAAGCTGTAAACTTCTGTGAACTTGTCATAAATGTTAAATATCTGTATGTCAAACCTTGGACGAGCTGGCTTGAACCTTGAATTTCCCCTCGGGGATGAATAAAGTATCTTTGATTTTGATTTGAAGTAGGAAATTACAGTAACTTTTCTTATGTCTTTCATCATTATCTTTTGTCATTTTCTCAATTTCCAAATTCATCTCTTGAGATAGACTGGGCCCTTTAATTGGCTGGTCTTTTTGTAATTGTTATACAATTGAAACACTACACTTAGGCCAGTAGCTATATGGCAGAGAATATTATACTGTTTGATGATGTATAAATATCACATTAGCCAGTTTGGATTTTGTGACCTCCATTCTACAGAATTTGCGATTCTTTTATCTGCTGAAAAGATATTATCTTACTTAGATAAGCATATGTGGGTGCAATATTTTTAGATGAAAAATATGTCTTATTAGCAAGAATTACCTATTTTTAACTTCTCAGAAAATAGCTTGAAAAGGATAACCTCACATCGCTCATACAGGAAACAATATGTCAATGGTGTCAAATCCTCATACCTAAAATGTTCAGTAGGGGTCCCATAAGGCCAAATACTTGGACCTATGTGTTTAATGAGCTGCTGAATGTTTGCACAGATGTTGACGTAGATTTGGAAATTATGTAAAAGAGGTTCTTTTGATTTTGTTTTCTTCTTTGACTGACATTCAGAACTGCAGAGCTGCAGAATTGGACTTAAAATATCTAGAATTACTTTAGATTCAACACGTTCTCACAAAAATATTGCAAGAAGCGAATAAATACTGTAAGATTTCATCTCTATATCTACATTAGAACTTCCCTGACTGAAGGTGCCTCCATGATGTATGTGCACTCTATTTTTGCACTTAGATCACTGTATAACAAGGTGATCTTATAAAAGTTTCCACAATATTAAAATCTCTTTAATCCCTTAACAAAAAGCTCTAATAATATTCGATAAGAAACCTGTATCATCATCATCATCACTCTTGTATACTCTATAAATACATTTTATTGTTTTCTGAAATTTTCAGGAGCTGCTGCATGGAATTTTACAAATTTATACATTAAGCCAACATATTTAACAAAGAACTGCTGGTAATTACACAACAGGTACCACTAGCAGTTAGCAGAGGTGGAAAATGGGACTATAAAACTGGACTCAAAAGCTTAGCTGCTACTGAGGACTTTATCCTCCATAACCTCCATTTAACCAGCGGAGCTTTTCAACAAGGCTGAACTTATTATGTGTCGAAATCTGCCTGTCAGCTACAAAGGCTGTGACTACACATTTCAACTGATTTTAATCTTGTTAATAATAATATTAATAATAACAATAATAACAGCAACAACAATAAGAACAAGAAGAAGAACAAGAAGAAGAACTATTATCCACTTAATCATGAAACTGCATTTACCCATCTCTGGATGGATTTGCAGGTGATCAGTAATAATAACAATGGTGCTATCTGACCCAGAAGTTCAGCTTTAATTCAACAAAAAAAAAAAAAAAAACGACTGCCAACAGCACTACAACACCTGCGTCCAACTGGACTCGCCAGCGTCTGACCAGCACTTATCTATGATGTCCTCTATTGCTGGATTTCTTACTTGTGTTGTTATCACTCCCAGATGTTAGTCGCTTTGGATAATGGGTCTGCTAAATGACTGTTGAATAGAATAGAATAGAATAGAATAGAATAGAATAGAATAGAATAGAATAGAATAGAATAGAATAGAACCTGGAGGATGTTGCGGGATCTTGAGTTACCATTTGAACTATCCTTCTCTTCAATTTTTTAATACATTTTCCAGGCGTGTTGGCCATAATGACATAATGTGTGTAGTCACAGGAACCTCAAGTTTCTGAGAAATGGCCTTATAGCCTTTATATTTAACAAGTTTATCTAGATTTTTCTTTCTGATTGACTTGCTGATCATAAATTTAAGGATGTGTGATTCTGATTATATGACAAACCTTTTTTTTAAAACTATGGTCAAATTATTTTAAATCTTTTCGAAGGATGCCATCATTTTTATCCAGACTTGTTTCACTACTTTGTTTTTAAAATGATTCTGCTGAACAACAAATCAAGAACAATGTCTGATATTCATTGATTCATTTTCAGGACAATTTAATCCATTACTAGTTTCTATTCTAACCTACATACAGACTCTTTAATCCAAAGTGACTTAATGTGTGACATCATAGATTTATTATAGCAATTATGCTAACACACATGTCATGTGGGTAGCAGGAAGAACCCATGCATACATGGGGAAAACATGCAAACTCCACACTTTTCAAACCTCCGCTCAGCCAAGGCATGAACCAGCCATCTTCTTGCTGTGAGGCTGCTGTGTTAACCACTAAACAACCATGCAGCCCACGTTTTGGTCAGTTTTTATCTTGGCAACTTCAGTGACTTTTGTTTTTTCTTATCACCAGATGTATGTGTAACAGATTTGTCCATGTCTGTAGCTCTGTTCAACCAGGAAGTAGCCCGAGTGTTTTCGTAAAGTTTCATTATGTTGTGAACTGAGTGTAAGTCTGATCTGAACTAAAGAAAGCCGTTGTTGTATAGAGACTTTAAACATTCATGCATGATTGAAAGCATTTCATGTTCAATAATAAAGCCCTTTTCCTTCCATCGTATGAGAATCCTGACTTGATGACATTTGATCTGAGGTGGAAAAAATCCTCTGAGTTATAATATTCTCATAACAGTTTAGTCTATTACTGATATATATTTTTTTATGTCAGGACAGCTGTTTCCAGATGTGATTTGGTTATTTAAAGTCATGATGCCAATAACATGCAAACCAGAGCTTGTTTACATAGAAATGGCTTTCATGCAGTTTATAACCACATATCTAAAAACAACTTACCTTTAATGGATTTTCTCCCTGAGAGAAACTTTGTGTATCTAGTCAAGACTCAGAGTAAAGCGAAGAGAAGTTTTTGTAAACATTGCACTCTATAAACTAAAATGACTTCACTGGTTCAATTGAAACACAGCAGGCAGAGTCTAGTAATGGTTTTTCAGAGCTCTCATAACCTAAATTTGATTGACATTAAATGATCTTTAACGACAATAAGAACATTTTATTTACCACTTTGCCACTCTACTTTTAAACAAATAAAGGAATTACGCAAAATAAGACGATTTTTCAGATTTCAAAGTCAAACAGAGGATAAGCAGGAAAAAAAGAGCAGGAAGTGCTCACAACCACACATCTCTACCTCAGCTAGCATCCTGCAGTGGTTGCCATGGAAGCGCCCTCTGCACCAATAAACTGCAAGCTCTGTTCTGTCTTTTTACTGTAATGCTCTTTCTTGTTACAGAGAGCAAAGGAAGCATGCCTTCACCACAAAGCATACACATAAAAACGCACGGGGTTCCACTTTAAGTCAGTAAGTTCTTGCAAAAGAGACGGCATGTGTGCTTCTGCAAGAGTGTGTATTGCGTCTGTGACACATTAACTCAGACAACGGTCTCACCACAGGCTGTAGAGAGCAGGTGTGTGAGTAAAACAGAGCAAAGTAAAAAAAAAAAGAACCAACATTTTTTTAATGCACTCTACAAATAAAATCATGTAAACTATGACTTTACTTGTCTCTGTTACAGAACAGCAGATGCAGCTGATTAATTAAATAATTGGTTTGTTTTGGTGTCTCCTCATGATATTAAAAAGCATTTTCAGAATAAAAACTGAACATCAACAATCACTGACACTTTCCTTTGTAATATAAAATGACACTGCAGAAATGCAACATGTCATTTCAGAGAATTTAATTACAAATTTGCAGCCATCCCTTCCTTTCATAACTGGAGAACAGATAAGTAGAAGTGAAGTGGTGCTTTGAACAAAGTGAATGATCAACCAGTGATAGCACTGTAATAAAGCTTTCTTTCATCAGCTGCAGCGCGAGTGTTTCTTTTTTTTTTTTTACCAAGCTGACTTCCCGTTTTCACCATGAATAACATTTATTTTTCAATGAGTTATGTTACAGCTATAAAAACACTGGGGTTAGACACACAGAAACAAAAGAAAAACCTGGTGAATGTTTTCATATGACACTTAATTATACTTAGAGACCTTGGTGGTCAAGAGGAAATTACCAGAATTAGACAGCCAGCACACACAAAGAAGTATGAGCAGTGCACTAAAAGAGTTTTGGATAGATTCATTTAGTGATTACATTTATATTTGTATATATTAATATATGTATATAAAAAATGTAATAGGTTATTATTAGGATCAATAAAAACAGTGAAAGTTATCTTACCATGTTTGCCTTTAGTGTTGATTTTTTAATGATTGATATGTTCCATGTCCAGTAGTTCCTCAGTCTCCAGGCTGATGCTGCCGCTCAGTTACATGACCTAAACTTACTGCAAAGGAGGAAATGTGCTGCAATTCTGGTTGGGCAAGGGAGTAACTGACTGAAACATTACAGTGATGTCATCCTGATGATTTATTTTTCTTCTTAAAATAACAATTGGAGCAATTTTTTCCCCTTACTTACAAAGTATGCATTTTTCTGTTTTCTTCCAACTTTATTATCTGCAGTGCAGAAACTAAAGAAATAAAGCAAAAACCTTAACTTAATGGTTAAGGTCTTTGCTCCAGCTTTAAAACTGAAAAACAAAATAGATTTACAATTAAGAGAAGATGAAGTGAGGTGAAGCAAAAATGTACATTTCCGTAATTCGTTCATCCTGTACAAACTGAGTTTATGCTGTCAGATATCATAAGTTGTGAATTATCCTGATGGGCTTTACAGTTAGCAAAACTAATATCTTAGATGGAGTTAAAAAAGAAATGAAAAGAAAAGTTCCTAAAATCAGACTGTTTATTAAGGAAACCTTGAAAGAGGGCAGATTATCATACCTAATCTAAAATATACATGAAAAATTGCATTTCATGAAAAGCAAAAAAGAAGGCAAAAGCCATTTCAAAAGTCACACCTGACTTCTTTACCTTAAAAAAATAACATTACTCTTTAACTCATAGATTTCAATGAGTAAATCATCAAACTATTGTAATTTCTAGTTTATCCTGATAGTAAATACACAAAACAAAGGCATTGTGTACTGGTTTCATTCTTTAGATTCTATTTAAAGCAGCAAATCTAATCATTTTTATGTTGATCAACTACAGAAATTCTGGATTAAAACGCATTTAACATCTGAAAAAATATTTGTGTGGTTACTTAACAAGCTACTACTCATTTTGCCATTAATCATACCTGATGACTCAGTGTCCAGAAATAAAACTGTAAGATGTTCTTAGAACAGTGCTTCTCAATCCAGGTCCTCCGGACCCCCTGCATGTTTCAACCCTACTTTAACACAATAAAATAAAGGACTCGCCAACACGAACTTGATGAGGAAGTTCATGATTCAGGATCACGTCTAAAACATGCATGATACTGGTTCCTCAGGACCGGAATTGCAAAACACTGTGTCAGGACGGAAATATTGTTACATCATTCTGCTATTCACAACCGTCTCAGGCATGATTTACTCTGACCAGTTCATCACAGGAGGGATTGGTTATCCAAGCTGGTGGATCCCAGGGCTCCTGTTGTGGCCAAAGAGGGGTAAGGAGAGTTTAAAGGGTTGGGGTATCCATTCATGTACGGAGGTGTAGCAGGACAGCCTGTTGGACTTCCTCCCACCATGAACCCAGGTTGAGGGAGCAAGATGCTCTGAGGCTGCTGGCCACCTGGAGGGGGCCCTGTAACACCTGCTGGTGCCAAGGCAGGCATGCCACCTGGCATGGTGGACCACTGACTTCCCCACTGGTTTTCCAAAAGCCCCTGCTGAACCAAGGACATCCCAGTGGGAGGGTATGCTGACAAGGAGTATGGAGAGCCCCCTACTGGGTGAGTGGGGAACATGGAGAGAATCTGAGCACTGGACAGGGTTTGCTGTGGAGTTTCTGAAAGACAATAAATGACATCAAGAGACTTCTGAAATCTGAAGCAAATAAAAGCCACACTGTTCTGAAACTCATACTATTAAAAATAATGAGGATCAGTTTCTATCCTTTGTAGTTTACAGGTCAAACAATAAATAAATGTTCACACAGGATTACTTTTATCACAGTCCAATCAAACAAAACTTATGTTCACGCCAAAACAATTAGTCACAATCATTTGGTCAGCTAAAAATTTTAAACAACTTCTCCCATCATCTCTAAATATCAGCTAATTAACGTTTTTACAAAAAAATATACAAAAATCTTCCAGACATTTCCAACAAAAAATGTAGAGAATTTGTGTGAAAGACTTATGTAACCATCCATACTGATTAAAGGGATCCCATTATGCTTTCCCTTATCGGCTCCCAGTTTACAGGCTGCCAGAAGTCACTTAGTTCACGTAAAGTTTTGATGGACATCAGTCTTAAAGACAAAGTAGTTAAAATGCCTGTAGCCTGACTCAGATTACAAAGTTTTATTTGCATTTGGTGTACTGTATATGAGTTAGACAAAGTTCATGGTAATTGTAAAAGGAAAAAGAAAGAAAAAAGCATTCAGCTCTTTGCAATCCAAAAAAAACCCATTTCTTCTGAAGGTGATTTGTGCCAAAGTCGACTGGTTTTCCTGTCTGAGCTTCAACTCAGACTCACATGACTGACTGGTGTCTTCCAGATATGAATAAGAATAATAGACCAGATATCCCTGGGGTTCATGTAATTCCTGAAAACAAACAAAAAAAAAAACTTAAACAAAATGCTAGCATGTCCCACAGTGTGTTCATGCTAACCTGGCTGATAGGCACATGAGCTCGGAGTGGCTGACAAAGGTTCCTCCAGCTGAGGGGAAAACACTTCCAT
Organism: Telmatherina bonti; assembly: GCF_933228915.1. NCBI lineage: Eukaryota > Metazoa > Chordata > Actinopteri > Atheriniformes > Telmatherinidae > Telmatherina > Telmatherina bonti. The sequence continues at coordinate 11,755,125 of NC_136626.1, forward strand.
CAGTTCACTTCTTGAAGAGCTCTGTAGACAGAATCACCCAAAACAATGTATTCAGTCTCACCTTCGCTTTTAAACCACAATGAGGAAACTGTTGTTTTTAGCTAATATAACAATCATTTTCTCTGTGTCAGGAAAAAACTGCATGTTTATTGATCACCTGAAATAATTTACATTTATGTGCAGTCAGCAAGATTTAAGTAGAGATTTACTTTTATTGTTCAACAGATTGGAAAGTCTGACTGCTAACTATATTACCCTATAAATTTCAGAAGTACTAAATTGCTCAAATGTATGTTCCAGTAGTTTTAGATCCCGTCAACACCTCCCCAGGTTACATATGACTTCAAACATTTTTGCCATTTCTTTGAAGGATTATTAGTTCTGTGAGGCAGAATGAAAACGTCACATGGCAAATGTAGCATTTTGATACCTGGTTTGACAATTCTCCTGAAGAGTCAGCTTGAGGACTAAATACGTCTTTGAGAGCTGCAACCTAAAACGTAACAGGAGACATATGACTTCCATTACTGGGATGAAAAAGAAAAATACACAATCAACAACAAAAAAAAAATTACTGATAAACATTTAACAGACCTAAAGATTCATGATTTTTCAAAAGGTGTATATATCGAACAACAGTAAGTATATACACTACATCATACATACTATCATACTACACGCGCACACACACATATATATATATATATATATATATATATATATATATATATATATATATATATATATATATATATATATGTGTACATATATGTACATTCTATTCTTTCATTTACCTGAGCAGGAGAATCTGAGCTGTCATTTAAAGGCACTAAGGAGATGTTCTGGGTGGAAAAAATAAAGACAAAAACAAACTCTTGGGTGAAAACAAATAAACAAACTAAAACCATATTAAAAAAGACTTATGGAGATTTTTTTTCTGACCTGTGATTCAGCAGGTTCCTGTGGGTTCACCGTGTCCGCTCTCTGACAAACCTCCTTGATGTCAAGAAGGACCGGATAAGCCTTATAGACACAGATAAAACATTACACACTAAGCAAACTCACTACATGGTGGCATACACAAAACTCTACAATGACAACCGTCCATCTTCTTTCTGGATTCATGAGATTTTGTCACATCTGAAGCTAACTGTTCTGTTTCAGTGTATGCAGGAAAGGCCACAACAGCCTGTATATTTCTCTGTTAGTGCTCTGTGATGTTACCAGGTGAGTCATCTTGAAGTAAAAGAGGATGAATGAATCTTCGTGTTGGTAGATGTAGGCCAGAGCTCTGGGATCTGAATCATCCTTTGTCAGTGAGCTGATCTTGCTCTTGTCATGGTCTTGAACAAGCTGAAAAAATGGATAATACAAAGATTTTTTAAAAATATGGCTGAGATAGTACGTATCTGTTACATGTTAGGCTAAAAGAATCACCAAGAAAAACCTCCAAAAAGTGCAACAAGAATAAACACATAAGCATCACTACAAAGTGCTTTCTTCTTTTTTAAGTGCAGGCGAAGGTTAGTGATGTTGCAAAATGATGGCTGCAAACAGGGGAAGGCAAGAAACTACCACAGTTTCTTGAACAAAAAGAGACATTTTCACAAACTTTTACAAAAAGAGACATTTTCATTTGACTTGGAAAGAATTTACCAAGAAAGAAAACTACTACGAAGCAACTGAAGCTTAATATCTTTTAACGGGGCAAAATCGTCAATAAATCTGTGGAAGTAATATTTACTCTTGAATGTATTTGTCTCAATCCAGTGAAAATAAAGGAAGGACCCAGATAAAACACTACAGGTGAGAGGTTGATAAATTAAACTAAGACTGCAAAGATGGGATTCACAAAGTTCTACAAAATAGTTACTTGAAGCAAAGTAAACTCATAATTAAAAACTTAGACATGAATGGCTTGATGTCTAACATGGCAGGTGACTACACCAGCAAACAATGAGCTGACATAGTAAAAATAAAAGCATACAGGTTTTATATTGAGGGACAAATGATAAAACAAGAACAAGATTAGTTACTGAGAACCACACAAGAAAGTAAAATAGGAATAGGAAGTTAAAGCCTAAACTGACAATTAAGAATAGACTGAGGAGAAAATATAACACAGAAACCTGACAAGAACCGACCTCAACAGAAATGAAACTTAAATTAACCTTATCCATTAACCTGACGGTGGCGTTGCAGTTCAGGGACTGAAAAACGACCAGGACAGTTTCATTCAAAGCGACTCACCCCCGTCTTCTCATCCACAATTTTCAAGCCAGTGGAGCATATTTTCAGCCAAACTCTCGGCTTGTGTCGTCCTTGTTTCCTTGCTGCTGCTTCAATACCCTTTAACACGCATGCAAACACACACAAACATGCATGTAAAATTATAAGACATTGATATGAACTGCAGAGAAAAAAACAGAAAGCACAGGTCCCCCCTTACGAGCATGGACAGAGACCATCTGAACTGTCATGCAAAAAATCATGTTTAAGGTTGAACTCATGAAGCTTCATTAATGCACATGGCATGTGAAACTTTTACTTCTGACATGCTTAAAAGATTAAGTCACATTTGATAACTTGAGATTAATAGATATTATGATGTAATATATTTTATTTTTATTGGGTTGACTGTGTTTCATTTAACTAGATGCAAAATGTTTCACTTTTTTAAATGAGTTGTTTTTCAAGGTAATAACAGTTTCTCATCTTTACATCATCTAAAATGTTGTTTCTGTACTATTGTCGTTTCAAGTAAACTCTCTGTAAACAATCCTGGAGTTATGGCTCAGGTTGGACCCTCTTCCCTGTCGTCTCCACTCCCAGTTTATCAAGACAGCTGAGTCGGTTTCTGCCGAAGCCTTTTTCCTGTTAAAAGGCAGCTTTTCCTCGTTACTGTCACCATTTGCAAGCCAAGGATGGAGGATTGAATCACACAGAGGTATTCCTAAGCAAGGCAACCTGTTATCATTAAAACACAATTGTGAGTGAGACCGTAGTGTTAATAACTACGACATAGAGCAGCCCGGGTTATAATTTATTTGAGTTCATTCTTTTATAACAAGATTGCAAATGAAATGGACATATTCAGATTAAAACTGGATTTGAATATAATTTGAAAGGTGTCTTGAGATAATTTGTCCTGTGAACTGGCATTACAAAATAAACTGAACTGTTTCTAGATGTTTGAAAATAATCATTGTCTGTTTTTATTAACATTTTCCACAATGCATCCACATTATGTTTACCAGAATAAACTCTATTAGGGCAAGATTTTTAAATTGCACTGTTTCCCCTCAGTGTTCAGCCCCTCCAGACTGAAGCTTCTGCCAAAAAAGGAAAATATAAACTCACACACTCTCATGGGAATGGAGGGCCTGAAGTCAAAAGTCAAACAAATGTCAGGTTGTCAAAGCCAATTTTTGAAAGCAGTCACGTTACCATGTTTTTCTTTGTTTGTTTTTTTTGCTAAAGTGATCAATGTTTTAAGGGTAGACGTCTTAATAAGTGCAGATTATTATATGCATCTGGTATGAGCTGTCCTACAGTAAATATTTAGATTGTGCATTATTTTCAGAGTATTGGGCCCCATATTACATGACAAAACTTCTGAGCACACGACCAAAAGAAACAAGAGTCATCTGAAAATTTGACCACAGGAAACCAGTGAGTGTGACGGAGACTTGACCACATCAGAGACAAGGAAAAAAAGGAGGACAGATGTACAGGCTGAAGATTCTGCACAGAAAAGCTCAACAGGGACAAAATCCAGGAAATTAACGTTGTTGATTTGGTGGTTGTGTTATCTCAACAAGCTACTGTATGTAAAAGTTCAAACTGTTTTCCTGTCTGACACATGGAGTGACTAATAATACATCTGAGCAGCTAAAGGACGATAATCACTTGAAGCTAACCACCCCCCCCCCTTTCCACCTTCAGCAGCTTCAGCTGAGTCCAGGACTGAGTCCAGGACTGAGTCCAGAACTGAGTCCAGGACTGGCAGATTTCCTGACCCAACAGCTAGAAACCATCAACCTCGCAAAACTGCTGTATTACTTTTTCAATGTGCATCTTTCTGTGCAACATTTACGTTGATGATATTTTACGTCAGCTGAGGTTATCCATTCATTCATTCATTCATTCATTCATTCATTCATTCATTTATTATCCTAACTGCTTAATCCAGTGAAGGGTCACCGGGAAGCTGGAGCCTATCCCAGCAGTTTTGGGCGAAACGCAGGGTACACCCTGGACAGCTCGCCAGTCCATCGCAGGGCTGAGGTTATCCACTTTGTTCTAATTAAATACATGATAAGGACAGTCCCACAGTGTCTTGTGTCTTCATATCCTCCCAAATTCCCAGAATTAACATGCTTACACACAAGCCAAAAGATTTTTTATTGCCTCAGTCTTACATGTCAGAAAAGTATCAATTGCAAACTGAAAATGTAAATGTTAGCAGAGACAAGGCTAACGTGCCAAAATGAAGTAGTTTAGTTTTCTACACCTGTGGTCAGCATAGATCTTGAAGACTATCATGTAGTTGTTGGCCTCTTGACTAGCAATGAAAGACTGTTTTAGGTTTAAATGAAATATTGGTCTAAAGAAACTGCTTTTTCCAGCCCGACTCCACTGATGTTAGATTTTCATCTCATTCTTTGTTCAACATCAAACATCTGGTGTAAACTGTCTTACTGACTGAAAACACGAAGGACAAATAAGATTATTTTCACACAGCTTCAAACATGAACAGACGGGGCAGACTTATTCTGGCAACGGAGGAGGATACCTTCAGTTTCATCATGGAGTCCCAGCACATTTTCTCTCCTTGTGCTTCGGGTACCGGGTCCATACCGATCAACTTGGCCCTGTAACGAACCCCGTCCCCATGGAAACGGGATGAAGTGTCACTGGAAGTACCTGGGAATCACATAGAGAGAAAAAAAGGGACAAACTATGAGCAAGAAAATGTGTGCATGACTAAACTGTAATGAGAATCCTTAATATTTGTGAGCTGTAATCCAGTTAAGCCATGTTCGTATTCATGCTGCTAATGAATTTGTATTTGCTTGATGATAGTGTGTATGTTTATCTCTGTGTGTGTTTGCCCAGACTGCAGTACATGTGAAGTTGTGTACAACATAAGTAAATATTTGGGTATGCTTCCAGCTGACTAATACGAAAATGTGTGTTTATATGCCCTGTATCTGTTTTTCTCTATGTAAGCAAATCATAAATGCAGTGTTTAGCTGATCCCGAGTCAATGTTTCATCTCATTTCCTAAATGAAAACTTGTAATCTAGTGATCAGGGAAATGCTAGTTTTCATATCAAAGGTCAACGTTGGAACAGTTTTGCTGGAGTCAGGCAAGAGTTCACAAGCTTTTTAGTCATCATCTTGTGAAGTACTTAAAAGAATGATAAGTCATCATGTTGTGCAGTAATATACAATTACAAGTTAAATATCCACTAAAACAAATCGTCAGATGTCCAGGACATTATTTTATTATAGGATGTAGAGCTATTTTTTTACTTATACAAAGCATTATAAAGGTAAACCAAAGCAGAACATGAAGATTAACATTTTATTTATGTTACTGTGTGAAATCTGGTATTGTATTATACCAAAAACAGCTCTTCAAAGTATGAAACAGTAACATTTTCTATATCTTTGGCATTATAAAAGTCAAACTGGTGTATCATAAATATTGTCTCCTGTGGCACCAGAGTCTTTATCATGCCATCATCATTATTATTTTAAGTATGTAACACCAAAGGAATTTCAAGCTTTGCCTAAATTGTGTACATTGCCCTCATTCGACCTCTATTTCACGCACTGATGGTAACACACACACACACATCCACACATGCATATTCACAGGTCTCACTGGAAAAACATAAGTCATGGAGTAAACATCATGAAATTATGGATCAAATGCTTTCATTTGGTGAGAAAGAATATTGTTGACTGACCTAAGTATAGATATTCTGTGTCAGCTTGATGTACGTGGGTTACTGTTAGTTCGTTAACATATTAACTAAGGACCTGACTTGATTTGAGAGTAATAAGAATCTGCACGATGACAAAAATAAATGTTGGAGGGGTTGTGTGTCACGTCTAGTCTGAGAACACATCGGACAGATTTCATTAACTTTTATTTACAACTCTTTTAACTTTTAGCAGGTAACTTTTAGGGTGACTCAATCAGAATTTACTTCTTACTTTATCTTTATTAATTTATCTCTTATCTTCATTGGTCTAGAACTAAGTGGAAATCTGAATCATGGTGTTTTATTTCATTTATTTACTTTAGACCTTATGTTTTCAGCTGATTTGGGACATGCTCAAAACTTCAGTGTCATAGTTCAGTATCAAATATCCAGACTTATTGTCAAACAATTTGGCCAACTCTTCATGTGCAGAAATCAACAATCAGCTTGGCCAGTTTAAACCTTTGTATCTCCAGACAATGATAAGGATTCCAGTTTGCCAGAAATTCAACATTTGTGATATTTTAAATCATTCTGACGACGGCGATCTTAATTGCTGGAAGGCAATTTGTCATCAAGACGTCCATTTTTCACTGAAAAGATTTCTTCGCTAAACTGGGTGGTTGGAAGCGTGTTATAAGCTGCCGTTTGACACTCGCTTTGGTCACATGTCGTGGCACGCGTGTGGCATTTCTTTAGCAACTGAGAAAAGAACTCAAGTTACCCGCCATTGAGGCAATTTCCTTAATTTTACAGTTTGGAAGTGTGTTACCTGATGAATCATCCAAATATTTCCCACCATCATGCTTTCATTCATTCCAACAAATTTCACATTAAGTTCATTAATCATCATTGGTTTAAATTTGTTGTAGAAGACAATATATCCCTCCTATTAATTCAGTTATCTCAACAGAAGACTAATGACAAAATGTTTTCCAGAATGATGCAACGTTGTTCTGTCAAAGGTTTTACTGAATTACTTCAAAAGGATTTTGAGCACAAATACGTCAATGTCCTCCACATTATACAGCATTAAAGACTTATAACTAAAGTTTCCCTTTGTTTTGTTTTTTTTTAGTTTTTTTGTTTGGAGGTGGGGGGGCTGCTGTCTCCGTCTTTCCATTGGCCTGCTTGACTTTTAAAACATGAGATTAAACCACATCAAACATGAGTAAACCAGCTTCTCTGATATCATGCTGACAGAGGAATGATGAGAAAATGCTGACAGGATGAAGCTGCAATAAAATGGAAAATTAGGGAAAAAAAACTTTGACCTGCTCTGGCAGCAGAAATCTCTGCATCCCTTCAAACATATGCAGATTGCAGAAGTGTATAAAGTAGAAGTAGAGAGTAGAATTCCTGTCCAGCAGCTATTCCAACCAGCCACTAAACCAGGGGAATTAAATCAGCTCAGCTCCACTGCAAGGCAGACGAGTCTGTTCCTGAAAACACCCGTTCTAAATGCATAGATACAACAACCTGGCAGGACTTCTACTTTATTTATACTTCTACTTTACACACCAGATTGTGGATTCATTTCATGACACACAGTGTGGTTCAACATAGTTTTCAGCAGCTCAATGATAGATGAGCATAATGTGCAAACATTTGAGCAGATAACAACTTTGAAAGCTGAGTCATTTTTTAGCAGCACCAAACACTTTTGTGAACTTGTTTGTTATCTATCTAGGATTTTTCTGGCTTCTGTAAATGTTTCAGCTGTAACACCCCAATTAAAGTGATATGTAACCAAACTGTGGAACAAACTGTGAGAGATTTATCTCGAGGATTTATGAGTGTTGAGCAGTTGAACTCACTACAGATGACTCACAGGCGATTGGCAAAAGTTTGTTCTATATTTCACACATTTACACATATTCTGATACATTTTAACTCATCTGCTTGTTGCAAATTTGCTGTGTTGAAAGAACATACAAGAAAAATGACCACTGCAACTTAGTTGCAAAGGAATTTAAGTGTATGGGGCAAATCTGTCTATTAACCCTTCCTGCACACAGAAACCACAAGGATGAGAAAACACTTTATTACTCTTTTACAGTGCTTCCTTCAGAGTGTTATTAGAAAAGTGTGACTCCTGCAGGTGCACTTTGCTTTTTATAGGAAGAGGAATAGAAAAAGATGTGATCATATTCCCATAAAATGAAATGGTAATGGTTAACATGCCAGTGTTGTGTCGTTTTGCAAATGGACATTCCTGTAAGATCACATTTTGTTCAACAACTAAACACACATGAAAACTGGAAATCTGTGAAGAGATTTCCAGAAAGGTACTATTAAGTATATTTGTTATGATCTTACAAATGCTGGGAACCTTCCAGATAGACATTCAGGAGGAACAAAGAAGAACAAAACAGCAAGGCATACCTGAAAAGCCCCTCATTTCCCATCAGACATAACAAATTTACTATGCCAGTACTGACAAGGCTGCTTTTTCTTCAGCCCTCAAGTAATCCCATCTTTATTTAAGTGGAATTTAGTTTTATAGAGAAAAGAAAAAGTTTACTTTTACAGAACAGATAAAAGTGTAGTGTGATTAAGTATTTATGTGTAATTAAAGGAGTCATTTTTAAAAGTACAGAGCATGCAGAATCAGGGAAGAGTCCGAAGGGAATAACAGTATGAACAATGTAAGATACTAATACTCTACTTTCTGTCTGAATACACTCTCACTCCACATGACAGAGTTGCATTTGACTTTATTCTTCCTCTAAATGTATTCTTCAAGTCTGAAATAACTTTCTGTGGGAGTGAACTCTGACAGGGAACCGTAGTCAAGAATCGTACCTCTTGTGCTGGAAGGCAGCCCGGCTCCAACAGCAGCTTGGCCTGGTGCCGGACAAATCCTGGCAGCTTGCTCTGACTCCATCATGATCCCGTCAGCGTGGACATGAAGAGCGTGGGGCCTTGGGATCCTGTGAAAACAGGGTGGTCATCACTTTGCATTGCTGCTAAAATGAGCTATTTCAGATAATCCCGGAAATGCAAACATTTACAGCTGCTGAAGTGCAAGGCAAGAAACATTAGAAATGCAAAAACGAATCTGTGATTTTTATTAAAATTGCAGAAGAGAAAGGGTTTCATCAACCTCACCTGCTTGTCTTTTCTGTGAAACTGCGGCTTGGCTTGTCTAATAGCCTAAACTTCTCAGTCAAAGGTCAGCTTGCAGAATCACTGGTGATATATTAACATCCGCTGGGAGGCTCACATGCATGGGAACTCTTTTAGAAGGCAGAAGAGGCTTCAGTAGAAAGTATGGTCTTTACTGAGCACTTTCCCTTACAGAGGATGCATGCAAGGTCATGTGTTTCCCTAAAGGACAGGCTTTTTAGAGTTATTTTCCTTAAAAAAGATCTCAAATGAAAAAGGACATGCCAACATTTTGGAGCTTGCTGAAAACCTCTACAAGGATGGTAGGTAGTAGAAAACAACATAACAGCAAATCAAGGAAAAAGGGTGTTTTTAATATCATTGTATAGAATCTTGAAGAGCAAAAGCAGAAAAAACGTATGAAAAAAGAGCCAAGTGTAAACACATCAGAGACAGAGAATCCTCCAGAGATGACTGAATTATTCAGTTTTATATGTTGTCAGAGAGAATGTTATTCACAAGCTGAGAAGTGACTCACCTCAAGTCCTTCAGACATGACTCCTAACATTTCAGGTCCTTGCTGCATCAGTTTGACGACACAATAAAATTCAGATTTTATCATTTGAACATCTAAAATCTAAACGGTTTAGCTTGTTTTTTAAAGTTAAAAGATTATAGATGGTGCCATAAAGAAAAAATCAAAGTGATTTAACAATAATGTTGAAATGTGTTACAGGTTTCCAGGTTTCTTCCTCCGTGTTGTTTCATATGTGCAGCCTTTTGTGCTTCCAGTAGTTACATTTTATTACATTTCAGGAGTCCACATTTTGTTTACACAATGCTTTCTCTCCAATTATCAGGCCCCTTTTTTGGTATAAGGATTCATTATGCAAGTGATTCACGGCCACAAAAAAATGTGGACTTTGACAAGAAACATGCATTAGCAAAGAAGTTTCCACATGCAGAAATGTTTTCTGAGGAAGCGTGGCTGATATGTTAAAATCCCCTCTAAAACAGGAAGTGTTTTATCTGAGATTAAGAGGCGCTTTCCTAAGAACTCTTTTAAATTAGAGGGAATGCTTTAAAGTTACAATAGTAAACAAACCCAGAATTTTTAGGTCAGAGCAGTAGTTCTGGCAGTGCAGTAGAAACTCTTGTAACCTGAGGAAATTAAATACAAAAATTAATTTACATTACCAGGCAAGATCGAAACCACCACTGTCAGGAAAAGGTCATCTCAAAGACTTTTATTACAACACAGAGTGGTTTTCATTTTCAGCCAGTGAAAGATGACGGTTATGTTGACATTTCCCAAAGGTGACAGTAAAAGTTCAAAAGATATTTGACACACAGACACTGCAGATCAGAGGTCTGGACCTGGACTTGTGTTGGCCACTTTGTCTTCAGCTGCTTGATTTTGAGGTTGAATCGCTCAGAGGTAAAAAGTTGTACCATGAGATCTAATGTATTATGTATAGCAAGCATGAAAATTGGACGTTTTATGTCCACATATTTTAAAATTTCTTTACATAAAAATCCTTAAAATTGCTTTGGGAATGATGTCCTCACTTAACAGCAAGAAACTTTTAACACATGTCTGACTGAAGCACACCACGGTGCTGTGCTTTACAACTATAAACAAGATCTATTGATCATTCCTTTCATCTAAAGTGAAACTGAATGTTTTTAGCTTAATTTTATGTTAAAGTAGTTCCAGTTTTTCTATTTCTACAATTTGAAAAATTATATTAAATAGAATTATCAGTTTATGCTGTTGTTTCTTGTTGCTTCTGTCTTTTTGTTTTGTGTGTGTGTGTTTCTTTATACTTAAAAGAAAAAGTCAAGCAGGAAACGCATCAGTCAAAAACCCACTCAAAGGCTCAGTGTGAACAAAATCAAATGCCAATGACATAAAAAATGATACCATCAAAACCTGTTTCTGTTGGTATCTAATCACTTTAACTGTTATGTTTTTATGCTGTTTTAGATTAAACTCTTGTCACATAAATGGCGGCTGTCATGTTGGTACTGCTGTTTTTGCTACAGTGTCTCTGAAAGGACAAACAACTCAGTGTGTGAGGTGAAGATGCTCTGCGTGCCGGCTTTGTTTGTTAGATACAAGAGCATCATTTGGGATAATAAACACCTTTAAAGGGGCTAAAAGTAGTTCCCTGTGGTGCACTAATTGGCGTGCCTAAAAACAGTACAATTACATGTTTGTCTGGAAGAGTTTTGGTCACTGAAAGCCAGCATCCATCAATGCCCATCTTTACCACAAGATGTCAGTCATTCTTTCACACTGTATCTTTTACACCAAGCCTTTTCGGTTTACCCTGCTGAGTAACAAAGGACTCAACACCAGGCCTGATATATTAATAGTTTAGTCCAAGTGTTGCAAAGTCCGTTACAGCTTGTTGAAAACTCAGCTGCCAGACTTTTACCTGGTACCAAAAACAGACAAAATATCACTCATGTTCTTGCTTCTCTACATCTCCATTTAATTTTAGAAGTGTTATCTTTTTTTTTTTTTATGTTTTTAAGGCTCTGAATGAATTGGCACCTGAGTTTGAACTCCTCTCTCCATAAACTAACCGACCTATGAAATCTTGTGAACCGCTGCTTTTAGCTTTCCTCTTTTCACCGTTGGTCTCCAAAAGAGATCACAGCTTAGTGGTGTCAAACCCAAAAGAGAACAGTATTCTGTTGTTAATTAGATGTGTATATTCTAGTACGACTTTTCTTAAAAACTATGGAGGACCAGTTTGCTCTGACTGACGTTTGACTGTAATTAATTCACCTTCATTTAATTATTTTTATTGGAATATTTTGTGTTGCTTTTTTTATTGTGTGTCATGCCATGTGCTTTAGTTAGCTATTTTGTTTTAAATGTGCTCTATAAATAAATAAACAATACTCAAGTAGATCTAATTATCAGCTTAAATATATATTTATGAAGATATACTTTCGGTGTTATGCTGATGACACTCAGCTCTTCATCAATGAATGATAAAGAAGTTACTGAGGTGACGGACTTGTCCTGGAGAAATAAAAACCTGATTTAAAATGTTCTACTGTTGAATTCAGACAGGACAAAAGCCATTGTTTTTGCTGGATGTTATTACTTTGGTTTTCGGCACTATAGAGTCATCATTCAGTTGACTTCAGGCGCTACAGACAGAATTCAGGACCAACAAGACACATCCTTTGTCTTAGCCTTTCTACATTAGCTTGCTGCAAAATCTAAAGAAGAATTTCAATTTATTCATCCCATTTACAGTCCTTAATTATCCTTTCTTAGAAGTTATTTTTCTTTATTAAATGCTCAACATTGATAAAGCACTGCCACCATGCCTTTCTCATTCAGCCATTCAAACACAACACAGTCATGCAGCAGTCTACATGAAGCCCTTTTTCTCTCTTTTTCTCTGTAAGCATGCACCTGAACACATATCAGGGGTTATGTGTGGCTCCAGACTGCCCACAGATATTTTGACATGTGGAGGGGCACTGTGCGCACTGAGCAATCACCAACCCAAAAAACAAACAGCACTCTATTGCCTCATCTGGCTGAAAGATTTAGGATTGTTGAAACACTTAACAGTACTTACATGTGTAAGAGGTAAGAAATGTTGAACGTGGGTGGCCTGCAACAGGATGGTCTTCGTTCAGGCTTGGCATTGCATGAACTGAGGCTTCCTCACCAGTGAATTACAGTTTTCATGATGGCTTGTTGTGGTTAATGTCATTTTAATCTCTCAGCAAGATGACTTCATCAGTTTGTGCCTTTAAATGCATAGCAAATATCGTCATTAAACAAACAAATTATTTTATTATGGTAAATGGACTTGTACTTCTATAGCGTTTTTCTAGTCATACAGACCACTCAAAGCTCTTTACACTATTTGTCACATTCACCCAGTCACACACACACACTCATCCAACACACTCATCCCCCAATAGGCACATCAGGGGGCAGCTTGGGGTTCAGTGTCTTGCCATAGGACACTTCGGCCTGTTAATCTTTTTCTGGAATTGATCCCCCAACTTTCCAGTTGAAGGACAACTGCTCTTCCTCCTGAGCTACAGCCGCCCTGCAATTATGACAGTACATTGGATAATGTGGGTTATATTTATTAAAAGAACTGATTTTAATGGTTGGAATTTGAGTTTTTTGTGTTTGTTTTTGTTGTGAAGGAAATCTTTGTGAATAAAAAATTAGGTTAGATTATTCTGAAATAAATCCATCAACATCACTTTAACATATGCTGTTTGACAGTCCATTCCTGTCCAAGCTCCCATTAACCACAGCTGACTTTGCTGATTTTAAACTTTTTCAGCTTTTTCTGGTAAATTATATCTCACTCTTTCCTTTCTCAGCATTATTTGTGATTTCATATCATCTAGTGACGTTTATTGACTTTACTGTTCTTTTTACTTTTGTAAGCTTTTTTTTTTTTTTTTTTTTTTATATTAAACTCTGCTAAATTGTTGTAATTAATGTCAGCCTAACTTGTGTTTATGTAACTCCTGACCATCTCTTGACTTTGGATTTCCTTGTACTTGAGAGCCCAGGAGATCCTCTTGATTTAATTCCAGGAAATAGCAGAGTTCACCAGTTCAATTTCTGCTTCCACTCACAAATCCCTGAAGTCCTTTTTATACCAACAATCATTACGTTATAGGGGCAAAATGATCTCTTGGAATTCCTTTGCTGATATTTCTACATTCAGAGGCAAGAACGTCATGCGTGATATGCTCAGACTTTCAGTAACATGTGATTAGAATTATCAGAAAACTGCAGCCTCTGTTGTAGTAAACGAGAAAACACTAAATTATAACAGTGCTCTGCCGTATCGCTGTTAACATTGCTGTGGTGTTTATGTCTATATCACTGCTTGGTTGTTTCTGTTTAAATTGTTTCGTTTTGTTTTTGTTTTTTGTTGTTGTTTTGTTGTTTTCTTCAGAGCAGCATTTGGATTATAGCATATTAATCCAGTTACAGCCTTTAACCCAGTGTTTAACCCAGTGTTTAACTTCCTCATTAAGCTCTTCGAGCCTGTTAATGGGCCCTTTATTTCATTCAGGTGTGTTAAAGTAGGGTTGCCTATAAAACATGCAGGGCAGGGTGTCCTAAGAACCGGAGCTGAGAAACACGGCTTTAACCGGATTCAGGTGTGTTGCAGCAGGAAAAATCCAAAACCAGCAGGACAGAGGCCTTGGAGGACTGACTTTGGACATTTCTGCTTTGTCCAAAGCAGAAATGTCCAACGTAAAATGTAAATTTTAAGTTTACATTTTTCTACTACTGGACCAGTGAAGCATCTGGACTAAAATGATGGAATATCTTTGAATTTTTAAACATCTTGCCCATCTCAACAAATACTTTGGCATACATCCTTGAAAAACTTGTTCTAATTCTTTTTATTTGTACAGATCAGCCAAAGAAGAAATACAGTATTTAGGTTTCAAGTTCTACATAGATGGGTTTTGTTATCTTTAGAGAGGGGTTTCTCCTTGCTGTGCATTCTGCCTTCTTTCTGCATGTCGGCAGAAAGGAGTTTTTAAGAATGAATAAATTAATTAAATGAATGAAAAATACTTTATTAATCCCCACAGGAAGATTCAATCTACTTTCAATCAGGATTTAGAGAGTGATATGGTGCCTTTATCTGCAGCTGTAATTTGATCACCAGTATGAGAAAATAATAACTAAACAATGAGACTTGTTTCCACATTTATTGTTAAAACAACAGTGGATGACTTTAAGCACTGACTCATTAGTTATGGAAGGGCAGGGATGCTTTTTATAGAGGGAAAAAAACACCTTTCTGACCTTATAGGGATCATGGCATGTTTTTAATGGCTGATTACTCCTAGCAGCATGCTTTACAGCTTGAGCACTGCTGAGACCACAGACAGAGACCATATATTTTAAGTTTAATAAATACTTTGTGTTTAGACATGCAAGATCACTATAAACTCTGCAATGTGAACATCCCATGATTCATGGTGAACTGAAGGGTATTAAAGTCAGCTTGGAGTTTCCGAGCCCTGGCATCTCTGTGTTGTTCTCAGTCTGCCAGCTCCTTTTTATACCAACAATCATTACGTTATAGGGGCAAAATGATCTCTTGGAATTCCTTTGCTGATATTTCTACATTCAGAGGCAAGAACGTCATGCGTGATATGCTCAGACTTTCAGTAACATGTGATTAGAATTATCAGAAAACTGCAGCCTCTGTTGTAGAAAACGAGAAAACATTAAATTATAACAGTGCTCTGCCGTATCGCTGTTAACATTGCTGCACTTTTTGTCTGCAGCGAAGATGCAGCGAAGATGAGCATCTACCAGCATCTACCAAGAAATTTTATGGCACTTTTTGTCTGCAGCGAAGATGAGCAGCTTACCTCTCAGATAGGTGTCGTGTTTTGTCTTTTAAGGTCGGCTGCAGACAGAGACCCTTCTCTGCTGCTCCTCATTGTAAACATTAGTCATGCTGTAGTGAATGTGTAATAGCTGCAGAGTCAGAGCCGGCTAAGTGCACTGACGTCCTATATGTTCCTGCTGTCCCCACAACCATTTACCGTAAAATCTGTTTTAAGGGGGTGGGGGCTGTGGACTACTCTTTTGTCTGGCATGCCAAAATTATCAACCAAAACAAGGCAGTGGGATTAACACTGGAAGAAATTGTTTCCATTTCACATAATATTTTTGTTAGATAGTTTTTGATAAAAACTTGATATGTTTCAGTTTGTTTCGGTCGAAGTTGTTTTCATTTAACAGGATTCCTGATAAAAACTGCCTGTAGACACTGGCTTAAATCAAACATTTAAAAGAAATTAAATAAAAATAAAAAAGAGAAAATAAGGCCCTGTTTCAGTCAAACAAAAGTCCTGAGATGGTTATATTTCACAGATTAGAAACAAAAGAAGAAACTGCAGATATATGAGGCTGATCTGAAAAAAATATTTGAGGTTATTTTATTGATGGTTACACAATTTAGACTTTTATTGCAGACTAAATCTGAAAACCACTAATGATTGCTGCAGGTAAAACGTGTGAGGAGCTAACGCCATCAAGGTATAATTTTATCACATGTCTCAAGTTTGCCAGAGCAATTAAGGTCTGAAATTTGTGTGACTGAAACATGTTGATTTGTGACATAATTTAACCCTTTCATAGTGGCCATATAGAGGAAACCTATGTACAGGCTTTTTTTCTTGCACATTTATGAATGACGATGATATTTTTGTAAATAAACCACTTCAGTGGATGTTAGTGAGTCATCCAATATGTTTCCAATCACTGCAGAAGAAATAAATATATGATATAATTGAACATAACGTAATTACGTAAGTTTGCCTTTGCGATAAATAGTAAAAGAAAATGATACTGCTATATTTTCTAGACGATTTACATAATATAATTGTGATTACATATTTTATAGATATTTAATAGAATAGATTCAAATAAATCATAAACCATTAGAAATTCTAAATATCACTAATAAACAACAAAAAAAAAAGTATTATTGCATATGTCTGTAGAGGTAAAATACTGTATTTAAAAAAAATGTTGCATTTCTTTTTTATTTTATTAATTCATGCATGATAGGGTTAAATTACTTTTCCTCCTGAATATGTAAACTGTGATGATGTATGATTTCATAGCTGTAATCACGTGTTTGTTTGACATGTAAAAAAAAAAAAACATCTGCAGAGAATGTAAGGATACGTCATGTAGCAGGGTGGGATGGGAACACCATCTTACAAGGTATGTTATCTCATTCCATCATTTTACAACCACTGTTGCCTGGTTAGGTTTGGCTAAAAATTAGGACAAATCTAGAAGGGAAAAATTAGGAAATATAAAGGAGAGAAAAATTATCCTCTCCAGGACTAATTTGAATAGCAACACTGAATTAAAGATTTGCTGACTGAGAATTCTGAAGTGATTTATTAATGATTAAGAATGATAAAGTACTGTGCTTAAATCTGATCCTCCTCAAATGTCTGTTTCTTTTTAAAATAATTACACTCAGTCAATTAATATTCCTCATTACATTCAGCAATGTGTTTATGAGTGTATCGATGTACAGGTACATCTAAAAAAAATTAGAATATTATTAAAAAGTTCAAGGTTTTTCATCACTCATTTCAGAATGTGAAACTCAGAAGCATCTCACCTGAGCTAAGGAGGAAAAGGACTGGACTGTTTCACAGATGAAAGCAAATTCTGCATTTCATTTGGAAATCAAGGTCCCAGAGTCTGGAGGAAGAGTGGAGAGGCACAGAATCCATGTTGCTGGAAGTCCAGTGTGAAGTTTCCACAGTCAGTGATGATTTGGGAGCCATGTCATCTGCTGGTGTTGGTCCACTGTGTTTTCTGAGCTCCACAGTCAACACAGCATCTACCAAGAAATTTTATGGCACTTCATGCTTCCTTCTGCTGACAAGCTTCATGGAGATGCAGATTTCATTTTCCAGCAGGACTTGGCACCTGCCTACACTGCCAAAGGTACCAAAAGCTGCTTCAATGACCATGTTGTCACTGTGCTTGATTGGCCAGCAAACTCACCTGATCTGAACCCCATAGAGAATCTGTGGGGTATTGTGAAGAGGAAGATGAGAGACACCAGACCCAACTATGTAGATGACCTGAAAAAAAGAAAATGAATAAAAATGAAAAATACTTTATTAATCCCCAAAGGGAAATTCAATGTTAATTATCCTAACCCCTTAGTCCATTGAAGGGTCGCGGGGAAGCTGGAGCCTATCCCAGCAGTCTTTGGGCCAAAGGCAGGGTACACCCTGGACAGCTCGCCAGTCCATCGCAGGGTCGGAAATTCAATATTGGAGCAGATAATTAACTAGAGAAGGTCTTGTTCTGGAGGCTGATGGCTGCTGGCAGGAATAATCTTCTGTATTTTTCAGTCTTACAGCGACCTGAAGAAGCCTCTCACTGAACACGCTTTATTGTTTCTTCACTGTGTTGTGGAGAGGGTTTGAAGAATCCTCCTCAATCCAAAGGGTGCGATTAAAGCAACCTTGGTTTCCATTACACCTGAGCAGTGCCACACGCTGATCGCTTCCATTGCCACGCCGCACTGATGCATTAAGTCATGTAAGACACTGCATTTTGGGTTTTCATTATCTATAAGCCACAATCATCAAGATTTCAAGAAACAAATGTTTGAAATGTTTCACTCTATGTGTAATAAATCTATATAATATATGGGTTTTACATTCTGAAATGAGTGACAAAAAATATTGAACTTTTTCAATATTCTAAGTTTTTGAGATGTACCTGTATTTGTGGGTCACTACGCTGTTAAGTACATTTCTAAAACCAAAACTCATTAAACCTCTGGCTTTAGTCTTAGTTTAGGTTACCTTTTAGATTTCTACTAGCTGTTTGGGGTTAGGATGAAAGAATAAACAGAATTTTCAGATGAATATGTTGGCTACATGTATTGGCCCTGTTGGACTGGTGACCTGTCCAGGGTGTACCCTGCTTCTCGCCTGCTAATTGTTGAGATAGGTTCCAGCTTCCCCGAAACATTAACTGGGCTACGTCATATAGATATCTATTTGTTATAGATATGTTATTGTATATTATAACTATATATAAATATAATTGTATATGAAAATGAAATCTGACACTACCAGATGGCAAGTACAGAAAATCAAAAATGTGATGTGATTCAGGGATTTTACATAGAAAAGACCAGGAAGACTAAATGGAGTCTAAACAAGCTGACACATCAGGTCAGCAGGTCACCAGAACAGACTGACGTTGAACCTACATTTCATTATCAGCAGAATTTTTAATGTTCTGCCTTGAGATTAGGTTGTTGTGTCATAGAAAATAACAGTAAATTATCTCTGTAAATTGCAAGATATCACACAGATCTACAAATTCGGCTATTCGGCTTTTTTTTTCTTTTATTTCCAGGTTCTTGACTGACCACCTCAATATGCTGAATGACAAGCTTCTCACATCAGTAGATTTTAACTTCCCTGCGGAAAAATAATATTCCAAGTTGACAAAACCAGGATTCATTGGGCTCAAATTAAGAGGGAGTCAGAGAGCACGTGACATCCGTTTCACACATAGATTGGCCACTACAGAAACCAGACACCAGCCCCATTGAGACTTGTGGTTAGCTTGAGGAAAGTCAGGCTCTCCCAACACTAATATAAAGCCTTGGAGGAAATTTAACATAGCTCTGGACTGAAACTGATTTTGTGAAATTTCTTCTCATCACTGACTTATGATAGTCATATTTGCACAACCTCGTTGTAGAGTATTTTAAATCGTCTTAAGTTTGGTATTATTGTTCTTTGTGACCTTGTTGTTGATTCTATTTTGAAGGTCAGACAGCAAGGGTTTAGTTTGGTTCGGTTTCCAGTTATCTTGGGACCTTCCTGACAAAAATGAATATTTTAGGACTTAGCTTGATTTCTGTTCTGTCTGGTTTACTGAAATTTCCAATTATGAGAAGAGGAAATGGTTAAAAACAACACTTTAAAATAGTAGAAAAAAATATTAAAAATGTTTTCCTTTAAGACTTCTGAAGATTACTCATCATCCTGCTAAATAGACGGGTTAGATATGTGAAACTGGGGCCTCTTCTCTTTCATTATCGTCTGTCTGTACTCAGCTATTCACAAATTGACCTCCTAGAGCTGCAGCAAATATCACACATCAGTGATGACGCTTGCACTTGATAGTTGGAGCGTAAACTGTAGGCCAAGCTAAGCCTGCCTCTCTCTCAACATTCCCATCCATAAAACTCAGCAGACTGGGTGGTACTAGACATAAGAAACAACCCCCTTCTCATCTAACAGCTGCGCGCAGGCACGTCTATGGTTGATTTTTTGGGGGGAAGCAGTGGGGATGGCACTTCCACAGAACATTCCCCTGTTGACTTCTTATCATCTGTTGCAGGGGGTTAAAGAGGAAATACGGTCCTTGACCCAATATAGACCAAAGGAAATAAATGAACGACATCAACTTCTGGGAGTATTTGGCGATGGAGAGCCAGAACTTTACGCACGGATCTGGTTCCGTGAATAAGTCGCTATCCCAGCGTCCGACTGAGACAGAAATCGCTCTACCGACTTTTATGTTTGCTGGTGGTGCCATTGGGAATGTGATCGCAATAATTGTCCTTTCAGTGTCACGACAGGACAGAAAATCATCCGCTTTCTTTACGCTTGTGTGCGGACTGGCGGTAACGGACCTGTTGGGCACCTGTTTGGCCAGCCCGCTCACCATAGCCAACTACTTGGACAAGCATGTGTTGATGGACAGGCATGTCTGCCAGTTTCACTCTTTTCTGCTGCTTTTTTTCAGTTTGACTGGGCTAAGCATCATATGCACCATGGCAGCAGAGCGGTATCTGGCCATCTGCTGCCCATACACCCACCAGCGGTGGGGAGTGAAGCGGCGTTTTGCGCAGAAGTTCCTTCTATTTATTTACATAAGTCACATTTTGTTCTGCTGCCTCCCCATCATGGGGATGGCGAAGAGTGAGCTGCAGCCATCCGGCACCTGGTGCTTCATCGATTGGAGGTCACGTGACCCTGTGGCTACAGCTTATTCCGTCTTGTATGGCGTCGTCAGCCTGTTCCTGATCCTGGTCACCATCGTGTTGAACTTGGCGGTGTGCGGTGCGCTGCTGCTGATGCGCCGCAGGACGGTGCAGCGGCCCGTCACCAGAGCAAGCGTGTGCCAGAGGTGGAAAGCGCTGTCCTCCGCCGCGGAGACGCAGATGATGGCCGTGCTGGTGATGACCTCTCTGGTGGTTCTGGCCTGTTCAGCTCCGCTAGTGGTGAGTTACTGGAGGGGGGTGTTGCGTGGCATTGGTTGGTTGGATAAACGCAGCAAACAGAACACCTAATGGTCAAACTCATGTGTTAGGGAACCAGTGAAGATGATGACATTTAACTAGACTTTTCTCATACTCTGATCATTCTGGGAGAAAAAACTTTTATTTGATCTGAGTTGGGAAAACATTTCTTGAACGACACTGAGTCATCACGCCCATGAACCCCATAGAGCCCCAAAGTGACATATTTGATAGTTTCTAAGACATTTTGCAACATTTTATAGTAAAAACTTTGCTTAAAATCCTGTTGAGCACAATCTGATAGACTGCTTGTCTTCCCCCCCCCCCAAAAAAAAGTTAATTATTTTGTTATGTTAAATTGCCAATAAAGACTTCTTTTTTTTAAAATGCACTTTTCTAATATTTTTTTTCATCTGTCAGGCCTTAAATGATTAAGATTAGCATTTATTTATTTATTTTTTTGTGTGTTTGTTTATTTATTTTCTTGTTGTTTTCCCACAGGTGCGTGTATTTGCTAACCGCCTAAAAAGTAACCACAAAGCAGACCTGGCAGCCATCAGGACGGCCTCAGTGAACCCAATCCTGGACCCCTGGATCTACATCCTCCTCAGGAGGTCCCTGTTCCGACGGTTACGCAGTATGACCAGGAGGAAAAGCCGCACTCGCAGCATTGCACCACCCTCAACACACATGACTCTGTTGTGTTCTGACAACATGATGGACAGCCACGTGTTCACCCAGCTGATGTGCAATGCAAACATTATCACTCAGCTCTCTGCTACGGTCAGATTCACTTCACAAGACACAAAGGATCTTTGCTGAATGCAGACTCAGCACATGTGTGACATGTATGAATGTTTGAGACACAAAGATGAGGGGGACTGTGTGGACCCTCGGCTGCACAGGACCCTCAGAGCGCCTGTGGGATTATTTATTAAATGAACTTGAGGAGTGCTGTGATTGCAGCATGCACCTCCTGCCGAGCTGAGATAAGCTGTTTGACTCCTATGTTGTTACTGAAGTGCAATAATGAGACACAAATGCAACTTTATTTTGGGACTTTTGTTATAAAGTCTGTTCATGGCTTTAGTCACAGCTTCACTCGTCCTCCATGTTAAATTTAGTTTATCAGTATCTCTCATACCTACTCTATCATATCAATCAATGCTTTTTTTTTTTTTTTTTTTTTATCAACCACGGCTCCTTCAGGACAGCTTGTTTTTCAGTGAAGTTATATTTTCTCCATCAGAAATAAAATGTTATGCACATCAAGAGATTTACCTTCAATAGCTTCCCTGTTATTTGCTCCCTTTGCATCAGACTTTGAAAGATAAAAATGTTTTCTATCAGTTATGAACACATCAAGTTTTTTTTTTAATTTGATGAGAAAACAACAAAATCTTAAACGTTGAAAAAAATAATTTTCTGTGAAAGAGAACAAGGAAAACATTAGAAAGAAATTCAAATTAGACCATGTTTCACAAAAAACTCAGATGAAAATGTGTGTATTTTAACACACATTTTGGAAAATAATACATGCTGCTATTGTCTATTTGTATTTTAAAAGTAAGTTTTCTATTAATCTGAGCCTATGTGTCATCTTTTACTTGTGTTGTGAGGGAAATCAGCACAAACCGTGCTGTGTGAATCTGTATCCTTTCAGGAGTCATAACAATGAGATGGACTCACATTTGATATAAAGACATTCAAAGGAATTTAAAATGGCTCAAATACATGGTTCCTTATCTAAGCAGTTAAAATATAGAAACAATCTGAACAGAGACTGAGCTCCTTCTGCAGGTTTTGTCTAAGATGTTTACAAGTCCACCATAGATACTTTGCTGCCACCTTTCCTTTTTTCTGAAATGTTTGGGAAAAGATGCAGCACACAGAAAACAGCTTCCTAGAAAGAGAAACAAAAACTAGAAGGAAGAGACTGCGATAAATTATTGAGTGGATATTTGTCACAATTACTGCTTGTGAAAGCAAGCATGACCAAGAACAGCAATTCATGGAAATTTGCATCAATAAAAAAATGTTGACACCAGCAGTACTAATATTTCTGCTGCAGTCTATTTGTGTCCGCTAGGGGGCAGAAAACACATCAGAAAACAGAACTTTCTGATCCCTCTGGTTTGGTATCTTCGATTACAATCATATCAAACCAGGTGTCCCAGAACTGGTTTAACCTCATATAGGACAACCTACTGGCTGGCATTCCAGTTTAAACTCTGGCAGAAACAATATTCTTAGTTTTAGTTGATTTTGCAATGATGGAAAATATTCACATTGCTCTGAGTTGTTCCATCTTCTGAGCCTCTGAAGTTAATACAGTTGAAATTATTAGTTGAGGAAAGTACATGTACTAATAATTGACATGAACACATTTGCTGCAGTAGTGTTCATTTAAATGTTAAGTTGTCATTATTTGTTAAAATGAAAACTAAACATATTTTTGTTTTATTAAACATGAATTTGATTTGAAAAACAGACAAAGGAATAAAATTTAATGCATATATAGGTAGATGCAAGTTAAAAAATATACAAAGAAGAATTAAACACAAGGTCCAGAAATGCTGTCTCTTGTGTTTCCGGGCTGCATTTATTGGTTCTCAGTTCCACTTCAGATTTTTTCCATTTTAAGTAGATACAGGGAAAAATCCAGTATAAAACTAAAAAAATCAAAGCAAAAATTGGAAAGCAGTCACTATACTTCCTACATAATTTCCCCCCAAATTTCAAGCAACAAAAACTTTAAAAAAGCTGTTTTTTTCTTTGCAGTCGTATTATCCCTTTTAAAATATCAATCTTAACCAGTCGCTTCTTGTTTGTAGTTTATACGTAGTTTCATAAAACATTTACCACATTGCATGAGTATCCTTTTACAAAATGTAGAATTTGGTGTAAAAAAAAAAAAAGAATAAAAGAAAAAAAAAAAACATAAGCAGTATAGCAGCTGATCATTTTTGCAGACTAGAGTTAAAGAAAACACAATCGGCAGGCTGTGTTCCATGATGCATTTATTTCTCCCCAACATTGAAAAATATTTACTAAACTTAAGCAGACAAGAACATGCATAGCTGCACGTCTGTACATTTTGTACCTTTTGAAAATCATAAATAAAAATCTATAAACATAGTTTAAGTAAAAATTCTCTCAAGATCCATTAAAGACACAAAAATAATAATTATTATACAAGTTTTTACAAAGAACTTCCCCTCCCGACTACCTTTATCATTTTTACACCCCCACGGTGAAAAGCTTTACAAGAGAGCCAACAATTTGTTCTCCCAGTTAGCTCACCGTACAGGAAAACCAACAAACAAACATGAAGAATGACAGTGAAAAGTGATGCATCACTCTTACACGTTATCACATTTCCATCTCGCCCACCTGCAAACAAGGCCTCTGTCCTGTGGTGCACCAGTATGAGAAGGGTTACGCTGTGCTTTTGGCAACATGAGGAGGACATGAAGACATACAAACAAACAAAAACAATTAAATCTGCTGCATTGTGTTGGAAATCCAACAGCTGACACGTCCGTGTCTCGTTTTTCTGGGAATGCTCAACACACCAGTGTCAGCATCAAACTGCTCCTAAAACACAACGCAACTCAGATGTTTAATCTATTTTTCAATCAACCTTTTTTTTTCCTGTTTTTACAATTGGACAACAGATTTTTTTTTATATTCTCAAAAATTTTCTGTCAACCTGAGACTGCATGATATGTCACTTTTCACTTGGACCGTTTAATGCATCTGTCTTATAAACAGCGCTTTTTCAAGATGCAAATGTTGAATCAATTGTTTCTAAAAGTATTTGGCCTTTTAATAAGGTAAAAACATAATTTACTATGTTTAACTTCCAAAGAGCAAAATTGCACAGAACTCATGTTTAGTAGTACATGAGGTAAAAATGCAGCTAGTTATGGATTTTTCTTCTTACAACTATGGTGAAAACTAGGAAGACGCTTCAGCAAAAATATTTCCTGGTAACTAACATAACTTCCATTCATCTTTAAGCTGCATTTCAGTCACAGACTACCAACTCCAACCAAATATCCAACGTGTTGGGGAGGCAAAATATCTGCTGTTTGCCACAGGTGCTTGAAATGAGCGCTTGGAGGACCTGATCCAAACGTGTTACAAATAAAGATGAGGGAATATGCCAGTCTTTAACACCAAACAACTCCATAAAGAAGAGGCAGATTTTTAATCCCTTCCTGGCTCTGCTTAAAGCAACACTGATATCATGCAGTCATCAACACGACACTGAGGTTTTCAAAACAGTTAAAAAAAAAAAGAAAAGAAAAACTCAAATAAAATCTACTTCCTGTAGACATCTGCTACATTGTAAAAGATCTTAATGGTAAGATTTAGTCTTCTTTGCTGCTTTTGTGCTGCACTGTGCCATGATGTAAAGGGCTGCACAGTTTCCACGTCATAGTTTCATGCAATACAACATCAACAGATATCTGCCTCAAAATAAATGCCAATCGACACACAAGTACTGCAGAAGTCTTGACTCAATAAAAAAAAAAAAAAAAGGACATCTGAGTCATTTTTCTGTTACTGTAGAAATTCACAGTATTGCCCATGTGTGGTGCTTTATTTAATCACTATTACTTACAAAAAAATGATTTGTTATAAATAATATTCCCCATTAATCGAAGATGCATTGAGAACAAAAGTAAAGAAATTTGTGTTTGGTTCTTTGTTTTGTTGCCATTAATTGCACCCGTTGGTGTCATATTAGACATCCAGGTAGTCAATTTTACAACTGGGTATAATGTTTTTAAGGATGGTGCTTCTGTGGAATGAGCAGCACACGTAAGTTGTGTTGGAAGCATCCGAAAACACACAGAAATGTCCTGCAAACCTGTTATTTGTTTGATTTGATGAGTGGATTGGATGATTGCCCTCTCCCACAGTGCAAAAGAAAAAAAAACGTGTTGGTCATTTATTGACTTTATTCATCATACAGTCTGAGATGTCCGTAGCATGTGGCAGGTCCACATACAGCCACTGCAGCTTGGCTCCTCCCCCTCACACCCCGCTTGTAGAGCATGCCTGAACTCAGATAGAGGTAAAACTGTGCTGGTGACCCCTGGGGAAATCACTGTTTTCTTTAAAAGTGGTGGAATTCTCTTCCTGTCCGTATCAGAGGGTCTGGCAGGTTTATGTCATTTAAAGAAAAACAATAAATTTGGCTAAAATCCACAGAGGACTGGAACCATAATGAAGCACCTCAGCTGGTTTTGGTCTGTGGAACCACTCAGGACTGGTGCTTTAACTTAGCAGGGCCTTTAAATATTATTTACATTCACTATTTGTGTCTTGCAGTCTATATTTTTACACCTGTCTGACTATAATGTTGTATTTTATATGTTCTAGTTTTATATTTTCTTATCTGTATTTTGTTTATAAAATTCTCGGCTGTTATATGTAATGTCCTGTTTTTATATTCTGCATAAACCTTTCATTTGTTCACCCGCCCAGGGACTGCAGATGCAAATGACCTCCTAGCTAACTGGACCAAACGGATCCCACATGAGTTCACTTGGGTTGAAGTCTGAACTGACAGCATATCAGTTCATCCTTTCCCCTCCCAAACTCTGGAGGTCCTCTGTGATGACTCTGGCTCTGCGGGGGGAGAGCTGTCATCCAGGAGGATTAAGTTAAGTCTCAGATTCTAGTCCCAGACTGCATTTGGCCCCAGACTCTTATTCAGATGTTTCTGTCCATCAGGTGCCAGTCATACAGTTGTGATTCACACATCTGGCAGGACTTGAATCTCAAAACAAGAGTGAGTAGCTTTAGGAGATATTACAAGAGTTTTGGCACATTTTTGAGGAATACTAATAACACATTAAGCTGTGCTGCTCATTCCACAGATACACAATCCTTGTAGGTTGTAGCTTATTGCAAAAGGTGACTAATCACTTACCAAATAAATCTAATAACACAAATTGATAGTAATAAAAACTTGAACTTGATTTCAAGTTTAGCCCAGAATCAATCATCTTTTTCTACATAACTTCTTCAGACTAAATTTTGTGACTGTTGCAATTATTTTAAAAAAGTAATTAAAAAGCCATTTTATTACAATCAGAGTTTGAGCGAAACAATATTTTCTGCTAAACTACGTCCCCTTGCACCTCAAGCATCTGAATCATATGGAAAGGAGTGTGGAAAAGAGCAAGTTATGCAGAAAAAAAAAGAAACAAATGATAATAATCATACGTACACTGGAAACAGTGATGATAGTGAAGATGTGAACACAGAACTGCAGTATCAAACCTCGAATTATAAACATGCCTCATTTTCCTCCAATCTGCCTGGTCACACAGATGTTGTCATGTGTTGAAATCCACAAACATGGCTGACGGAGGCTCCCATCAAAGTGACATATTTTGTTTCAAGATGTGCAAACATTGACTTTGTGTGAAAGAAGAACATCTGAGCAGCTTAAATTCAGGGAATAACAAAAATAAATTATTAAAATTACCAGACAGGAGACATAATATTCCTTTGCTTTGGAAGCTTTGCTGATCATTACAAAAAAAGGTTTCAAACTGTTTAATGCCTGACAGTAAAGAGGATATACTTCTATTTTACGCATTGCCTTTCAGACAAAGAAGCAAATAAATCCCTGTGTGAGGCGCACATTTCAGCTGTTTTGGTAAATCTACTGATATGCTAAGTTTTTACATGATAACATATAATACCATCTCAACTCGGAGTAAGGGCAGATTTAAAAGAGGTCACTGGCCTTTGCTAAGCACAAAACTCACCTCGCTCTTCTTTCAGAGATTTAAAAAAAAAAAAAAAAACAAGTTTGTCAGAAGGTTTTTGAACAGAATTAAGTTTTCATCAATAGCAAATTAAAAACTAGCCAGGTTAAAGTCCACTGATCCAGCTGTGCAAGGCGTTTACAAGTATCAGCTTCTTGCAGGGACTGTGAAGATGTCTTCAAATTTTGACATTTTTCTTGAAATCAGACACTTCAGTGTGAACAAAGACGTACAGTAAGTGCAGCTGAGCTTACACCAGTCAAAAGAAGTCTTGTGCCAATGCGTGCCGCACTAGAGGCTCAACATGGCCGTACTCATTCACACTACTACATGTAGTTCTACAGCAATTCATACCATGTCTGCATTTGTTAACCAGTTTTAATCAAAAGTACAGTTTAAGCCGACAAAACCTGCAGAAACGACGAGGTTATCAGATGAAAATGATCCCAAAAGGTTTGAAAAAGTCTGAAAAATGTTAGTGTACCTATTTTACAAACAATCCATTCTGTGGGTGCTGAGGTGCTTCAGTCTGACAACGCTCAAACAAGAAGGAGCACCAGCTTTAGATTTATGCTGCAAGAACAGCTAAAACATAGTTTACCCACCGATATGACCCTCAGAGCAAATCTACACTCCAACAATGCTCCACAGAGAAAAAACACTTCATTTTTCATACATGTAAGATTGCAACAGATATCAGCCATCTGTAACTTCAAAATGAACTTAAACCGAGATCTCTTGACCTGAAATTTCCTCTCACATGATGCCGCTGCAAACAGGGACTTAGTCGGGAATTTCCATGTGCCACAACAGTGAATAAACCTTTTTTGATGGATGAGAGTGAAGCCAAGAAACCCATATTACTTTGTGGGCGATACCACATGTTGGTGTCACCAAGGCAGAGGAGTTGGGGCAGATTGACAAAGCTTTAGCGTCAGGATGTAAAGATACTCTGGTCTTTCTGCTGTAAGATAAGATTTGCAGAACTTAACATTTTGAGTTTAGAGCATCAGGAGTTAATATCACACCTCAACTGTCAACAGGCATCCAAAATTACAATAACCTTACAAAAAAACTAGCAGTAGTCTACAACATATCCATATCTAAGTTTCTTTAACTATTTGGTTTTCATTTTTATCTTAATCAATATTTAAAAATCAAATCTAAGCAAAGTCAATTCATTCAATGATGCTCCTAAAGTCCCATCAAGATTTATTCACTGAAAACCATCTGAATAACCAGAAATTCAAATAATGTTACTGCCTTTCATCCAACTTTCCTCACTGCAGATGTAACAGACCCTTGATTTTGTGCAAACTTAATTAAACAGTTAACAGCTACAGGTGACTGAAAATTAACAATATAACCCCAAAAAATATTTATGGCTGCTTGTGAGAGCAAGACTATGCGATTCCAAGAAGTAAAGAAACCAAGATGTCTACTTGATGTGGCACATTTCTGCAGATCACGACTTAATCTGACACTTTTATGTCTGCAAATGGCCGACATACATTTTGTTTTCCCATCAAGCCATTTCATACAGTCAGTACCAACATAATAAATAAACAACGACCTACAGCATGGCTGTAAGAATATGAAGTCTAGATGAGAACAGGCATGGGAGAGCTCACAACTCTGGCTCACCATAACCAACTCACTTTTACCTTCCAAGACAAACAGCACTTGCCTTCAGTCTTGAGTTTGGAGTGAGTGTAAAAGCCGCTGGGAGGGCGGCTACACACAGTAATGTCTATGACAGCTACCCAGACAGATGGCCGACTCCTCCGTTACACCACATACTGGTGGTTGCTGCTGTAGTTTGCCGTGTAGGCTTGTCGGCTGTACTGGAAGTGGTCAGTCAGCACGTTGTTAAAGTTGTGCTGCTGCTCCAAGCCGTGGGAGAAAGGCACTGACCCATTGGCCTGGAACTTCTCCCGCCCTGGGTTGTCAAAGGACATCAGATCCTGCTTGGTACTTGGCAGCAACTTCTTCCCCAGGCTGGCGTCATACTTGGCCTAATGACAAAGAAAAGTACACATAGAAGCTAGGAACATAATTGCTTGGGAGGATAATCAGTATTAAAGCACATCTAGATTCAGCTTTATGTTTTCCATTACTGCCTGACCAGCTAACATCAAGCGGTTAGGATGACTCACCTTGTTGTAAAGGAAAACCCCAACAATGGCCGTCATCATCCCGAGGACATTTGTGAGAGTGACTGGGTTGCGCAGCATTAGCAAAGATATGCTAATCACCATAATCCTCTTGGTAGCATTGGCGACGGCGTAACTGAGTGGGCTGACAAGGCTAAGAACACTGAAGGCGATGACATTCTGGGCAAAATTGCAAATGCCGCTGATGAGTAGGAGAATGAAGGTACTCGTCCATTCAGAGACGTCCGACTGAAAGGAAAGCAGTTGCATCAGAAATAGCTGGGACATAGAAACATCTCTGTATATACTTTACTGGCCACCACAGCGAATATGAAACGCCTCCAAAAAGTGCCGTCTTTGCTACTCACCAGATCTCCATTCACAAGAAACACAGAGAAGTCTACCAGAACCCAGGTGGGCAGCATGAAGATCACAGCATTAAATCCCAGTATGTTCAGCAGCCTCAAGTGGTGGATCCTGGTGTCGCGTAGAACCTTTAAAAGTAATGATTTAAAAAAAAAAATTAAAAAAAAAATTACATTTTTCTTCTTGTCCTGAACAGGAAATGCCAGTTTAGTTCTGCCCTCAAAGTCAAGTTTAAATCCTGGCCGACGTGACGTACTTAAGTCTGCTGAAAATAAACAAACTCCTCTTCCTGCTTCTTGTCTTTTGGAAAATCACATACAAAACTACATAATAAGAACTGTTTTCGCGTTGATTTTAATTATGTTTTTTAAGCAGCAGCTCGACACGAGCATCCTACTTCCCTTTTTTCTGCAACTGAGGAGGAGCAGGGAGATAAAGTACCAGAGATGGGAGGTAGAAGACCACACGGATGTGTCATCATCGGCACAGGTCAAGGTAACTTAAAGCAGAATTAACGTTTACATCACAGGAGTCAAACTCCAGTCCTTCGCTGCCGGTATCCTGCAGGTTATTATTGCTTCCATGCTCCACACCTGACTGGAATTCATAAATAGCTTGACAAGAAGCTGCTGGATCCATTTTATTTGAATCAGCTGTGTTTGTAGAGGGAAACAACGAAAACCTGCTGGATACCGGCCCCCGAGGACTGGAGTTCGACACCCCTGGTTTACATGATGGAGGAATTAATCAGTTCGAATTTACAATGGGAAGAAACCAGTCACTTATTTCGGAATTAAATTTAATTCAGAATTATCGTTTCCATTTGGAATTAGGTGTTTACATGGTCATTTTTCATCTGTTTAAAGCGGATTTAACTTTTATTTGGAATTAATCGTTGAGTTGCAATAGCAGCAACGGATCAATTTGCTCCAGATTATAAGAGACACCCAGAATACAACAGAAACTATCATTCAGATACATAATCACTCAAAATGAAATTTTGTTGATTCATACGGATGTTCTTTAGAGAATCCACCGAGTTTTAAAGGGGAGCATGAGATCATCTGTTGCATACCAACAGGAGGATAATTTACTTTTTTGGAGAAGATGTTCTGCAGAGAGAAGCACAGTGTGGCAGCCAGAGCGCTGATTAATCCTGAGACATCAAAGGAAAGCTCAGTCACGGTGGCCAGCAGCACTCCACCGATGATAGGGATGAGAGATATGTACACCTACAAGAAGAGAGAGAGAGAGAGAAGGCAGAGGCTGAGGAAACAAATGCAGGCAGCATTTCATCCACTTCTTTTTCTGGTAGTAAAATTAGTCAGTTTTCATTTCAGTCTTTTATAAAGAAGGACTGCAGGACTTTGGTTGTTATAGTTAAATGCAAAACTGCCCTGATTTGGGATTTAATTAACTAGTCTGCTGATGGTAAAATAGTTATTCCAATAATGAAATATTAAAATTCCAAAACTCTGATTAATTAGTGTGAATATTCCTTAGTTCAAACATGTTCATAGAAAACCTTAAATTTAGCGATTCACCGATCCACTTTTCCACTGAATATCTGCAGATACCGATATTTGTCTATACCAAATCTGTTTATATGAACATTATTGTGACTATGGTTATTATTGCTGTTATAAGTGTGTAAGATTTCATTAGGTTATAATAAATTATCCATCCTTTCTTAAGTTACCTCACCAATATAAATATAACATTACAGATCTAACAATTTTAACAAGTTTTAGTTTGAATTGGCACATTTTACCCAAATACAACAATAAATGTGTGGTTTTGAAACAAAGATCTAGCTTTTAGTGTAACAAAAAATTCAAGGCATTTATTTCTTTTAAAATATGTCCGAAGCATGTCATCAAACACATCTGCGCTGGCTTGACTAGTGTGGTATTGGAACACTTTTATTAATACCAAGTATGAGTACACACACATAGTATTGAGCTGATACTGATATTGGTATCGGTGCATCCCAACTTTAATTCACAATAAGAATCCCACAACACGAATGGCTTTACATGAAGGGCACCAAAAAACAAGTAAATGTTCTGATATACATTTAAGTACATTTTAAGAAATTCAAATTATTCCAACTTCAAAGCATGGTGGAGGCAGGATCATGATTAAGAGCTGCTTTACAACATCAGGTCATGATCGGTGTGCAATAACTGAAGGAACAATTCAAGAACTGCACAAAAAAATGCTAAAAAACCTCTCTACTGTCAGGATACGAGTCCATGACAGGAAGCAGGTAAAACACATACCCAAACAAACAAACTGGTTGAAAGGGGATAAACTCATGTTTTGGAATAGTTAAATTAAAATCCTTCCATTCACCCAAATGATGACGCATCCCCTGAAAAAGGTTGTTCAATAAAAACATAAATATTTTGAGTTCTCGCAGGCTGAGAAAAGCGATACAATCATCTTTCTTAAGGCTGAAGGAGTCTCATAAACAGCATTTGATAAACCATTTTTGTTAAAAAAGAAAAAAGTTATGTGTTAATAAATTCACTCAGTTTTACCAGCCTGTACTGTGAGCGGCTATTCCAAAGCAATTAAATAAAAAATCAAAACCTGTGTTTTTCATTAGTTTAGTCAGATTATGTCGTTAACTTTGACTTAATAAAGATCTGAGGTTATTCTGAATAGTACAAACAGAGTTCCAGGTAATGCTAAAGGTCTCTCATGTTTTCCTGCTAACCAGGCAGAAAAGTCACCTACTTTTACATGAGAGACTGCAGATACAGTGGCAGTGGAAGGACAGCTGCATCTTATCATGAGCAAACTAAAGGTTGGCACAAGATACACGGAAAAACTTGAAATGCTGCTGAAACGTTCGTTCCCCTCCTTCCAAATATAAAACTCATTTATCTAAGTTGTAACATTAGCTAATCATTTTCATGGTGGCATAGTTTTGCTGATCGGTAGCAAAGAAAAATCTAACAATTTATTTGTTGTGATTTGAAAAGTCGCATCTGCATCTCTAGAAGAATAATGGAAAACAAGAAATCTAGTCAAATACAGTTGCAGATAAAACTGAATTTGCATCTACTTTACTTCCGTGAGGGATAACACTGCATGGGCTAACGTCCACAGATGTGAGAATTAATTTGCATATAAGTGTAGGAAAGTTAAAATGGGCTTACTTTTGTTATGAAACCCACTAGAGCACCCACTCAGTAAAACTGAGAAAGCACCACAAAGTATTGAGCTCTAGGTCAGCACTCTCTGCTTTATCGCTCAGCGTGGTTGTTTAAGAAAAAACAACAACACATAACAGCTAAAATAAAATTAGTAATTGTTGACCTAATCACACTTCTTAAGGAGAACGCTGGAGGCCTTTTACATCGCCCTGTTAATATGCTGGTTAACTATTAAGCAGTATTTTAGCAGGATAGACAATGAAGCTCTCAGTTAAAACTTGTTCATACTTTAAAGTTTGAATCTTGTCCAAGTTAAATTCATCTTGTTATTACTGTAATTTACACAACTCTGTTGACAGGCAACACTGAACATTAAAGAATTTTTTCTAATGTAGTATTATGTGTCATACCTGAGCTGACCTATATAATATAAATATTATCTAAAACACATTCCCACAGGAATTTACACAAGTGTATTTGAGGAGGGTGCAGTCTTCTTCATCTGCCTTGTTGTACTGAGAAGTGTTTCCAATAAGGCATCACATGCAAGCAAACAGGTGTAAAAATAAGAAAACATAAGTAAATTAGCCACTGAGTGTGAGAAAAGGTGAGTTAAAAAGAAAAAAAACACTGGTTTGTGCTAAAAATAAACTTATCCAGTCAGTTGGGATTACAGTGTCTGTCATTAACTTTGTGGTTTTATAACTGAACTATACAGCAGCTTAAAAACAGGATCTCTACACACAGGGACACACCTTCAGCATGTACTCTGTCTGTGGACCCATCCTGTAGGAATATTTAACTACAAGGTAAACATCTCGAGTTGCTGTCAGAGCCACAAGACTTCTTATTCATATTTGCATAAAAAACACTGACTGTAAGGTGTTTCTCCAGAATAAAAAATTCTGAAACATTTCTGTGCTGTCCAGAAGATTTAGACTTTTGTTTGCTAGAGCCCTCTTTTGTTATATTATTAGATTATAAGAAGCCTGAGACGTGTTTCTGTAGGCTAAACTAGGCAAGGTTACGCCAGGGGAAAAAATCCTAAACCTAATCCTAGGAAGACAACAAACTTTACAGTAAAAGTTGGGAGGAAAAACAATAAAATTTAATGGAGCACAAATAATTTAAACCATTTCTTAATTTTACAATAAAAATACAATAAAAATTTCATTGAATTTTTCATTTGATATCAACAGGGCTGTAAGGATATGTTTTTGTCCCGATTCGATTCTCTTCTGATTTTTTTTGGTTGCAGATTCGATTTAAATTGTGATTCTCACAATTCTTCGATATTGCTGATTTCTGTGGACTAAAAACAAAATAAAGAATGTACAAAACTTTTTTTTAGCTAGTTCTATTTCTTAATTTCAATTAGGAAAAAAAACAATACAGTAGCCAGACCATCATTCTGCCCCTTTAATGCCCAAGAAGACAAGCAAAAAGATTAATAAAAACAATAAAAATTGTAAAACAAATTTATCATGGATTATTTGTATTTATTTGAAGAAAAATCTATTTTAAAATCGTGAAGCAAAAAAATCCAGATATTTGATTTTTTTTCAAATTGATTTTCCACCACGAGATATCAGCAATAAATTCCAAACGATTCAGTAGCAGCGCTTGTTGCGTCACCTCCTCTATTAACAGCACTCAAACATTTGGGAACAGAGAAGTTAAAGAGCTGTCACTCCGTAAGGTATTTTTTTCTTGTTCTTGCTAAATATGAATATTTAAGATAAGACTTCAGCTGATCAACAGTTAAAGGTCTTTCTTTACCATATTTTCTCATAATATACTAAAAATGTTCAGTTAATCAGAGTTTAATCCACTGATTCTTTTCTTACAGCGCCTTAGCGTTATTTTAGTGTGTGGTTTGACTTTAGTCATTGAAAGAAAACAAGGTTTTCTATTAATAAGAAAAATAATTAAATAAAAGATGGTGTCTGGGCATGTCGTTTTGCATGCTCTACATATCACATACAACAGATCAAGTTACTCATGTCAAGTAATCGACATATTTTTGAGGT
Source organism: Telmatherina bonti (assembly GCF_933228915.1). Lineage (NCBI taxonomy): Eukaryota > Metazoa > Chordata > Actinopteri > Atheriniformes > Telmatherinidae > Telmatherina > Telmatherina bonti. Next base: position 11,790,591 of record NC_136626.1, read on the forward strand.
TTGAAGTAAATACAATAAAAAATCCTCTGAGGAGACAGCCATGTCGCCGACTTTAATGTTTTGTTGCATAGTGAAAGTTTAAATTCTGAATGAAAATGGTGAAAATGGTGTTTGGCATTTTCCACTCAGGTGTGTTTTTAACGCATTGCTGCCTGCAGACTAAGATTTTTGACATTAAATATAAGTTTTTTCCCTGTCATTGCTCTGTTTTTTGTTTAAATAAAAATCTCTCCAGATTTTAAGTATTTCATCCCATTATGCATTATAAACGACAAATTCTTTGCTATTTGTTTGTTTGTTAGCAGGAAAAGCTATCCCTACAGTTACATAATTTCCAATACAGTCTTTTGCAGAATGATTGAGAATAACTTTAGCTGGGAAATGGTTCAGTGTATTTTTTTTTAAAAATATGTTGCAGGGAAAATTATTCTATTGATCCTACATTAATGATGACAACATACAACTGTGTTTAAAAGACATTTAACAAAATACCAAAACTTTGTTTTTAAATAGGGCTTATATATTATATATTGCATATTTCTACTTTGTAAGCGACTGATTAAATTTAAACCACTGGCTCATTTATAGATATCTCCTCCCAAAATGTTTCTTTATGCTCATAAATCTGTATTAGGAAACAAATATTTGTGCATGTAACTCTTTATCTCTCAGTCAAGGATTTATCAAGTGATAAATCTGTGGCCCACTGATGTAAATAAGAACTTCTCATCTTCCCCTGATCTCCACACACCCACAAAAAGTCTCATCAACAAAAGCCCCTGCACATGTTGTAATATGAGCTGTAGTACAGGCACAGTGGACTCCTGTGCCACATCACCACTGCTGACTCTGACACAGACTGGAGCAAAGTGAGCTTTCTGTTGTGTTTCATGTGCTGCATCTACTCACCTTTGTAGTTTGCTTCTCCCTCATGATAATTCTTGTTAGCAGTACAACCCATATTGGCATTGTGGCTTTGACTGTGAAATTAACAGAGATATTGTCAGTTTAAAAATGACAGAATTTAAAAGTAACAAATAGAGTAAATGTGTGAATGGTGAACAATGACATGCTCCTATATCCTCCTATGTCAAAGCCCCAAATGTACTGCCAACGTCTGCTGACATACTATTAGGTTTATCTTGATGTGTAAAAACAACATTGATGGGACATTGAGTTCTCAATAGAATCAACACATATTTTCAGACTTTAAAACCAACAAAACCGGATTTGCCACTTTTAAAACAAATGCAAAAGATAACCAGTAAAATAAAAAATAATACTTTTAAAATTAAGCTTTAAACAGTGGCTCCTACACTGGGTATTAAAGGCTATTGTGTAACTCTGAAATAGGAAGTCTAATAATTACACACTCATAGTTGACATTAGCATAAAGTGTAAAAATAAAAAAATAAAAATAATAAAAAAAAATAAATAATTAAATAAAAACTAACTAAAAACTCAGATTAAAGCTCAGTAGTGCATTAAATAAAATAAATACAACAGTATTCAAAAGTTCTGTTTTGAAGGCTTCTGCTTCTTTATAGTCACTGAACTTGAAGTAACACCTATTGAGAAATATTTCTTACTAGAATGTGAAATATTTTCTCAGCACTGAGAGCTGAAACCTCAAAAATAACCATGAAATATGACATACACATCTGTATTTAAAAAAAACAAACAAACACTTGAGCAAAACTGAATTTCCAAGCATTTATGACAGATATATTATGGAGGGCTGTGCTGAACTGACAAACCAGTGGTAATATTCTGTCGAGGCAACACAGATACAAGAGGTTATAGGAATACTGAGGGGATTTATCTTGTTAACCAGGCATGAAGTGGCAAAAAGATTTATTGGAGAGTGAAATCTATGATCACAAAGGGAATTCATTTTTAATGACTTGGGAGAAGAGGCTTCATCATTGGGTTCAAATACCATGGGAAATGTTGTCAATGGACACTTGACATTAGAGAAAATAAGTTTCATACTAAACAAATAAACTAAAGTGAGAATTATTTAAGCAAAAATATAAACTTGATTTTGGTACAAGTTAAAAGCAAATATTTGTGCAATACCAAAGCAAAAGATCTGCACTTGAGAAGTTCTGCTGTTGTATCTAATCTCTCCATTTTATCATGCAGGCCAATGTCAGACCTGAAATAAGCATGGCAAGATTCACAAATGTTAAATTGCTCTGAAGCTTTAAAACTAAACAGTGCTAAAAAAGCTTTATAGTCATGTTGGCCTTATGCTCTATATTTTGCCTTTCGAGTTTGATCTTAAAAAATAGCTTATTTATCCTGCAGCTTTCTGGACTTAATAATTGTTAAAATAGTTTATACTAATATTTTTTAGTTTTTTTAAAGGTACGTATCAACTTATAGTGTAGTTTCAGTTTGTTTACATGTTTAAAAAATAAAGCCAAAAAAATTTAAAATACGTACACAAAATTGAAAATTTTACATTTTTGTTCCATTAAAAAACAAAACAAAAAGCGCATGAACTCCAGCGCTAAATACAATATAACCTGTAATAACAAGGCAATTAAACAGGTTTATCAAACATATACATTTAAAATACTGATCAAAAGATTTGTTGAAGGTTTTCCCCCCTCAGTCTCCTCAATTACATTAGGTTCAAAGATCCAGTTTTATTAGAGATCAGAATTGTAGACTGGGATCATACCTGAACCCTGTTAGCCATGCCAACTGGGTTGACTGGATCCTCCCCTTCTTACGTTGTATGTCAGCTTTAATTGAGTTGGCTAGCTAGCTAACACGTTATTCTTAAAGAGAGTCTAAAGCCGGTCAAATACAGTTAAATGGCTCAGTATAAGATCATTAGCTTCGCGAATGCCTTTCTATTCACGACCTACAAGACGGCCCGGTTCTCAAGCTACAAAAATATCCGTCTTGCCAGTTGTCCAGTGTTAGCCGCAGAGCTAACACCAGCTGACGGTACGCACACATCATCAGGTCGGCTTTACGAACATAAACACAAAACTGTTGGACTCACCAGTGTGCGCATATGAAACAGGAACTTTCCATATGCTGAAATGAGCCGACACCGATGCGAAGTATTTCCCGAATGCTAATGGCAGGATGTACCATTTGTAGTACCTGCTCGGCAGCTCTGCTTTGGGGACGCTCCATGCTCGGAGGAGCGGCGGGAGGAAGACGACGATAGAGAAGATGTGAAACAGGGAGACTGTCACCGGATACGGGAAGTTATTTAGGATGATTTTGTTTATGACGTTGCCTCCAGAGCTCACAGAGTACCAGAACACACACAATACAACTATCCGGATCCCTTCCCTGACCGGGGTCCGCTCCACCGAAGCCATCTTCCAGCGTGGAGTGACGAGTCACTGGTGGAGTGTCTGGTTGCACCGGGGGAGGGGCCACCGTCGTTTCGTCACACAACAATAGACGAGTTTCCGGTCAGAGCTGTCAAAATAAGAGATTTAAGTGTCGGCTAAAATGTTTTTGGTCCCAACAATCAAACCTCTATCTATCTACAGTTGTTCTCATATGTATTCATACCCTTTCATTAAAGAAAATGCTGAATTTACAACAGTCATTCAAATAACTGGAGACTTAAAAAAGAAACAAAAACTAAAAATTTGCCAAAATATAATTTAGTAATATAAGACAGTTTTTTTTTTTGTTTTTTTTGTTTTTAATTTAATTGAGTTGAAGAAAGAAAAAACAAACAAACAAATTGGTCCTGGAGAAATTAGAGCACTTTTCTGTTGAATAGTGGGACAAAATACCTGTCAACAGGTGCAGAAGTCTGACTGAGCGGAACAGAAAACACCTGATTCTTGCAGAAACAAAGGATTGTTCAACAAAATATTAGTTTGAGTGATGAATGAATGATCTTATTTGTTTGCTTTTTTAAAAAAAATTTCTATTGAACCAGAATTAGAAAATAATGTAATGAATCTCATAAAAGTTTTATTTATTACTTTAGTCAATTTCAGCTTATTTGACAGGCAGCTGTTTTTTTCCCTTATTTGATGAAATAGTATTAAAAATCTGAGCACAACTGTGTGTGTGTATATATATATATGTATATATATATATATATATATTAAAATAGCGTTTAACCTGATGAACTTCTTTGTTTTGTCTCTATTTTCTGCTATAACACATCACACAAAATTGGGAGGCCTGATAAGTCACCTTTACATCGAGGTACAACCTGGAGAGGTGTATAACCATGAAGTCTGGGTTGCCTGTGGCCAAAAAGTGTAATTTTATATAGAAATTATATACTGCACACAGTATATCGCTCACAACAGCAAGAAATGCACTAAAGCTGATTCCTTTGATTTTTTTTTTTGGGGGGGGGGGGGGGGGGGGTTACTTTTCTTTGAAGCCAACCACATAAAAAAAAACTTTATAAAATAGCTGAATTGTTCTAAAAATAAAATAAAAATAGGTTTACTAGATATTGGACCAACAGAATTTGAGGAAAAACTTGTAGAGACTGGTTATACCTTCAGCTACTTATGTTGCTGTTGATGCTTCATCACTGGGGCTGGTTTATATATGAGCTCATGCTTCTACCAACTCCTTTTGAACTTTTGAATCATATTTACATAATCGATTTTAAAAAATACAATGTAAAAATAACATATACATTTACATAATGCAAACATTAAAAAAAAAAAAAAAAGCAAATTCTTATCAAACCAGGCATGCTTTATGAGCATACCAAATATTTTATCACAAAACGAAACCTTAAAAAAATGTTCCTAAAAAAAAAGCTGCTCATTTCTTTATTCACCATTATAGTTAAAGTAGGTGTTTAGCAGGAAGGAAAATAATCCGAAAAAGATTCAGCTTTTCTAAACCAAAATAACATTAGAAATGTCTGTTATTGCAGAAAAATTGTAAAATAAAGTATCAATATATGTAAAATAAATCTCTCCAAAAGAAAACAATTCTTTCAGTATTTTTTTTTTAATCAACACATGAGCATGTCCACTTAAAGGACTAGGTAGCGAACGCTTCCTTCTGCATTCAACTGAACACAAAAGTTTAACATATGTACATTGACTAAGGCTGTCTTCAGGGAAAACATGTTTCCATAAGGCAAATAATATCTAATGGAATGCTTTTAAGTACTTTATCCAGCATCTCAAATTTGTTTAGCAGTTTTTCCTGACAGTACAAAGATGCAAATAGCGAGCACAAGCTGCTCTGCTATTCCAATGCATGTTTTACAAATACAGAGTAAAGGGAAAATGCACATTTAGAATCTAAATCAGCACATCATGTTAAAATGTGCCAATTTGGAACATTTTTTATCTGTGTAAAGTACAGTAAGTTGGTGCATTAACAGGGATAGTGTGGGGAATATAACAATTGCATCACTGAACCAATTCTAACAATTATAAAGGAGTCTGATTATGAATAAATATCATGCATGACAGCCACACCCCTCCATCTTGCCCCTGCTGTCACGTTTGACAGGTTCATGCTACTGTAACAGCAAACAGGAAAATATCAAACCGGTTTAGGATTGCTTTGTTTGGTCTTTCTACTTAAAGTTGATGTGAGGCAAGCATGTCAGGTGGGAACAGCGGTTCTAAAAGTGATGCTGATAAATTGAATGAGTGGACTAACAGATGAAGGTTGTCAGTTTTAAGAACTGGCAATAATGGTATTCATTTTAACAACAAAAATGTCATTCAAGAAACATATACAACTTCCAAAAAAGGTCACATCAGTCAGGGTTTAAAAAAATAAATCAAAGGCTTATTAAATACACAAATTTTAAATAAAATATAAAGCACTACACCAAACATGCTTGGAAGGGGGGAATTCAATAAAGACACATTCCACAAAGCTTGAAGACAGCATAATATTAACTTATGAATAAAATATGTTGTCAATGATCTCCCCACTATACGGACCATGATGGGTGTTGAGAGCTGCTTGTGCACCATGTAAATTCAAGCTGTACAGTAATTATATTTCCAGTAAATAAATGGTCAAAAGATGCATAGCCTTTACGTTCCTTCCTATGCCGTCTGCAAACAAAGTGTAAAAGCTCATTACACCTCCTGTGCTCCAACACCCAGATAGGCAGCATATTTACTCAGTTTCTTCATTTTGTTGAAAAAGCAACTTCACACAACAGTTACTCTGCAGCACAGTGAAAGTAAATCATAACTTCCAATAAGAAGCCTGACTTCTGTTTTAATCCAGACAGACGTAGGGCAGTATGTTCAGTCTGCTCTCATCTCCATGTGGATCCAAAGAGATGCACTCTGTCCAGTCGTACCAGTTACCCTTTGTGTCATAGCACCCATTAACCCCAGACCAATGCTGCGTGTGTAATTTATTCAGGTCTTCATTGCTTATTTCTCTACTAACTCCTGGTAATTCCTTGGGTGGGATGTCTGAAACCAGACTGTATGTTTTCTTTGCATCTTTAAAAGAGTAATCCTCTTTTTTCAAGAACTCATTCATGAAAAAGTGTGCTCCGGGGGTATGGGCGCCTGAGGAAGTCAGCATGTTGCTTTGCTGGTTGAGGTATGATTGGATGATTTCGCTTCTTGACAACTTTTTCCAGTCAGTTTGCTGAAATGGACTGGGAGGAATCGCTGGGTTCTGCATCAGCTGTTCTGAACGCAGGTCAGAGCTGGACACCAGTGTTGCTTCCCCCTCCTGGGAAGAGTTCTTATGGCAAGAGGGTTTGATCTGACCCGTTATAGGATCAAATGTGAGTCTTCTGTCTTTTAACCTGACTGGTCTGGTGCCATCTTCAACATTTTGTCCATCTAAATGAACTGCATAGTCTTTAGGCCTGTATTTTTGTTTTTTCCTCTTTTCTGTATTGTTAGCAGGACCCTCGTCCTGTAAACCAGCTCCCTCACTGCAAGGTAAGGTGATCGAGTTATGAAGGGCCTTGCTGGATGCCGTGCTTTGAGAATCCAAATCTGCAGACGAGGAACCATCAGTCTGAATAGCTGGAACACATATACTGAAAGGCTGAGCAGATGACCTTGGCCCAGGGGCTGGGACTACAGTTTGTTTGACAACAGCTTCATGCTTTGAAGTCTGAGGACTGTGCAAAGAACAGCGCGGGCTTCTGGGTCGACACTGCCCCCCTGAGGCAGTTTGTTCCTGTCTGGCTTGCTGTTGGAGAATTGATGCTTTCAACAAGGATGAGGTGCTCGGAGACTTGCTGGATACCTGGACACTTGGATGAGGTTTTACAGCATGAATGGGGATTTTACTTAGTTTATTGTCCAGAGGCTCAGGAAGTTCGCTATCCAAAGAACGATAAGGACAAGTATTTGGAATAACTTCAGAGCTGCCACCCAGCCCATTGCTCAGCAGCTGTTTTGACTTTTGTGTTTTATCACTGAGAGCGGGTTGGAGTATCTTGGTTGGGAATAGCTGTCCTTGTTTCTGTTCACCTTTACGTTTCCTGTTACTTGGTTTTTCTACTCTTGGAGAGCAGTTGTTGAAGTCATTTCTGTTCTTCAACTCTGGGCCCATTTTACCTGATGGTGGCGTGGCGGCTGGAGTGGAGATGCAAGGATGAGCACCACCATTGCAAGACCATGATGCCTCAGTGAGTCCTTTGGATAGCAACTCAACCTTCCCAGGCTCAATTAGCTTCTGCCAGTTCCGGAGGAGCTTTTTGGCCCTTTTTGCAAGGTCCTCATTCTTTGTTTTCTTTCGTACATCATTAATTAACTTCCCAAGACGAGTTTCCTGTGAAGTCACACAACCGATATTTAATACCAGATGTGATCCGGCTTCTGAAATATTGGATTCAAGTGAATTATAGTGATGATATATTTTAAAATAACAAACCTCCAATGCCTCTTTGGTAATCGGATACTTCTCCAAAAAAGATATCACCTCCATAACCACCACCATGTTGCATATCTGCTGAGAAGACACAAGTTGCACAGTCCTGAAACATATCAATGGACACCATAACAGCACCCAAGTGGAACTGTACACCACTTTGTTCCCTTGATGATTCAGTTTTCACATGCAAATTTCTTTCTCTGCTTAACAGCTTAAATCTGGACAGAAGAAGAAAAAGGAAGGGGCTTTAGAGGATTAAGACATTTGAATAGACTTTCAAATGTGCACCTGTATGTCTAGAAATGATATACTGATACTGGTTTCAGATATGGTATGACAAACTGAGATAACAGAAATGCAAATGTACCATTTTACCCAAGTTAAAAAAGGAAAAAGCAATTTATGTAGATGTCTGAAATCTAATGTGGTGCATTGGTGTGGATAAACTTAACATATCTACTTGGTAAACTTGTAGTAAGTGGTAACCAAGAGATTCAAGAAAAATTTTGTTGTTTTTGTTTGGTTTAAAAAACAAAAAAACAAAAAAAACACTACTACAGACAATGCAGAACCCAAAAAAACACTAACCAGGAATCTGCAGAAGGTAAAAGAGATTGACCAGGATTAAAAGGAAAAAAGAAGAGAACTGAATAAAAAAATGTTATGACTTAAGAAATCCATAACTTTAAATCGTCATGTCGGGAGATTGTTTTTCCAAGCCATGCTGTCAAATAGGTACTACTTACTTGTATTGTTTGCCCATATTTTATTTTTATATATATATATATATATATATATATATATATATATACACACATACATGGAAGCTGGTGGTATAATACCAATGTTAAAGTATAAGTAGGAGCTGTGTATTTTGGCTGCAACTTGGATCCATCAATATTCATCACGACATGTTTAGGAAGAGGCAGATTCCTCCTTGTAAGCTATAAGCTTGTGTAAGAAAGGTGCCTCTGTTTGCCACCTCAGGACCCTAGTGGACAGATATTAGCCCTCCACGTCGTAGTTTGGCTCAAATCATGACTGCAACATGTGAAACTACACATAAATGATATTCCAGTTTGTCTGCATTATGTTAAATCCCAGTAGGCAGTTGCCAGGCTCTGGCATGTCTGGTATTTGTAACTTTCCCCCACATGAAATGCTAGCCAGTTAATTAGCAAGCAAATAATAAGTCGTCGCACACAGTTTCTACTTCGCCAGCCGTCTGTGGGGGAACTTCTGTCTGGCTCGACCTTTATTGTCTCCCCTTCTCTCTCTGTTTGGTTTGTTCCCATTAAAACTGACCGACAAACTCACATTACTCTGGCCATCGATGGCCTGAAGCAGCCGGTCTCTCATCAGCTGCGGAGTGACTGGAGTCGCTGTCATCGCCTGGCGGTGTTGTTTCAGGACGGACTCAGACAGCAGAATTCCCGGAAGAAGGGGTGGAACCCTGCGGACACTCACACGCCAAATGGGAGATCTTGCCGGGGAGTCGGCATCATCTTTAATGATGCTTTTATATTTGTTTTTGTTTCCCGCCGTCACCTGCTTGGCAATGTGGGCGACGAGAGCCGAAAATCCTCTCTGGGAATCGGCCACCCCCCTCGGCTCGTAGCCGCCGCCTCCTCCTCCTCGGTCTTCTCATTTAGCTTTTTGTTAGGCTCTTGCGAAATGCATGACGGGAGATTTTTTTACGTAACCAGTGTCGGCTCGCGTCAACTACACGTGCTTTTCACGAGACAATAAAGCCAATAGTTCTGCCCATCGACATTTCTATGGTACTGCCCACAACCTTATATTACTCAGAGATGCAACATCTGTTCATTTCGCGATAAGAGCGGTCACGTGGGTCTGAGAAGCGGCAAAAGAAACAAACTAGTGTGCTTTTTGACAAAAAGTATACCAGTTAAACCTAACCCAAGCTTGTTTCCCTCATATTACCACTAAAGTCATTTAATGTTAGTATGCTCGGGTATTGATACTGTCCTATCAGTTTTCTATACCTTTGCTTGATGCGCATAATGGAATTTTGCAAAATAAGAGCATGAGACGCGTGAGACTTTACGATTCAAGTCTTCCGTAATGTCTTTCAGGGGTCAGGGTTAATTGATATGCTGTTACGACAAAGAAGCCCAAGCAGACAGATAAACTTGTACCTGTGAACTTGTG
>NC_136626.1:11805717-11845218 GCF_933228915.1 Telmatherina bonti
ACATATATAAATATATATATATATATAAATATATATAAATATATATATAAATATATATATATATATATATATATATATATATATAAAAATATAAATATAATATATATATATAAATATAAATATATATATATAAATATATAATGCTAAAAAGCATTAAGTACAAATACTTGACATCTTTTTACAGTCTTGAACAGCAAGATAAAAACTCACCCAACTCCTCTCCCTGCTGTTGTGACCTCAGAGTTTCCTTCAGCTTCCTCAGTGATGCCTCCCTTTCAGCCAAAAGTGTGGTCAGTCTTAGTTTTCTGGAAGTAAAGGCAAGTCTGATCAGTATTTAACATGAGTGAACAACAAAACCAAAATCTCACTTATCTTTTTGCTTCACAGGCAAAAACACACACACACAACTTCACAAAAATGGACATTTAAATACAATCAACTTCAAAAACAAAAAAATGTATTCAGCGTTCGTACTGTTGTTCATGATCATCTGATGCTAAAGTGAGTTTCATCTTCATCGCAAACAGCTGATTCCTAGCATCACCCAGTGCAGCTGAGATGGAAGAAGAGTTTTTCTGAAATAGAAAAAAACAGGTTAACAAATATCAAAACAATAACAGCAAAAGACATCTGTGTCAGAAAGCTGACAAAATTCCCTGACAAAAATGTTGCTATTTTAAAGAAGATCAGCCTAATAAATCAAAAAACATAGTAACCCCCCCCCCCCAAAAAAAAATCCTATTCTAAAACACTTTCTGAATATTAACACATGAAGTTACAGACTTCCAACAGCGTATATACAGTATCTACATTTATAGATAGAAAAATCTATACCTCAGCCTCTTCCAGACTGCTCTTCAGGGTTTGGATTGTGACCTCTTTCTGCTTGAGAAGTGCACAAGTATCCTGCAGTTCATTCTGCAAGTGTAGGATGGCCTGTTTATGGTTGGACACTCTGTCAGCGTTTGTCTGCTCGTCCTCCAGCTCTTCAATTTGTAGATGCAGAACCTGAAAATGAACAAAAACAAACATCGGCTGGGGCGAGGCTCGAACGGTGGTCTTTCTGTGTGGAGTTTGCATGTTCTCCCCGTGTTAGTGTGGGTTCCCTCCGGGTACTCCAGCTTCCTCCCACCGTCCAAAGACATGTTAAGTTAATTGGTTAATCTAAATTGTCCCTAGAAGTGAGTGTGAATGGTTGTTTTTCCTTCTATGTGTTAGCCCTGCGATGGACTGAGGACCTATCCAGGGTGAACCTTCCTCTCGCCTGAAGGATAGGCGCCGACCTCAACCCTTGATCAGGTTAGGCAGTTCACATCATGAATGAATGAACACACTAAGTCACCATCAGGCAAAAATGCAAACATCCTCCTGACAATAATAGATCTGCTTTATATTGCAGCACTCGAAGCAACTGAATCCATTATTCCTTTACTCCACATTCAGGTTAGTTTTTATCTGACAGCCATTTTTAGATGACTCAAAAGAAAACTATGATCGGAAAACTGGTTAGAAAGGCAGCTATCACATACTGAAACACCAACGCCCGTGATCAGATGTGTCAACTTACTTTGATATTTTCTTCTGCTTGTTGGAGCTGTACACTAAGGTGCTGGTTGTCCTGGAGCAGGGACACTTCTGTTTTCAGAGGAACTCCCTCCATTGTCTGCAGCAGGGTGGAAGTCTTACTTTTCTCCTCTCTGAGCTGAGATGCAGCCTGAGCTGCCAGCTGCTTCAATTTTTCAAACTGCTCATTCTGCTCAACAATGGACTGCATGTGGAGAGAAAAGCAAATTGTGAGGATAATTCAAAGTCAAACATACAGTATGATCAAGTTTATTATAACCTTTCTCTTCCAGGGAAGCAGTTAATCACTTAAAGCCCACCTGTATAAGCATCCTTTTGTTTTCCAACTCTGCCGCTCTTCGCACATGCTCTCGTTGGAGAATGCTTTCTAACAAACTGAAGTTAACTGGCTGCTTAGTGATCACAACCAGAAGCTCCTCCTGGAACGTCTCTCTTTCAGAGATCTCAGCTTTCATCTCACGGAGATAAGAAGCCAAGTTGTCTGTCAGTTCCTCCAAAATGCTGTCCATTTGCTGCAAACAAAGCATTAATGAGAAATGATCAAAATAGCACAGATGGAGAAACAAATTCCTTATGCAGTCACATAAAATCAGGAGATCACAGGTTTAAAAGGGGCTTATTTGGATGAAATGCGTGATTTAATCTGAAAAAAACAAAACAAAAAAAACAAACATATTCATGTTTCAAATTTTTACCATTTTAAGATAAGACTGTCACTCTGACTCTGTTTTGATGCCTTTTAACTGATCATACGTTAAACAGGCAACATTATACTGTTATTTCCCATCATGGTCAGAGGTCAGTGGTGACAACACTGACATCAGCCTATGTTTTGGTTTTGATGTGTTCCATTAAATCAATTTGATGGAGGGATTGATGACTGAGGTGAACAAACAAGCAGAGCTACAAAACTACAAAAGCGAAGCAGAAGATCTGCCAGTTAACTACACACCAACTGGTTGAAATAAAGGGATTAAAAGTATACATCACATTTCAGCCTGTACTTCCAATGTTGTAAATTGTGCTAAAGATCGCTGTTTAAATGTCAGAAATACGGAAGAGCTCACCTGCAGGTAAAGCTGCCGCTTGTCCAAAAGCTCATTCATTCTGAATTTCCATAGTGAGTGAAAGTCCTCATCTTTGACAGAATACTTTGGGGCTTGTACTCTGCACAGCAGCAGGTCCTGCAGTCGCCTTTCCTCAAAAATGGCCAAATCTTTCTCCACCAACTCATTAAAGATTACTCTGTAGCCAAGAGGCTGCAGTTTTAGTTGCTCCTGAAAAAGCAAAGAGGACAGCCAAAGTTATTAGTATACTACTGATGAGAAAAAGACATCCATGAATCCTGAAATGAAAATATTTAGCCACATTTACCTGAATTCTAATCAAACTATGAACAATCTCCATTCCCAGATCACACACAGCATCATAGGATTCTATTGTCGGTTTTGGGAACGAGCCCATGTACATCTGCTTCCAAGACCACTTCTCTCTCAGAGCCTTGTCCAGGGGGGTGGGTTTATACATCTTAGAATTGTTTATAAATTGTTGGAATTTGCCAAGAGACTCCTACAACAATTAAAGTTCAATTAAGTTAGTTCTAAAGAAAACAAAATGTTGTTATCTTTCAGCACCAGCGCTTTCCAAATGAAAGCAAACTGTGCATCACCTGAAGGTGGTCGGTAGAGTTCTGCAGCTGTGACCACAGAGTCTCGTGGACTTCTTTGGTGATCTGTCCTGCAGTGATTGGCTGCTCTTTAGGGGGTGAGATGGATCCTCTTACTTCACTCAGGAGCTGAAAGTTTAAAAAGTTAATTGTTAAAGACACCAACACTCAGGTTTGCCACATTTTGACTGGAAATGCTGTGGAAGTGAAGGTTTCTACACAAAGTGGCACCAGCCACCTATGAAATCTCATCAAACACCCCAGGTCCCACCTCAGGTGACTGACAGGTCACTGAAGGAGAAGGACAGATACATCTTTCCACACCTGCATGCATCACCAGTACCACTATACCGGTTTGAAGTATCTAGTTTCCTAATTAGTCATCCTTATAAAATATAGAAATTTGGCTGCACATAGGAGATTTTGTCCCTGTGGAACTACAACTACTAATGTTATTAACCTGATGTTAGCATGAAGCTACGTAGCAGTGCTAATCTAGTTAAAGTAGCACATGCTTAGTTTCAAACCAACACGGGGAAACATTTAATTTTCAGTGACTGTAATTAGGGAAGGACTACATATCAAGTCAGATAATCAAGATTTTTACATTGGAGCTGAAATTTTTTAAAGATACTTGAGTGTGCACCAGTATCAACCATAGACTGTATATAAAAAGGACGTATCAACTTTACTTAGCAGTGACTAAGCTAGAGCTAAATATCCCAGAGTCATTCAAGAAAGTGTTTCTAACTTTTAAGACGACAATTGACACAGATCAGGTCAAGACTGATGCCTGCCCTTGTATCAGCGGTCCCACAGCTTCCAAGGTGGAGCTAGCCTCACAAGGATCCAGTCTGTCACCAGACAGTAAGCCAGAACTGATGCTCCAACTATCACATCAAGCTCCACATACTGCACCCCAAAACAGCAGCCTACCTTTCGATGGACCTTTTTCAACTTGTTGCAAATATTTCCACTCTGTGATGGGGATTAATGTAAACATAAATTATTTCTCATGTCTCTAGTGTGACCAGTTATCACAGCAGTGTATGTGAATGTGTTTAAAAGAAGAGCACAATTTCTAATAATATGGCCTCTCCTGATAAAGTCTTTCCCACCATCTGGCCTTTAAGTAGAAAAGTCTAGCACCACCACTGCTACTGAAAAGGAGGGTTATAGTTGTATTTTATGAGAAGTCAAGAGCTGGCATGATCTAGCTTCCCTTTTTAATATCTAGTTTTCTAGAGTATAAAACATAGAAACAGCTTTTCAGCCTGTACTTACTTCTCTGTCTTGTAGCTCTACATCTCCTTTTTCAGTCTGCACCTGTTGGCTGATTTTTTCCGGAACAGCTGAGATCTGTAATCAGATGGACACATTTAATCTTGTTCTCCACATAATCAGTGGCTGTCAATGTGATACGTACCATCTTCATCCTTTCCTCCAGCTCTGCTCTGAGCTCTTGCTTCTCCTGGGTCAGTCCCTGCAGAGTCTCTAGCACCTGGTCTCTCTCCCGACTGAGGGACGTCACTTTGGACTGCAGTAAATCCACCTCTTCTTTAAAGGCTTGAGTGTTTGTTTCCTTTAAAGAGAGCAGATGATCTCTCTCTGTTTCTGTGTAGTGCAGCTGTTCTGTTAAAGTTTTTATCTGTAAAGAAGGAGAGCGTCATCATTCATCACAGAAGCACATTACATCTCGGAGTGGGTAGAAAGTAAACAACCACACACACCATACTGCTTTACAAACCTCATTCTGTAGTGTAAGCACTCTGCCTTGGAGTTCTTCTTCAAGATGCGTTTTATCCTGTCTCAGTTCTTCAACCATGTCTTGCAGCTGATCTCTCTCCTTACCAAGTGATGTTAAACTGGACTCCAGTTCTTCCATCTTGTTTGTGATGGTCTGCCTCTCAGACTGCAGAAAGTCTCTTTCTGCTGTAACAGTCTCCAGTTTCTTTACCAAATCATTTATCTGTGAAGGAAAATTTAAACTCATCATCT
This sequence comes from Telmatherina bonti, assembly GCF_933228915.1. Lineage (NCBI taxonomy): Eukaryota > Metazoa > Chordata > Actinopteri > Atheriniformes > Telmatherinidae > Telmatherina > Telmatherina bonti. Next base: position 11,810,966 of record NC_136626.1, read on the forward strand.
GGCTCTGGAAACAGCAGCATTTCTTTCAAATGATACAAGACTAACCTGTTGATCTAAAGAGATCTCCTTCTCCTTATTTATTTTTTCTAGATCAGAGTTCATAATTATCTGTTCTTGGAGCTTTTCTTGAACTGTCTTCAGCTGGTTTTCTGTGGAATACACCTGAAAACAAAAATAAACTGTTCATTAGTTTCTACAGCATGTCCAAACTCCACTTTCCACTTAATTTGTAATTAGCCTGTGTAAAGGTATTTTGTTAACATTTGAGCAGTGTGAGCAGATTAAAAGCATTAAGAAAAGCAGAACATCATTAATGCTCCATCACTGTTGTGATAAAGATAATTTCACAGAATCCAAGACTAACTTCTGCCTGCACCGTTTCCAGCCTTTCCTCCATGTCTGCTTGGAGTTGCTGCTGCTCCACTCTGAGGTCCTGCAGAAGCTGCTGCAGCTGATCTTTCTCTTCGGTTAGCAACGTGACTCTGAACAACACCTTCTCCTTTTCTGAGGACATTTCACCAGCGGCATCTTTCTCAAGCATCAGAGCACGATTTTCTGCTCTTGCACTTTCAAGCTCCTTGGTCAGAGTCTTTATCTGTGTTAATGAGGGGAGATTTGGTTTAAAAAAAAAAATAAATAAATAAAAAAAGAATGTTGCAGGAAGATCAGGAAAAAAACAAAATAAAACAAAGAAGAAAAAAATAAAAAACACCTGTTGAGCTTGCCGTTCTTGATTGATTTGTTCCATGTCAGAATTGCTTTGTTTCAGTTCATGAAGTTGCTCCTGAAGTGAATGTAGATGGTTCTCAGTCTCTGTGGTCTAAATCAGTCGAGAAAAGTGCATGAAAATCTGAGTGAGCTTTTAAAGAAAAAAAAGTTCAAATGTTTAACAAAAGAAAGAAAAAAACAAAAACCAAGCACTCACACACACACATATAACATATATACAAGTTTTTGCACCATCACCTACAACCAAAGTTCTCAAAAGATCTTTGACTTTCCATGTACCACATTGGGAGTGAGCTCTCACCATCTCCCTGCTGTGCTGCAGATCAGCCTCGGCCTTATTCTTCTGCTCCGTGACCACCAGGAGAGCTTCCCGTAGCTCTGCAATCTGCTGACGACAATAGTCTCATTTCTTAAAACACTTCTTTTCACATACAAGCCAAACAAATAATCAGTTCTGGAAAACCCATGAACTTTGAACAAATTCGCGGTTTCAATTAAAAGCTTGACTACGCCCCATTGACTGTTCAGTCATTTTCTATTCTACTGTCTCATTCAATTAAGGGTTGCGGGGGCTGGAGCCTATCCCAGCATTCACACAAGAGTGATGTGATAGAAAAAAATTTGTTAAAATGGAGGAAAACTACATATAGTTTTTGTAAAAGATGTCCGATATCAGAATACCAATGTGGCACAACTCAGTCACAAAAGTATCTGTATCAGTTGGTATTGCTGTTGGACAAAAACCGTATAGTCGGTAAAACAAAAACAAAAATTCAGCTTTGACTACTTATACAGTAGTCTTAAAATTCCCTCTTGCTTTTGGGCTGAACTGACTGACAAGCAATATGCAAAACACTCCTGCCATTACCTCTTCCTGAAGTTGAGTCAATTTCTCATGATCCTCTTGAAGTCCTGATGTAACTTCTGTTTGGGCATGTTGGGTCAGAGACAACTGGAAAAGAAAATTAACTTACTTTTTCTCAAGATGAGCTGGAATGCAAAGTGTTTGAAATGAAAACATTGGAGACAAACCATTTCTATTTTTTCTTCAAACTCTTCTCTCAGCTGCTGCTTCTCCTGTTTCAGTCCCTCCAGTATTTCCTGAAGCTGATCCCTCTCAGCGCTGAGTAAAGTGACTTGACACAACAGCTTCTCCAACTCCTCCGCTGATCCATGAGAGTTGGCTTCCCTCTCAGATAGCATACTGTCTCTCTGCTGCTCAGTGAACTCAAGTTTCTCTGTTACAGCTTTAATCTGTAAAGACGAGAAGCGGATCCTTTTAAAAAAATTTTTTGCCATTTTGGTCCAAAAGATTAGTTTTTAATGTAAAAATGCAACCCAAACTCTTGATCTCAAGCCCATGAGGACATATTTCCAGCCTCTGTTGTCAGATTATGAGGATACAGTGGTATAAAATTAATGCATCAATAGATGTAACAGCATGAAGGCCAACCAACAGTGACCAAGCTTTTTCTCATCTGCAGATCATTTTCTCTAGGCTTTTTGGAGAGAAAAACATTGGCAAAACCCAGAAATTCTTTTTAAATATTTACACTTTTTCCTACACTTATTTTTTGGTAGAGATCTATGATACAATTTACCTGCTATCCTCAAAACCAACTTCCACTCAAGTGGTTTTTGGCATAGCTGTGCATTAACATTGACTTTATTCAGGCTATAAAAAGACTTTTTTTTTTAAAAATCCTTTTCAGACAGACATACTTTCTGATCAGTTGTTGATCTTTGGCTCCTGATTGGATATTAACATTGATTTAATATATCCAACTGGTGGAAAGTTTGACAGAAAGTGCCTTCAACTGTCTGTACAGAGCTGCAGGAAACTGAATCTCATCAGTAAAAGTAGTCACAAACCTCAGTTTGAAGAGTTGCCACTGTCTCCTCCAGCTCTGCTCGAAGTTGTAGCTTCTCCTTTTTCAGGCTCTCCAGCACCTCCTCCAGCTGATTTTTCTCCTCACTGAGAGAAGCAACTCTGTAGTGCAGCGTCTCCATCTCCTCGTTGGATGACTGACTACTTCTTGTGTTTTCGGACAGAAGACAGTCTCTTTCTGCTTGCACACTCCCAAGTTCTTCAGTAAGAGTCTTAATCTGCCATATAATGAATGAATTTAAGCATTCATTGCAACAACATTCCCCATCACATACATCAGCATTAAACCTCAATGGTTTCGGAAGATTTAGATCCCGTTTCTCGTATATCAGCACATTCTTACATTTGCTTTCAGCTCTTCCAGCTGTGAGTGAATATCAGGTTCATCCTGTTTAGATGACTGGGCTGACTTCAGAAGTTTGATCTGCTTTGCTAGTTCCCGATTCTCCCCCAGAGATTTTCTCAGCTCTTCTTGATTCTCAATCATCTGTTTGACAGAAAATTTTGCTTTATGGAGATGCAGTCAGAATACAAAGCCGTTTCATAAAATGAATCCCAAGATGAGACATTTTAGCAGCATGATTTGCAGAGGGAAACAGATTTACTTACCAACTCCACATTTTCCTGAAGGTCCAGTTTGAGTTGGTCTCTCTCTGTGGTGAGAGAAGCCACAGTAGAGAGCAGCTTTTCCATTTCCTTTGAGTGAACACTCAACATTTGCTCAGCCTCTTTCTCCTGCGACAGTCTCTGTTTATACAAAATGGACGTTTAACAAGTCAGACTGTTTATCAGTCTTAAGTTTATCATACTGAAGAAAAACTTCTCACTCACATGTTGCTCAAATTCAGACTCCTTCTGCTCCAAAACGCTCATGAGATCCAAGTTCTTCTGTTTCTGTTCCTGGACTTCACATTGCAGAGACTCTATCAGACATTTTGACTCTGTGGCCTGAAAGAAAGAAAATAAAGAAACAGGAAGAAAAAAAAGGCTCTTATTTAATTGGGGGGGGGGGGGGGGGGGGGGGGGGGAACGGGACGGACAACTACATGTCTACAGAAAAGAAGTGAGAACAATTTTTTTTTTTTTTTTAAATCACAAAATGTAAACTATTCAGAAAAAAATCCTGATGTTACATCTAACAATGTTTAAAAATTATATCCAGGCAGGATCTCCTTCACAAATGTAAAAACAACTTAGCACTGAAAAGACAGAATCTGGAAGGAACTGTGCTCAGTCAGTGAGTCTGTAAAACTGATGGCATCTTTTCCCCCAAAGTCTCAAAATCTCCCAACTCTGATGTCAGAAAAAAGACAAGATGTTGGTCTTAACCTGCAATGTTTCGCTCTTCCCCCAATTAACTCTACCTGAAGACGGCCCTTTATACAAAAAAAGATTCAAGCCATTTTATACTGTATGAATCTCTGGTTACATTTAAATAGAACCATCCTGCAGCCATTAAAACTGGAAATTTATAGGATCTACCTGTTTTGTTAAGCTGTCCACCTTATCTGGAAGAGTCTGAAGTGAAGCTAGCTCCTCCAGCTGAGCTTTCAGTGTTTCCTCTGCTTTTTGGGAAGTTTTCAGCTCTTGAGTCAGACTGGCTACTGTTCTCTCAAGTGTCATACCATCTATCAGATCTGTAGAGAGAAATCCTTTTAACTTTAACCTAAATTTACAGGATGGCAGCCTCCACTGATGTAATATAAACATCTAGATTCAACATTACTTTGAGGAACTTTGCCATCCAGCAGAGAAGTGAGCTTGGTGTTTTCATCAAATGCAATATTCAGTTCTTTTTGGAGATCCATTTCCATCTTTTTGTAGCGCGATTTCTCCATTTCAAGCTGAGAACGCAGGCTAGTCATCTCAGACTGAACTTTCTTAAAGTCAGCAGTGAGGGTTACCTAGACAGAAGATAAAAATGATGATCATTATCACACCAGAAACGTGAAAAGTAGCTCGCTTCTAATCAGCACGCTGTGCTTCATGATGCTACTAACATTCCTCTCCTTCAGATCAATGTTCTGGCTACGGAGGACTGCCCATTCCTTCTTTGTGTCTCTGCTGACCCCTTCGGCATCTTCCAGAGAGCGCCGAAGCCTCGTCACCTCCTGCACCAAGTCTTTACCGTTCTATAAGAAAGGAGCAAGATCCCATAGATTTTTTTTAATCACAGGCTAATCATTTCATCATGTCAGCTGGTTTCATAAAACCCTTCACACTCCAAAATAGAGGTACCAGCTTGTACCTAAAAAGGTACAAATGCTTGTCGCTGGGGGTGTACTCTTTGGAGAGACATTTCTGTACCCTTCAGTTCTGGTCTATTTTTGTACCTTATCAAGTTCAACCTCACCTTATCAAGTTATGTTTTTTTATGTTTTCATAGGATTAGGCCTGGTCCATGCAACTTAGCAATATTATCTTATCTTTAATCTAGAAATAATTTCCAAAAACTCAAAATACTGACCAGACATACACTTAGTTTGCTGCATCTGACCTTCATTGTCTGGTGTAGTAAATGACTGTTAAGTAGTACTACTGTCATCACTCAACTCTGCTCTAGTTTGTAACATTACAGCCATAACATTACATTTTTCAATGCTGCAGGTACCCTTATGGTCGAAATGGTACAAATTTGTATTTTATGTCACTTTGAACCCTTTTTCGTACTCTGAAGGTGTGCTTCTGGTCTCTTAAAGACCAGTATTGTACTTTTGAGAGAACATTTCTTTAAAATGTACCTATAGGTACAAAAATGTCCTTATCTTGTACCTCTATTTTTGAGAGTGTTGTGCAACGAGGGCTCATATTGACACTCAGTTAGCCGTCATGGAGAACACTATCAACCTTTTTTATTTTAATCCTCGTCCATTTGGTCGGAAAATCCGCTTTCTTTAGAGATACTGTGAATTAGTAAACAAATTCTGATTTGGATCAAAGTGGACTTTGATCCAAGTCTACTTCAGGTCTGCCAGGTTCAAGAGGACCAAATACAGGAACTGAAATACAAAAGTCCTGTGATGGACTATTGACCTGCGATGGATTGGCGCCCTGTCCAGGGTGTACCCTGCCTTTTGCCCAAAAGACTGCTGGGATAGGCTTCAGCTTCCCCGTGACCCTTCATCGGATTAAGCGGATAAGATAGGATAATAACTGACTGAACTACAAAACAAAGTGGGCATTGCAAGTAAACCGCCAAAATATCTACGTCAGCCGTGCTTTATTTCTTTCTGCATCTACCATATCACAATTGTGAGAGCCCATCACACACCATGAAGATACTGCATGTGTTAGTGATGACTATGTTTTAATATTCTACTGCTTTAACACAAGTCTGAACACCATATTCTACATTAATCATATCATTAATAGATCTTTTATATTCAATTTAGTAGTAGAAATTTCTGTTCATCTTCTCTCTTATGATGTGTTTTAAGTTGTGGGTATCCTTCTGAACATGTTCTGGTTGAGCAACTTGAAGTTAAAACTAAATATTGCTCGTTTGGGGCAACATGACCCCAGTAAAGGATCTGGGCAGGAGGCTCACTGACAGTAATGATGTGCAAGAACCATATTTCAAGATATCTAAAGGATGGCGACACTTTCCATATACCCCCAAGAGCAAGTTTGTCCAAAGACTTTAGTTTAAAAGGATCCCTCTCCGACCTTGTGTTCAGAGCGCCTTCAGAACTGTCGGATACAGACTCCTCCTGAACGGGGCTCTCTGATTGCAATCGTAGAACTATGCTGTTCTTTTATTCACTTATTTGGTTATCAGTACTCAATTCTGACTGTTATGTGTATCAGGACAAGGAAGAGGGATTAGGCCATGCTGTATTTGTTTGGGCATGTGACAATGATGCAGCACAGAGTGTGGGGTGTTTAACTGAAGCAGAGAAGCTATTTTCAGTGGTGTTTGTTTTTCCATGGTGCTGAAATGATACTATAAAAGCAGCATGTGATACTTGTAAAGTAATGAGGTTGATGCCGATTCAAAATACTCAAACACCATCTATTTGATAGGTCATCTGAAAACCACCATCCAGAGATATATAAACAATGGTGGTGCACCGCTAGCATTGATGAAAAAGTACCATCAACTAATGCAATACCTGCAGTAAAGATGGAAGATACCAATTTTTTTCCTGTTGATACAATACAATGTTTTATCAGTAATAATCTTCATTAAAAGCAGCCATGTTGACAAGATTTAGAAAGAAACACATGTACCATCCTTTGAAGTTCCTCCTCAAATTCAGTTTTTTTTTTCAGCTCCTCTGACAGAACTTTCATTTAATTCATATAAATAAATTTACATCATAATTACATATTTCAACCAAATTTAATTAAAAGTTTTCTTTTTCAGATTAGCAATCAGAATACGTGCTTCTTCAGCACGTCATCTTACCTGAATCTCCTGGAAACTGAGCTCCAAGGATTCCCGAGCCTTCTTCAGGTTAGAGATTTCATTTTGCAACTCTGCCTGAGGGCCAAAAAAAAAAAATACAGTTTATATATATATATATATATATATATATATATATATATATATATATATATATATATATATATATATATATATATATATATGTATGTATGTATGTATGTATGTATGTATGTATGTATAAAAAACACAACAACAAATGAAATATCTCCAGTAAAAAAAACAAAAACGTATTAGCTAATCAAATTTAAGATAAGCATCTGCTTTTCATCAACTCTGTTTCAGCTCCTACCAAACTTTACCTCATGGTCTTTTCTGAACCCATCCTCCAACATGATGAACTCTTCTAATTCCTTCCTCTCCTTCAGTTCCTTTGACAGAGCAGCATTCGCTTGTTCTAAATGTTTATTCTTCTCCACCAACACACTCAGCTCCTGTTTCACACAGTCCCTTTCAATGACCAACATGTCCTGTTTAAATAAAAAAAAAACAAAAAAAAAAACAACACAATTCAGCATGTTTTAACAGTATTAAAATGCTTTCATATGAAATGTAGGAACATTTTATAGTCCTATATAGAATATCATCTCTCCTGCTACTCTCATGCACCAGTGTATACAAAGTCAAAGTGCAATGAGTTTTTGCACTACTTTCTTCATAAGTTCCCCTCCATCTGGTCAGGTATGTCTCAGTATCATGCTTGTATTTAGTTTACTTCTGAGATCTGATCCTCTGTTGCTCCCGTTATCTTACAGGACATTTGTTTAACTGCTTTCAAGTTGTTTAAATGTCCTCCCTACATATTTATTGGTTTTTAACATTTTCAGCTCCAGTATTGTTGACATACCTCTAGTTCCATCTCTAAACTAGATGCAGTTGAATCAGTGTTAAATATCAGTCTGGATCTATTTCTTCAAAGCAGCCAAAAGTCAAAATCCAAATAAATTTTTTTATTTCCATTTTTAAAAATAGTTTCTCATTAGTGCAGATATTTACACTTACTGCGATTTGAACCAGCTTTTCCATACACACATCATGGGTGATACCAGACATAAAACTGTCATGATTATGACTGTGGCGAACAGAATCTCCTAAGTCATTAAACTGAAAAGGGTTGAAGTCACAGCAAGGACATTATCGGTCATTACCTTCTCTAAGGTAAACGTTTCACACAGCTCAATGGCCTCTGCAAACTGTTTCCGGATCTACAAAACACACACACACACCATTTACACCATTTAATCAGACCATTAATCACAGTCAAAGACATTTTTTTAATAAAAACACATTAATGTCAGAGAACAGCTTACCTGCTGAGTTTCACAGTTACTCTGTTCTTCCAGCCGTCTGTCCAGATTAGCAAGTCTGGATTTCAGACTCTCAATGGTCTCTAACTTCTCCTGAGCTTCAGTTTGCATCAGCATCTCCAGTTCTGCAACCTTCTGTTCCATTATGTGAGCTTCCTTCTGCTTTTCCTGAGCTTCAGTGTGTCGCAACAACTCCAGTTCTGCAATCTTCTGTTCCATTATGTGAGCTTCCTTCTTCTCCTGGGCTTCAGTTTGCAGCAGCATCTCCAGTTCTGCTACCTTCTGTTCCATTATGTGAGCCGCCTCCTGCTTCTCCTGAGCTTCAGTTTGCAGCAGCATCTCCAGTTCTGCTACCTTCTGTTTCATTTTGTGAGCTTCCTTCTGCTTCTCCTGGGCTTCAGTTTGCATCAGCATCTCCAGTTCTGCTACCTTCTGTTTCATTATGTGAGCTTCCTCCTGCTTCTCCTGAGCTTCAGTTTGCAGCAGCATCTCCAGTTCTGCTACCTTCTGTTTCATGTGAGCTTCCTTCTGCTTCTCCTGGGCTTCAGTTTGCAGCAGCATCTCCAGTTCTGCTACCTTCTGTTTCATTATGTGAGCTTCCTTCTGCTTCTCCTGGGCTTCAGTTTGCAGCAGCATCTCCAGTTCTGCAACCTTCTGTTCCATTATGTGAGCTTCCTTCTTCTCCTGAGCTTCAGTTTGCAGCTTCAGCTGCAGCTCCGCCACTTTACCATCCAATGCCTCAACATTTTTAATGGCCTCCTCCTTCTGTTGACTCACAATTTCGAGCTGCAACTCCAGGTTGGACACCTTCTGTGAAAGCTCACACAATTTTTCATGGGATGCGACATCTCTGGGACTGGGCAGAGAAAAAAAAAATTATATATATGCGTTTATTTAATTTTTATTGAGTTTTTAATGTATAGCTACAATGACAGCAGAAATGACATAATTTGAGGTCTGAGGCAAAGAGTAACAGATTAAGTATATGTTTATCAAGCTCTAGCTCTGACAGACTCAAGTCAATAGGTGTGGAAAATTCCTTAAGGGATTGCAGAAGATTTCACTTCAGAAAGCTCTAATAACCTGTGTTCAAATGTTCAAGTTTAATGCAGGCCTATATGACATGTGATGACTCATCTGGTGTTCCACTAACATTGGAGGTTTTAAGTGCAAATAAGTATAACCAGTCTTCAATCAATATATTAAAATTATATATATATATATATATATATATATATATATATATATATATATATATATATTTTTTTTTTTTTTTTTTCCCTTTAAAGTTTTATAGTGGTGGTACTATAGTCCTTTCCCTTCTTTTTAAAACCACTTTTTGTTTATCAAGACTACAGCTGATTATGAAGTGAAGCAATAAAAATGTTTGAATTTAAACTATTACAAAAACAAAAAAAAAAGTCCCTGTGCGACATGTGGAAAAACACACCTCATATACAGTGAAATGAATATAAACGTACAACCAATGTGGATGCTTATAGAACCTCGAGAGCAGGAATAGCCAAGTCCACTCTGAGAACCACAGCCTGGCAAGTTTGAAAATTTTTCACTTTTCAAGACCCCTCATTCAAATGAACGGGTCATTGAGCAGAACTGAAGCTTTTTTATCCATTTAGTTTGAATCAGGTGTGTTGAAGCAGGGAAATATTTCAAGCCTGTAGGACTGTGGCGCTCTAGGAACTTGACTACCCCTGGCCAAGAGGCAAGTTTGAAATGTGTTCTGCTCTGAATTACTTTTCAGATATCGAACAGATATCAAAATCAGGGAAAAAGAGAAAAAACCCAACTCACTCCTTCATACATTATATATTGGAGATATATAATTGGATAGATAAAATTAGAAATTCACCTCTCTCCAAAGCTTCGAACCGTCACAGAGCTGTGACTCATGTCCATGTCATCTGGTGGCTCCTCAGAAATCATCCAGTGGGAGTCAAAGTACTCATCTGTTCAAGTTTAAACATTTATACATACTTTTTTAACAAATACATACAGAATTACAATGAACACATTCAGTTCTCTCGTTACCTCCCGCCTGTTCCATAAAACAGGAGTCTGCTTTCCTCTTCACACTGAAAGGCTCTACATAACTGTAGTCATACATGTCATCCTCAAAGGCTGAAGGATGGGCAAAACTGAGCATCTTTCCTCCCCACGTAACTCTGCGTTTAGGCATCTAACAGACAAAAACAAGACCCATTACAATCCTGACAGAGCTCAGGTGGACATTCAACCACATTATTCCCATCATGGTTACCTTTTGCACAGGAACCAAGTTTGAGCTAGTAACAATCAGCTTGGTCAAGTTCCTGATCTTGTCTTCTTGTTCCCTCTGGAGCTGATCTTTTTCATGGAGCAGCTGGGAAAGAACCTCTTTTTCTGTAGCTGTGGTCTGTGTTTCTGAAGAAACCTGAAAGAGATCAGTGAATGGTCAGACCAAACTCTGCTCAGATAAAACATGCCAAAGACAACATGTCTTTAATATGACTAATGTGATTTTCATATCTTTATTATGAAATATTCAAAACACTTGCCTCCTCAAGTTGGCGCTTTAGGTCTGTGATTTCATTCCGATACCGTTTGAGCAAAGCGCCCTCATCTGACACCTCCGTCACATGTGGGTCATTCTTCATCTTCTTTGCAGTGCTGGCAAACTAATTAAAAACAGACACCTGTCAACCATCATTTACTTAAAATAAATTCTTGGTTTTATTGCAGTTTATATTAATTACTGTCATTTTAATCTCAACCCAAAATAAATTAATAATAAATAGAATATGGCTAAAATGAAAAATATCAAATTAGTTAAAAATTCATTTAAAAAAAAAATTTTAAATGAAAAATCTTTCATAAACACGATTATGATTCATTTCAGTCAAAAAATACATTGAGACAAAAATCAAATGCAATCATGAATTTAGTTGGAAGAACGTGTTCTGAGAAACCTGCAGCGTGCCGAGGGTCTCATCCAGAGTGGTGGGAGTGATGGTGCAGATGATGAGGGTCTTGGCATTCCCACCCAAGGAATTCTGCAGGATGCGGGTTAGCTTGCTGTCTCTGTAGTTTATAAAACTCCTGAAGAAAAAAATATTCAAGAAATAATTTGTAAATATGATTTAAATAAGCCATTTGTACAAATTACTGTTAAAACTCCAACTACTAATTATTTGCACATGTATTTCTGAGCTAGGTGAACAAAAATGTTTAAAAAGAGCTGAGATAACTCTAAATGTAAAAGTTTACAAATCAGTCGTGCAATGAAATTAAATTCTTAAGTTGAGAAAACTTTACATATTGAGTTCTGAGTACAAACATGCAACTAAGGAGTGATGTCACAACAACCAAACCGCTACAACACGATGTTCTTCACATTAGCTCAACGGAGAAAATGTAAACCATACAGCAACTTTCTTCTGCCTGTTCAACAACAGCAGGTAAGCGTTTTAGAAGTTGCCTTTCAAATTCCATTCCTCAGTGAAAAGTAATCACATTTTGGATCTATCATGTTGTTTAGCTTTACAATTTTGTTAACATTGTGTTGACAAAGAGTAAACTTAAGTTAATTTCAAGTTTTAAGGACTGACTTGTACAGGAACAAAGACTTTGGTGGTGGCGGTGGGCAATGACATTTTTCAGAACTACTGAATTTGATCTGGCATGAGAAGCAATAAAAATTCAAATGTATTTAAAAAAACAAAAAAAAAAACAAAACAAAACAAAACTATTAAATGTCTGACATTTACTTACTTCTGGCCTTCATCTGTTAATTTCTTGATGACCTGCCCAAGTATGAACAAACTGCGATTGATATTGCAGCCTTCTTTGAAACGTGCACCTAGAAAGAAAAGGAAAGATAACTACACAATGATGCAGTCTGTATTCAGGCCCCCAGACTAACTTTAACCATGGTGTGCCAAACCTTGATTTGGATGCAGCAGCAAAAGAAATTTAGGTACACCTCAGTTTTTGGCAAATGTTTTTCAGCAGTTCATTTAAACAAATTTTAAGAATGTATTTTGATCATTATATACAAAAACATCAGGCTCAGCGACCGCAAATATTCTATTCCCTCTGAGCTTCCACCTGTACCACAGTAGAAAAAAAAAACAAAAAAACAAAAAAACAAAGGCAGCCAGGGAAGCAATATAATGTACCACTTTCTTTAAAAAGAAAACAAACACTAACTCAGGTAAAGAGGAAACTGGGAATACACAAAAGTAATTCAGAGAAATAAAGTCCTTCACCAGGTGCGATCAAAAGGAGGGAGAAAAATAAATTAAAAAAATAAACAGTCACATTCAATTTTTTGCTCTAATGCAAAAAAAAAAAAAAAAGTCCCATTAGTGTACTTTTGTTAACACTACAGTCAAGGTGCAACCCCTTGCTTGAATAAACCAAAATTAGATACAGAATTATTTTCTGCCTTACCTTCAGTTCCTGTTTGTCTTGCTCTCTCAGAGCCGGCCAGATCTACCAGATTCTACAAAAAAATATATAAATAAATAAAATCCTTGACCAATTAATTACAAAAACAATTTAAAAAATGAGAAACTACAGCTGGCACAAAGAGAAAACAAGCCAATAACAGAAGGATGTGACTCACTAGATGGGAAACAATGATGGCTCCATCAGCATTTTCACCCGATGCTGGGTCGCTTTTTTCTCTGCTTTCAATAATCTGGGGAAAGTACAGGGATCCATTCAAAAGTTTGGAAACACTCAATAAATTAGTTTTTTTGGTTTTTTTGGGGGGGGGCTTTAAAAGATTGCTGTTTACCATACGAAATATAGTGTGTGAGCGGCTGCTGCGCTGATTCATTTTTGTCTTCTCATAGTGACGGTTCTCTACAAAGACAAAGTATGTGGTTGTTATTTTCAGATAGTAGTGAACGCCATGTAAAAATTTCTTTCGAATAAAAACCGGCCTTACTTTCTCCTTTCCGAACCCAGGCCAGAACCTGAGGAAGACAAGTGACCAGCTCTTCGGTCAGATCAGCCACGTAGACATTTTTCTGCAGAATAAACACAAAACTAAACCATTATGATTGTGTAAAACAAAAGCATTAAATGTCTGTAACCCTAAGATTAAAAGGGGGGAAAAGGAACAGTAAATGCACTGAAGTTCGCGTATTTAGCGATAATATTTGAAATCGCTGCATACTGGCACTGCAATAAATCCACATGGTGTTTTAGAATCATGACTGATGCCTCTTTGTTATGAATCTTGCCAACCATCAATGTACAGGGATGGAAAAGAAGGTTGAACCTGGTTCAGCAGTGATAGCGAGGTAGTAATGGATAACACAAGTCCAACTTTTGTGTTTTCACACAACCCAGCATTTCAAAACTCATTTCAAACAACGCTACAAGGATGGGACAAGTGACTTAAATTATTCAAGAAATTGACCTTAAACCACAACATCTAACCCACTTACACTGTTTGCCTCTCGGATTTCCAAAGGCTTCCTCTTTCTGCTATCAACAAGCAAGTCAGTAACTGTCTCGTTGTAGATCTCCATGTAGGATACTCTGAGAAGGAACTCCTTCTTTGGAAACTTGGATGAAAAAGTGAAGCAATTGTTATGATAAACAATGACCATTTAAAAACCCGCTGCTGCTGGCTTTAAAGTTGTTGGCCAATCCTTACATTTTTAATGGTTTGGAAAACATCTTCTACAGCCAGAGGAATAACTCCAGGAAAACGATCAGACCCCATCATGGTAAAAGTCTTTCCAGATGAAGTCTGACCATATGCAAATATAGTCCCTTAAAAAGAATAACGTCACAGTTAGAAAAATAAAATAAAAACTAAACCAGGACATGACTGCAATGCAATGCTAGTGAGTAAAATTCAATCCTACATGACATGTCTAAGTTCACAACATACCATTATAACCCTCAACAGACGAAACAACTAGAGGCTTTGCAATAGTCTGGTACAGCTGATTAGTTGTTTCTTCAGCAGAGAACACTCGATCTGTGAACGACAAAATAAAAAGTGAACAGCCAACAAATTATCCCAAAGCTCCAACAAGATTCACTCAAAACAATTCTTAATGTGTGAATGCAGCACAGCATACCAAAGCTAAAACGCTTGTTGGAATTTCCATCATCAGTCGGATAAATTGATTTCTCATCACTTTTCCAGAAAAGCTGAACAGGTTCTGCATTCTCCAACAAGCCCCTTTTCTCCCTGTAAGAAAGACAGAAGTGGTATCTTAAAAAGACTATTTGGACAACATCTTCTTTGTTGTAAAGTCATTCAGCAGACGCTTTTCACCAAAGAGACTTGGGTATGTGAGTGACAACAACATCAGAAAGAAATAAAACGGTAGGGGCATCATAATTAAGTGGTAGTCTGAAGGCTGAGTCCAGTTGGACACAGAGGATGCCATGTAGTACTAGAGGTAGTACAATTTATTTTGTCTCCTCTCCTTCCTTAAAATAGTATTGTGTTTAATGACAAAACCACCATTTCACCACACTATACTCTCTTGGGCTTAACTGCACGTAGCTTAATCAGCGCTGAGTTGTGTCAAAGAGCTGGACAAATCTATCCAACTCATTCTGATGAGTAGAAAAGTCAAGCCAAGTATGAATGTGCTCACTGACTCAACAGCTGAGTCTTTCGCTTGCCCTTAAGCAGTGGTATGAATGTGCTCACTGACTCAACAGCTGAGTCTTTCGCTTGCCCTTAAGCAGTGGCTCAATTCAATTCAACTTTATATAGCGTCAGTGGTGTAGTGATCCCTCAAGAAGTGGGTATAGTCTAAATTTTTGCCCTTTATAAAAATAGTAATAATAATTTTAAAAAAAACAAAAAAAAACAATAAAAGTAGCCCAGAAAATGCAGTTTCAGAAACAGTGACATCTAGAATATACAAAAATCCATCAGTATATCTGCTCATCAGCACATCTTTTCTGCTCTTCAGTTTTAGGGAGAAAGAGTTATGGGATAACTAAACCAGACCTGGCACACAGACTGGAGAGAGACAGGCTCATAGACATATATGTATTATGTCTATGTTCAGGCTGAAATTAACGCAGCTGATGGCTGACTGCACCAGCGTAGCATACTGGTAACCTTATCTGAGCTGCTGAGCGACGTAGGTACATATGTAGGATGTTTGTAATTGTGAAAGCAGCATCACAGGGGGGTCTAGAAGTGATTATACTCAATTCTGACAGAAAAATAAGTGTATAGCCTGGACTACACCACTGCCCTTAAGTAAACAAGGACTCCACCGCCAAATAACAACAGAGGAAATTAGTAGTTACTGATTTCATCCCAGGTTGTGTTAGGAGGACTAGGAGTCTTTCACTGGCAGAATACAAAGCAGCATAGCTATATTCTAAGCAGTGAGGGTGTACAGGAGCCCGTTGAGTTGCTGTTTTGTACGCCAGAAACAGAGCTTTGAATTTGATGGGTGTTACGACTGGAAGCCAGTTAAGTAAGAGTTGCAGCGGAATTAAATGAGCTATTTTGGCCTGGTTAAAGACCAGACGTCCTGCTGCATTCCGTTTATCATTAATAAACACAATTTAGTGTTGCTTTGTTTAAATAATTTATCTTACAAAATAAAATAGACCGGAAAGTATCAGCTTACACAAAATAAAATCAAATTCCTTCCTTCAACAACAGTATCTTTTTAGTGGTTCCCAAAGTTCGTCATCTGCTAAGCATTAGCATTAGGTCACGTTAGCGTTTATTTAAAGTGTACCTCGCGAAAAACATACCTTTCCACGAGCGGACGGACTCGAACACATACTCTGACAGCTGATTCGGTCATTTTTGTGCAATGTTAACTCATTAAAAAAGAAACCTGATAACTACTCATCGTAAATTAAGACCATCTAAAAACCAACGGCAAAACACTGGTTGTTACTCATTTCAAATTTTCTACTTTAATTTGATTGGTTAACGTCATCACGTGGAATGAACCACTGAGATGATTTGTGAGGTGAGTCAGTTGCGTCAGAAAGACAAAAGTGTCACATTTATGGGTAAAATCTGTCTTCAGTATTTAATTTTACATAGTAATAATGTCGCAAATGCCAATATTATACTTTTTTATTTCAAACTTTACAGCAAAATTACCTCACAGGCAGGGTCTGTGTAGAATTATAACTACAACTTGGTAGAACCCAACCGCGTCATATTTGGAACGCGGAAGAATGTGACGTTTTTGTTGTTGGTTTTTTTTGTTTGTTTGTTTTTTTTAAATTATGATTTATTTATAACTTAAATTCTTTTACAGAATTTACAACAGTCTTCAAAAAGAAAAAAGAGACGGCAAAATAGGACATTAACAGAAAGAGAATTGCTAAGAGAAAATAGAATAAATAGACAAATAGATAAAAAGAAACAATAATAAAAAAAAGAATAAATAAATAATAAAAAGGGTAAATGCGAGTTACAGAATAAAATCACATTTGTTACAAATATCCTTTGTTTTTTTTCCTTTTTGTTGTTTGAGTCAGAGATTGTATCGAGATACATTTTTCCGTTATAAAGAGATTAAAAAGTGGTTTTCTATGCATTACTTTACTTTTGTGAATGTAAAACGTTGCGTGAAACATGATCAGGTTAATAAGAAATTTAGCAGGGGAATCTTTCTTCTTAAAATCTGTGATTCAAAACAAAACAATTTCAAAATATAGAAGGAAACCTGGTGAATGGGATGTTTCATCGACAAAATAATCAAATTAGTTGTCGTAAAAGAGAAAGAAATGAGCTCAAAATAATTTTTTAAACAATTTGTGTGTGATTATTTTACATCTAGTTTAAATATTCCCTTTTTACTAGATAAAACCTGTTGAGGGGAGAGACTTAGCACAAAAGCACAAACTTAGCGGTTGGTCAATCACAATTTTTAAGACGATGCCTGTTCCAGCATTTAAAAAAAAAAAAAAAAGAAAAAAAGAAAGAAAGAAAGAAAAAAGACTGTAGGAGAACCTTATTCTCTACAATATTTTTCTATAAAACAAAAAAACACAACAATCATGCAAAGTGTAATGGATACCCAGACCATTTGTTTCAACAATATCATTTCCTATATTGTTAGAAAACTAAACAATAAAGGGAAGTCAATTATTTAATTGTAACTAGCTCTTATCATGAACAATAAGCACATATAATATCCTCTGTAACTCACTCCAATAGCTCATGCAAATTAAATATATATATATATATAATTATTATTATTTAGCCTGGGCTTAAATATAGCTATTATGAGACTCATACATCAAGCAACAGGAATGAATCGAAGATCATCTACTTTGGTCTTTTAGTACTACTTCCTGTTTCAAAGTCCTTTTCTGCAATGAAATCTGAAAAGCTACAATTCAAAATGTTCTCCATAAAGTTGTCGAATTAGTGTCTTTTAATTTGCAAGGTTGTGTAGTATCGTGTGTTTAGACATGCAGCAGTCTCTTGAGTCTCTGGTCCGACTGCTGGAGTCTTACAGAGGAAGAGACAAAGTTGTAAGTGGTCATCCTGTCACATTTCTTATCAGAACTGCAAGAGTAGACATGTAACAGTTTTCACAGCACGCATTTTTTAGCATGCCCAAGTAAAGTTTTAGTTGGTTCAGAATTTTTATTTATTTATTTTTTTGTGTGTGTGATGCATGAATACGAAATTAAAAGGATACCTTACTTCTTACTTTTTCCACTCTGTTTTAGTAATTAAACATTTATTTAATAATCCGTATTATATTTAATAGTTAAATGTTTCAAAACAAACATTAGCTGCATAGATAAACATAAGACATGTAAAATATTGAACATTTCTCTGAAGGTCTGAAAATAAGTTGAAAACATCTTTTATGATGGTGTGGGCTAGCAATATCTGATCCATGTCTAGGACCTTTTATTTACTCTGAAAGATTTTCTTTGCAATTGGTTTACCAGTGTAATAACTCAACCTTAAATAAAAAATATAGGGTGCATATTTGCAAATGATTCAGATAGTCCAGAAAAATATTTGTGCACAAATGTCAAGGCCAAAATCCAATACTGAGTGGCTGTGACCTTCAGGCAGCACAGCATTTAAACAGGTACAATTCTTGCTTTAAAAAATACTGCTCAAGAAGCTTTTTAAAATAATTATCATTTTAAAGGTTTGATTGTTGCACGTTAATAAAACTGACGTTTAACAAAAGCTCTATATATGAAAAACAAAATCAACAACTTCGTCTGTCTTGTTTCAGCTTGAGAGGCTGTAAGGAAGACCTATGTAAAGTATATTAACTCTCCGTTTAAGCAATTATATGACACTCCTTTCATGCCTTTCCTTATTCATCAAGAGAACATTAAGCTTGTTATCGTTGCACAGTTTAAAATCCAGCGTTAGTGATGGTGTATGACATGATTAATTTACAGATTCTTTAGGGCGCAGTTCATGCTGAAAAGTATATACAGCTTTTGGAGCAAATGATGCTTTCCTGATTAAATCTTTTTCAGAGAGCTTTGCTTATTTCAGCAAGATGGTGTAAAACCACATTCAGCCTACATAGTAGTAGACTTGTCTGTGTGCTAAAATTCAAACAAAAAATAGCAAATGTTTATTTAAAGATATACTGCAACTTTTCTTTCATGCTTCCATATTATGTAATTAAATGAAGAACAGATGCTGAAGAACAGAATGGTGAATGTGCCCCTATACTAACTTTTTCTAAATGTATTGCTAGTAGGAAATAACAAATGAGCAAATGGGTTTTAAAACAATTTTAAAACCATTTGATATATTTGCAGTTTCTTTAAATACAAAGTTTAAATTATTTGCAAAAGTATTATTCATGTTCTGTTTTCAGCTTTACAAATGCAATGCAGATTTTGCTGGTAGTTTGTGAAGAGATATTGGCCTGTCACAGTAACAAATTTTGCCATGCGATTAATTGTCACAGAAATATTGCAATAGACAATAAAGTTGCGCTAAGTGATTGTTGTTGTTAATGCCATAATCATGCAAGTACACCCTTTCAAATATGAACATACTTTATTTCTAAAGAACATTTAGCTGGATGTGCAGACTGGTTTATGCTCGTAGACTGTGGGGAAAATGAAGATAACCTGTTTGTTAAGGTCTTTTTTCCCAGCTGGGAAAACTGCAGTTGATGATTGTGTTTTTAGTGCAGATGGAAGCTTGTTGTATTGCCGTGTTTGTTTAATATTGTCATAAAACAAATGCAGCACGCGCTCACTCTCTCACCCAAAGTGAGAGAGTGAGCAAGTGTGAGTGAGAAAAGACAAATTAAAATTCTTGCATCTGGCAAACTTATTGCGTGCATTTTTTCTTATCGTTTGATTAACTGATTTATTGCTTATTGCGACAGGCCCAGCTGTTTAATGTCAACCTAGTCTATTCTCTTTGCAAAATTTTTCTGTAATATTTTTAATATGTGACATTTTATGTCAGTGTTTTGTGTTGTTATGACCAAGCATGTTGTGCTTCAGTCAAAAGACAGAAAACTTCTGATTGTACTTGGATTCTTACCGTTTTGTAATTTTCTTTGTGGTTGTCTGTACAGATCAGGACGGTCTGTTATGGCTCTCAGCTGGTTGGAGGAGTTCTTACCCACAAAGCCAAAACAGATTCTTCCTCCCTGCGACTTGGGAAGAGTCTGCTGCTGTTTTCTGCTCAGCTCAGTCACTGCCGGACGGTGCTAAGGCTCTTTGATGACCTCTCTATGCTGGCCTACTCCAACAGCTATGGTCTTGGAGCTTCGGTGATTCTGTTATATTTTTCACCTCAGAAGTCCCATTATTTTAACGATATTGTATCTGAAATGGATTAATGTCTGCTCTACTGGATCAAAATGTGTTACAGATATATCTGTTAATTTATTAAGTATTCCTAAATGTTTAATAAAAATGCTAAAATAAAGGCTTTGAGCACATCAGTAATAATGTTACCTGGAAAAAAAATCTATCTTCAACATGCTGTGCACATCTGTCCTAGGAGGAGGACACAAGCATTCGTTGGATATCAGTGCTAAATAATGTGGCAGACCAGCTCTACTACCCCTGTGAGCACATCGCCTGGGCCGCTGATGCTGAGCTCATCAGAGTGAAATCGGATAAATGGTGGTTGCTCAGTACAGTCCTGTGGGGAACCTCACTGCTGCTGGGGATCCTCAGGTAAAACATGAGTGTCTTATTCAAATCAAATCAAACTTCATTTCTTGAGCACTTTTCAAGCCATGGGCAACACAAAGTGCCTTACAAGATAAAATCAAGTCACAAGGATAAAAACAAACAGCAGATAACAAGACATTTAAAAACAATAAAGACACCAGCTATTTCCACACACTCATACACACACATTCCCCGAAATACATCATTCCCTGATTATTGTCTCTTTAACCGAACGCAGGTTAATAAAACAAATGAAACATTAATTAAATATGATAAAAATAAAAAAAAATAAAATAAAATAATAAAATAAATAAATGAAAATAAAAAATATTCTGTCTGATATCCTGTGATGCCTCATTTTTTATTTATTTTATTTTTATTTGATAGGGACAAGTATGCTCCATGAATGATGACGCATACTTCAGTATTTTAGCCAAGGTTAATTTTCAATGTCCCTAGTTGGGCTTTTATACAATAAGAAACTATACACAGTTTAAATTGCATTGCAAAATTAAAAGTTACACATATGTGCCTTATTATATAAATGCAAAATACAAATACGTATGTATACACCAAAATGTGAAATTAAATAAAACACATTCAAGGCTGTCAATAAAAATCAGTCTAAAATAAGACCATTGTCAATACATTCAGTCAAAACTACCGTTATGCCACCTACGTGGAAAAATTACAATACTAAAAGTGAGTGCAGAGCTGTTTTTTTTTTATCCAATTCTTAACTCTGGAAGTAAACCTTTTAAAATCCAGTCTGGTCCTAAGGTCTGTTGGGAGTGCGTTCTATAACTTAGAACTCTTCACAGAAAAGGCTTTCTGCCCAAAACTAGTCCTAAAATAGGGGATCTTATAGTCATGGTTTGTCACACTTCTGATAAAGTGATAAATGCATAGATGATGTTGCAGGATGTTTTTATATCATCCAAGATAACTTGAGTTATCTCGTGACTCTGTTGTTCTTTAGATCACTTCGAGTTCTGATCCTGCTGAAGAAAAAGTTGAAGAAATGTGAGAGAGATGGAGGAGCTAGCAGGTATTGTATCTAAAGTGTTACATTATTTGTACCTGCTGGTGGATTGGACATGCATGGACTTTGACATGCACCTTAGAAACAACATGGTGAATAGGCGGGTTTGTACATGTATTTTTTTTGTATTATTTGTAGACATATTTCAGTTGTGGAAAAATCCCACAATCAAACCTTAAACAAACTCTTCTCCTCCTTTAAACTGTGTATCCTGAAAAATCAGTGTGTTTTTTCTTGCAGACACTCTCAGCTCCGCAGACAGATGCAAGGAGAGCTGCTCTCCATCCTCAGCAGCACAGCCGACCTTGGTAATGCCATTCACTGGATGCCGCCTGGCTTCCTGTGGGCAGGACGCTTCCCCAGCTGGCTGGTGGGGTTGCTGGGAACCACCTCCTCGCTGATTGGTTTGACACAAATGAACGCCAGTGAAAATGAGCAATCAGACAGTACAGAAACGTCACAGTGAACAAAGGATGTGATGTTTTGATCAGCACCGAATGGATTATGGGTGGAAAGAAATATTTGTTGATCTTTTAGTGGAACTGATTGCCTAAGGACATCCGCTTAAATCTTGTAGCATGAAAACATATTAAATCTGAATCACTTGAACCTTGCCCTGTGTATATTAGGAGGAATAACTGAAACCAAGTATCTTTTAGTTGTCTGGAAAATGTGACAAACATTTTCAGTTTGGAGGTTTTTTAACCACATTTTTAAAATTGCAGTTGTGGAAATAAGATGTTAAATTTATGTTGATTAATCAGTATTTTGCAAATCAGCCATTTCTTTACGTGTCATTACATGCAGATGACCTGCCATTTCAGTGCATAGAGGTTTTCAGAAAACAGAATCCAGGTCAAATATGACATTTCCAATCAAATTTATCGTCGTACGTCATGTTTGACACACAAATCTCCTTTTTAAACAGGACTTTTAAAAATTGTATTCTTCTCTGTCAGTGTGTAAACTCATCTCAAGTGTGCAGTTCATGAGTTGATTCTTGCAACATCAAGTATAAACCTGCTTATTTACTGAGAGTGGGGGGTCTATTAGACATGTAATTCTGGAGAGACAAGTCAGTTGTTTCTTTGTTTGGCTCACTCCATAAACATGATTTACAGTATTGAACTGACTTATAGAGTAACCTATGATCTGTGAATTTTTAATTATAGCTCATTGTTATTGTAATGATTGGGTGGCTGGATTCCTTCAACTGAGGTGAAAAAGTGGTAATCAGCCCAGAGTTGTTTTGTTTTATTTCCACATTTAATGCAGGAAACCAGTCCTTATAAGCTGCAAAAATGCATATGGCTGACGAATTAATGATAACAAAAAAAGTTTTACGTTTGTTAACACTGAATACATGTTGTCCGAAATATATGCTAAATGTATAATAAATATGAAATTCTATTTCTGATCATGTAATTAAGAAGTGTTGTTATTTTTGGATAATTCAGTTGTCGACATACATTTTGTTGAATTAATTATAGACTGAAAAAAATAAATACAACTAAACTAATCTTGCGACATTTTTTATTGAATTGAAATTATTTCTTATTGCTTTATGTTTAGAAAAAAAGAAAGAAAAAAACATTAAAAGTTCTGTTGTTTTGTTCTCGATCGAACAATTGACATTTGATTAGATTGGACTTGGACGTTCAAACACGTTGGCGATTGACGCATTCTAACGCTGCCTTCATGGGCGGACGTGCGCATCGTAAAAGACAAAACTATTCTCAAGTCTAATGTAGCAAATGAAAGTACTAGTTCTATTTTTTTTATTTACCAACGCTAATTAAATTTAAAAAAAAATGGATATTGCTGATTTGGTCATCCGTGTGTAAACAGGAATATACAGAGTGTGAGTAACTGGTTGTTTCGTCGATGTTGGGCAACACTTGAATGCAGCACAACTACAGAGCCAATAAATAATAGCTGACAGCCGATGAAAACAGTAGTAACTCTGATTTATACCACCTGAAGTATCTTACAGCAGTGTACTATACTTATACTTTATTATAAATATATAACAGTGCTGTTATCGTTAGTATGACGGAAAAAAACAAAGCTGAAGTTTTGGAAAAGATTCAAATTCCAAACCACGTCAACTCATCTGTCGTGGCTTCAACACAACTCTCTGTCTTGCACAAAGAAACCTGAAAGGCTTTTAACATCCGGTGAGAGCCCTCTTTTTTTTTTTTTTTTTTTTTTTTTTTTTTTTTTTTTTAGCCATTTAAACCACAATGCTTTAAAGTTGAAACATATCGACATATTTTGGTTGAGCAACTCCAGTTCCAGCTGATTCTCCCTCAGCTAAGCAGTTAGCTTCAGGCTACATTAACAGCTAGTTTAGATAGCCAAACTTAGTCATTATGAAACGGATACTGAATAATTTCTTTCGTTTCCTGCTTTTTCCCCATTTAAAATTAGCTTTTTGTGCTACTGTCTTGGCTCTGAAGTTGCACCCTCAAATTTATGTTGGCATATGTATGCAAAATGATGTGGTTTACAAAGAATAATTAGTTGATTTTAAGGTTTCCTGCTGAGTGATGAACTAATATCCTGCTGCCGAATAACTTGTGGCATCTAACATTCACTTCTTCATAGCTGCAAACAAATCCAATAACATGCATAACCCATAAATGTACATTGAGCTGCTGTTCGTGTCTCTGGGTTGGATGCACGTTGTTGTTTATGTTTTATATACCGGTAGTTTGATACACCTGGTATATTTTCTGCAGCTTTTTTTCTAATTAGTTGGCTTGTCACTGGGAAATGACAGAAGCTTTCTGGGTTTTTTCCCCCTGTGCATGAAATACAGATAATCCTGCAAAACTGTGACCTCAGTAAGGACAATAATGCCAGTTTCCCCCTGAAAGACCTTACAAAATGGACTCAGCCTGCTTCCTTGTTGATCCGTCAGCCTCTTCACCTGCAAAAGTGCAGTCTGATTTGATCCCCATCAACAGAGCCTCATCTGGTGAAGCTCCACCAGGGTCAGAAGCAGAGGATATTGATTCCTACAACCCGATTGAGCCTCCTCCATTGGACTGGAGGTCAGACTCGTCAAGTGAGGCAGGTTCAGCTGATCTAGATGACCCCGGTTTGCATCTTCCTGCAGACAGTCTGGACAAAGAAAGCATCGGAGAGTCGGTTCTGCCACATTTAGATGCGAGAGACATTTTAACTCCATTCAGTGCAAACCAGCAATTGCTTCTGGAAAATATAGCAGAGCCAGTCCAGCATGTAGAGGTAAAAGTGGAGGAAGATGATAACGCGGTTGAGGTGGAGGTGAGGGCTGGGGAAGTGGAGAGAGATCCGGAAGTGGTGACATTTAGAAACACTGAAAAGAGAATTAATGAAGAGGAAGTTAAGGATTCCAACACAGGATCAAGTGATGAAGACCACAGTCGCATCCACACCCTGCTGAGCCATCTTCAGTTGAGGGAAAAAGAGACCCATCCTTGTCATCAGACACCTGCTTACCATCATTACTCCAGCCTGTCTGAGCCAGTAGCTTATGCTTCCTCACCATTAACAGATGACAGTACTGAAACCACAGGCCTCCTGTTCTCTGAAAACCACCAGAGGGATCTGCTGGGAATGCTGCAGTGTACAGAGATCAGTGCTACACCCAGTCCAACTCGTCTGCCTCACAGAGGTGAAGTGGACGCCGTAGTGTCAGTTTCCTACAGCCAGGAGGATGCACACAGGTTCTGGGGGTATTATGAGAACAGTCAACAGCAACGATTCAGGGACAACTCCATCACCAGTCTGCCTGATGACCAGTATTCTGAGCCAGTCTGGATGAAAATGAGGGAAGAGCCTCCAGAGGATGAAGCTGCTGCAGAGAGCGAACAGGTTGGGGCTTTCATTGTTAATAAATGAACAATTCTGTTATCTGTATAAGACCCCCACACTGATGTAATTCATTTCAGTTTCAAACTCTTTAGTGGACAAAGACCAAATCTAGAACTTAATTAAAGGAACTGGATTGTGCATTCATCATCTTGCATTAGTTTTAAACAGCATGCAGTGCATTAATCAACTAGTCATAACAAAAATGACAGAAATAAATTTCTGTTTTATTGAAAATTGAGGTCCAAATGGATAATAGTGCTCACAACCAGTTTGTTGAGCCTAAAAATATCTGTATTTGTAAAATTACAACAAGCTAACTGTGACTTATTAATACTTTCTTTGTTTTAATTCCAGCTTTCCAGTTACTTAACTAATTACAGCAGAGTTATTGATAAGATCAGATTTATTTGTTGAGCATTAAGGAAGTTCCAGATGTTTCAGCAGCAAATGAAACTGGTTAAAGAAGTCTCGGTAAGCACTAATAACTGTGGCAGTGTGCACAAGTATGCGGTAATATAAGGATTTACAGAATTCACATTACTGCCGCAGCATTAATAAACAGTAATGGTAATAATGGTAATATTAACAGTATGATAGCGCATACAGGTTCAATACAGACAGATGAAAGTTGACAGTACAACGTAAACTACTCAGAACCGATATGCTTGTACAGTCTGACACCTGCAGAAAGGTAAAACCTGTGTTGTCTCTCTTTCACACACCATGCATGGAGGGATTGAATGAAATAATTTAAATAAACTAAAACATGTAATTTAATCTTAACATGAATTTAATTATTTTATCTTCATTCTGTCATTTTAGAGTCCTGATGACCACCCTTCATATAAAGACGGTGAATAACTTTATTTTTGTATTTTTTCAAAGATATTTAATAAAGTTTACAGACAGTAACAAATCTTATGTATATAATTGTGTTGCTTTTTAGTACCTGGGCCTTGTGACCCTGAAGACTTGTTGGATGGAGTTATATTTGGTGCAAAGTATCTGGGCTCCACTCAGATCAAATCAGAGAGGAACCCTTCCACAAATGCCCGTATGACCCAAGCACAGGAGGCCGTGGACAGGATTAAGGTAAATTTAAATTTTAAGAAGATATTTACTAAAATAATTAATTTATTGTAGATAATCTTTATAAAACAGAGGCACACCACCTCAGCATAATTTCCTTTTACTGTTGACATAAAGCAGAGGCTCAAAACAGAGGTGCATTGTCTCATAATTTTTTTTTTTTTTTTTTTTTTACATGCAAAAGTAGTTAAAAAGTTCAAATTATTCTGTCATTGCAACACTAGCAGGTTGAGATTAAAATTGCGTGTTGCATGAAATCCAGAGCTGTGAAGGTTGAGGGCTCGATCAGCTGGCAATCAGCTCAGTGTTGTGATTCAGGATGTGACAGCAGTGTGGTTTTTTTTGTAGGCTCCAGAGGGAGAGTCTCAGCCAATGACAGAAGTGGATCTCTTCATTTCCACTCAGCGAATCAAAGTGCTTTCTGCTGACACACAGGTACTACAAGTTCATTTGATTTTATTTTCTCTGATGTGTTGCTCTCTGTGTAAAAGTATTATTCTGTTGCCTTCAGCACTTTTAGAATCAGCATCTCAAACCCTTTATTAGGTATTTTCAGTACTAGCTGAGGAGCTTTGCTGTTCAGGATATAGTAGCATGTCCTGGTTAGCATGACTTTGTGTTAGTGCAAAAATGAATGGCATTGTTTTGGTCAAATTCATGTTGCCAAGTTGTGATGCAGTTATTTTTTTGTGCTTTTCCATGTATAAAAACAAGATTTAACTGTAAACATTCAAGACAAAGTTAATTGTTCGGAGATACATCTCAGACTGCAGTGTTAACATGTTCATATTTAAGGTTTATATGGTACTATGAGGAAAACTAGTAGGACTGTATTGATAGGGTTGTCAGGATAAAGCCTCCTCTCTCCTTCAATAGGAGGTTTGTGAAGTTCAATCTCAGCAAACCACAAGATTTCTAAAAAATATTGTCCTTTGGACAGATGAAGCCCAAGTAGAGATGTTGGGATGCACAGCTTCATATTAACTGAAAGCAAATCCAGCTTATCAGCACAAACACCTTACTTGTCAAACACCGTGGTCAACCAGGAGGTGGGACCTTAAAGGAACTGCACATAAACAAATGTCCTTAACTGCTTTAATTCAGTTAAGTTTATCTAAATAGTTTAATGCCCTGTGATGGACTGGTGAGCTGTCCAGGATGTACCCTGCCGTTCGCTCTAAGACTGCTGGGATAGGCTACAGTTTCCCTGCAACCCTGAAATGGATTAAGTGGTTAGGATAATGAATGAATGAATGAATAAATAGTTCAATCTTTCCTCAGACACAATATGAGAGGCTGATAACATCATGCAGAAAAGAATTCATTCCAGTTATTGCTCATAAAGGTGCTTCTGTAAGCAACTGAATGTTGGATTTTACGTTTGTTTTTTTTGTTTTTTTTACACTTTTGGTTCAGTTTTTGGTGAATGATGAAAAGACTAAATAATTTCTTTATTCTCTATAGCTAAAACCTTTTAATTTTTCACAACGGTACATCACTGTGGCTTATTTATTTATTATATATGCATGTATGCACCTACCAACTTACCTTATCTTACCTTACCTATCTAATCTGTTTTCCTTTTGGAGAAGTCCTCCAAGTTGTTTCCACCTGGAAGACTTGACGTTCCAGCTAGGTTTTACTTCAGAAGGGGGTTAACTTGGAACTGGGTGATGAATTCATATGAGACCTGTGCAACAAATCAGCGGTAATAGCCTATTTTCCTTCATTGTGCAGTTGGTCAGAGAGTAAAAGTGGGTCGGTTACTGTCACCTCTCTCTCTCTATCATTCTCTCTGTCAGCATGGCAGGTTTTTTTTGTTGCTGAAAAATGGATGTAAATGTGAAAACATTTTTTTTTTTTTTTTTAAATTTAATTACATTTGTTTATAAATAGCATGTTTACTGGTTGAGGCTAAAAGTCTTTTAGCCTTTTTTTTTTTTTTTTTTTTTTTTTTTTTTTAACCTTCATGTCATCCTGGTGTCAACCCTCTGAGTTCCTGTTTGTGCTCAGGAAGCCATGATGGACCATGCTCTGCAGATGATCTCTTACATAGCAGATATCAGTGACATTGTGGTCCTGATGGCACGAAGGAAACACAAAGGGCAGGATGGTGACCCATCTTCTAAATCTTCTTCTTCATCATCATCCTCTGTGTCTCAGAAGAAGTGCACAATGATCTGCCATGTCTTCTCTTCTGAAGATGTGAGTCATTTTTACATCTTGTTCACATTATGACCTAATTCTTTGTAGTTTTTATGTTGTAAAATGATGATTTGTTGTTCTGTTAAGTTAGTTGCTGTAAAGTTGTCATATCAGCATATCAGCATGGTGTCATCTGTTCAGCTGGATGGTAGCTTTAGCTTCTTGCTGGACTGCTTTACTCCCCCCAGCCAGCCAGCAAGTTCTCCTCAATATAAAAATGGTCTGGCTGTTATCCCAGTTTCCCATAGTAGGCTATGCTGAATAGGACGAGCAAGAGTTTATTTTAGCAACTAATTAGCTGCAGGATACAGAAGGCCATAAAGCCGCTGCTTGCCCCCAAATGACATTTTCCGTCTTGGTTTTTCAAATAATACAAAGTTTTGTTGATGTTAAATCTTTTTTTTAAAGTCAAGAACTTTTTCAGACATGCTGTTTTTGTGTTGAGGCTTCAGTTTCAGACACATTAAAGCTATATAGTTTAGAGTTTTTATTTTTTGCGCACTGATACTTTTGCTTTATTAACTTCAATTAGAATTACAGGAACAATTTTTTTGAAGAAAATTTACGTTACAGACATCCTTACTGTTCAGCCACCGCTCTCTCCTCTCCCTGCACAGGCTCAGACCATAGCCCAAGCGATTGGGCAGGCGTTTGGTGTGGCTTACCAGCAGTTTCTTCAGACCAACGGCATCAAAGCCAGCGATCTGAGGCCAGGCGAGTACAGTGACTACCTGGAAAGTCAAGAGCTCTACAACGGAGACCTGGCTCACTTCTCTGACTCTCAAAACCTCCGTGATGTAAGTAGAAGCCCTAAGTTACATGTCTTCCCACAAATTACATTTATTTAACAGTTCTGTGTCCAAATAATATTTGTTGTCGACTTAATTCAAACAGATTTTCTTTAATAAAGTACTTAAGCTTTTCAACTTGATAGTATATGTATAATATATGTATACTAATGAGACCATCCAGTAAAATCAACAGTGGAGCAGTTTCTGGTCAAGAAGTTGGAATAAATTTTATTTCTAAATATAATAATTACCAGCATCTTAAATAGATAATAAAAAAGAAAGAAAGAAAAAAGAAACTTCAATCCACTGTATAGGTGGAAAAGACTTGTTTTCAAATGCAACCTTCAAAAGTTACTAATTTACCTCCTTTAGAAGTTGCATACATATTATTAAATGAGTTATTAATATGTCTAAGTAAGCTTTTCAGACTTTTGCTCCTCCATTACATCATGTTCGCACAGATATTCACATTTTTCCTGCCTGAACCCAAGTAAACTATACATTGTATTTAAAAAGCAAGTAGACAAAGGCTTGAGTAGCGATGCGAGTTACTGTGTCACATTATACGCTCTCAGATTTTTTTTATTACACACACGGACAAGTTCATATGTAAATGTTTCCAGATAACAAGTAAAGTATTCAGTTCTTTAAAGCATGAGGAGGGAAAACGGCTTAATAATTCACATTGACATCAACTGATCTAATTGCATAGAAATTAGTTGTTCATCAAATCTTTGTGTGTGTTTGTTCTATAGATAGTCATTACCAAGACTCCTGGTGAGATCTTGGGTCTTGCGGTGGTGGAATCAGGCTGGGGCTCCATCCTGCCCACTGTGGTGGTGGCCAACCTCCTTCATGGTGGTCCAGCTGAACGCTGTGGTGAGCTCAGCATTGGTGACCGCATCATGTCCGTAAACGGAACCAGTTTGGTGGGTCTGCCTATAACCACTTGCCAGAACATTATCCGGGTAAGTCAGGAAAAAAAGCCCAAATCACATAAATAATCATGCCAATAATAATAATAATAATAATAGTTTTGTAAAATAATATTGATTAGTTTGATGTTTTGTCTACATAAAACAAGTAAAGCAAAAAGACTAAAGACTTCTTTTCATGGTACATTTGGTTATTTTTGCTCTCCTAGAATGCTGTAGATGGCACTGTGGATCCATGCACTGTTGACTTGGATTTTATTTGGTCTTCAGTGACCCATGATAGTGTTTGACAAGTTTAATTGTATATTTTTGATATTGTAAATATGTGTAGAGTATCTTAAAGAGCCCTGTCTCTCTGCTTTATTTAGGATTTGTTTTTTCTTCATGTATCTGAATTACGAGCAGGTTTCATCTGCTGCCAAAATTTGGGAAAAACTATTGACATTTTAATGACTAAGAAGGGGAAAAGGGGATAGTTGCAGGAAGTGATTTGAATACATCCCCTTCTCTTTCTCTCTTTTCTCTCCATCAAATACAGTAACTGTGCCAAACTTTGTCAGAAAAGTAGAGTTACAAAATGGAAAAAAATTAAACTTTTAAACTTTCGGGCACAAATTGATGAGACAAAAAGATCCAAAATGTTAAAACAGTGGTTAGCACTGTGGCCTCACAGCAAGAAGGTCACTGGTTCGATCCTTGGCTGGTTTGGTCAGTGGCCCTTCTGTGTGGAGTTTGCATGTTCTCCCCGTGTATGCGTGGGTTCTCTCCGGGTACTCCGGCTTCCTCCCACCATCCAAACACATGCATGATAGGTTAATTGGTCACTCTAAATTGCCCCTAGGAATGAGTGTGAGCGTGCGTGGTTGTTCGTCTCTCTGTGTGGCCCTGCGATGGACTGGCGAGCTGTCCAGGGTGTACCCTGCCTGTCGCCCAAAGCCAGCTGGGATAGGCTCCAGCTTCCCCGCGACCGTGAATTGGAATAAGCGGTTTGGAAAATGAATGAATGAATGAATGTTAAAACAGACATACTACTCAGTGCAGCTTTCAGCAAAATGATTAAAAACAGCCAGATATGTTATTAAACAACATAAACATAATCATGAAATAGAATAAATTAGTCACCCTAGAACTTGGGTGTCCAAAGTTGTTCTCAGGGTCTTCTGTCCTGTTTGTTTTCACTAAATCGCTATATAACACACCTTACTCTAATTAAATAAATCCAACAGCTTAAAACAATGTGGAGCCTGATAGTGTTTAATATTCAATCTACTAAAGGGAACTTAAACACCTGACTTTTTTTTCTGAATACATAAAGCAAAACCTAAGCTCCATGGCACATTCGCCAGTATAACCATATCTTACTTACCTAGATTCACCTACACCACCTATATGGAAAGAGTCTGGAAAAAGAAGACTATTTTATTCTACCCAGGACTTCAAGGACAACATTGAGGATGACATTTTTTTTTTTATTTTGTTCCTCCCTCTTCTTCACTGAAAGACACATTGTGCAAGTTAAAGATGTAGATAAAAGGGATTGATGACATATCTTGCAGCACCAGAATTTCATTCTCATCCTAACAAAGTAAAGACAATCTTCCTGCCGCTTTAATTTCAGGCCATATCAACATATAGAGGGGACACCCTCCCAGCTCCACCCCCATATCTTACTTTGGATATGGACTACTTCCGCGAACATAACTCACAACAGACGTCAGGGAACAGCTTCAAGGCCTGTCATCTATGATGTCATCCCCATCAAGATGGATAAGATGTACTCAAAAGTGCAAGTGCACAGTAAATTTATCTTATCTGACTCTTGCTGTCAGATCAATCAGTCACATTTAAAAAAAAAAAAAACTATTACACATCTTTTAAGTACTAAATCTTCTTGGCTCAAACTGATTATTTCTCTTGTAAAGTACAAACTATGCGAACCCAGCAAAGAGGTAACCATACGTATCACTTTGTAATAATTCTACAGTAAACACCATGCTTTTTTCTTTTTTTTTTTTTTTTTCCTGTTTACTCAGGACCTGAAAAGCCAAAAGTATGTGAAGCTCAGCATCGTCCACTGCCCCCCAGTTACCATGGCGATCATTAAGAGACCAGACCCCAAGTTTCAGCTGGGCTTCAGCGTGGAGGATGGCATTGTATGTCAATATTCATATTCTCAGAAGCTTTCGCCTCCGTATGACGCTGATCAGGCTACTCTGTTGTGCTTGTACTGCATAGCTTTATGTCTTATAAAAATAGTAAATAAACAGAAAGATATTCTTAAATCTGTTGAAGATCTGCAGTCTGATGCGGGGCGGTATCGCAGAGAGAGGAGGAATACGTGTCGGGCACCGCATCATTGAAATCAATGGACAGAGTGTTGTTGCAACGCCACATGATAAAATTATCCAGATCCTGACAAATGCTGTTGGAGAGGTGAGATGTAAATAAATTCTACAAGCCCGGGTGGATATACTATATTATTATTGTCATTACATAGTATATTATTTTCCATTCAAGTTCTAATTACGCTTTCAAATATCATCAAAGATTTCTGTCTGGTTGTTTTTCTTTCTCTTGGCAGATTCACTTGAAGACGATGCCAGCCTCAACGTATCGACTCTTAACAGGACAGGAGCAGCCAGTGTTTCTTTGACCCCCTCCTGCTTCATGAGGACATAAACACTGCACAGTGTTCTAGCCATGCAAGCTGTTGCCAAACTGGGAAAATATTAATTTTGTTTCGCACAGCATATTATAGACTGTCGTTCCACTGCTGCCACACGTTAAACTATTTTAGTTATATCATTTTAAGATGCAAACTATATTTGAATATGAGAGCATTATTTGAAACAACAGCGGTAGACTGCTGCTGTCTATTAGTATTTATCAGATATTTACGATGTATAACAAATCAGGTAATTGTTTTTAACTTTGACTTAGAACTTAGTTTTGAGACACATCAAGCATAGAGCACCTGATCAGTCTTCCAACCTAGCATGTGTTCTCAACATGCCTGAGCTTCACATGGTTAAAGGGGTAACTTCATCAGGATGAAGTGTCTGTGCTTTTATTGTGATCTACTTTCCAATCCTCACATGCTCATACATATCACTAAGTGTCTGGTACAAGCTGCACAGAGTGCTCTGGTTCATTTATGCAATGTTTCACTCACTGTGCCTGATATGAAGCAGATACTGTATGCACAACTAAAGGTGACTGCCTTATGTGATAGAGAGGTGCTTATATTTTTAAGTATATGCTGGGATGGAAGTTCATTAAAATTCTTTAATATATTTTCATGATGTTTTCTTTTATATGAAGGAAGTGTTGTATAAATTTCAGATACAACTTTTTACATCTATATATCTATATATCTATATATAAATCAATGAAAAAATATATATATGGTTCAGGATACTTTTATTTGTAGCCGTAGGTGGATTTCTTGTACAGCGATTTCAGGTTTAATGTCACAGAAGACAGTAAATAAAAATAGACACAACAGTCATTCTGATATTCCCAATGGCTCACAAAGTCCAAGATCAATGAATAGTTACATTAATTGATAAAAATTATTTAAAAAGGACTGCTGCAGATGGAACAAAAACTGTTTCCTATAACGTTTTGTCCCACAGTTTTGGCACCTGGAACCTGCGTCCTGATGGGAGAAGGTGAAAACTCCACAAATAGGGTGGGAGTCACAGCCTGCGATATTAGAGGGTCTCAAGATATGAGTGATGTTTCTATATATATATATGTATATATATATATATATATATATATATATATATATATATATATAT